>NC_083109.1:22394797-22704427 GCF_949774975.1 Lagenorhynchus albirostris
CTAAGGGAGATTATAAATTATGGTCTCTAGATTGGAAACAAACTTTTAAAGTCTGAGAAAGCATTTCTGACATCGAGTCCTCATTTGGTCTGTCACTGAAAAAGCACTGCTGAGTGCAGATGGAGGTCAAGGTATTAACCTGGGCACATCTTTCAGATTCTTGAATATGCCAAGCTTGTTCCTACTTGCGTGCTTTCTCCATGCCGATCCCTCTGCCTGGAAACTTTTCCCTCACTCCCAACTGCAGAGAAAGTTGAAGAGCTGAATCTCCATTTAGGCCGAGTTCATCAGGATATCTTAAATGTTTGACCAAAATCACAGCTGTGTGAATTGAGATTTTGTGAGTGTTTATTCTATCTAGAGTGTTTTATTTTCCTTTTCTTTTATGCTTTGTTTTTGGTGGAGGGCATTTTCATATATCTGCTGCTTCCTAAGAACCCCTCTGCCCAGCCCCTATCCCCTCTAGTCTACCTGACTAGCTCCTGCTTACCCACCCCACTTCCCCCCCCCCGTACATTCTGGTGATTTTTCGCCACTTAGCACTTTTGTCTCCCTCTGTGAACCCTTCCCAGACCCCCAGTCAAAATCAGTAACTACACTATATTCTCCCAAAACACTTTCTCTTAAATTCTTTTTAAAACATATATCTCACCAATTATAGATAATAGTATAATATCTGTTCCTCTTAGCTCTACACTTGGAGTACCCTGATGTTAGAAACTGTTTTTGTATTTCTAAGGCCTAGCGTAAAGGAACTAAATTAAATACTATAGGTGCTTTTTTTTTAAGGAAAAAAATCAAAGCAGTAATTTTGGTTCTTAAATTTTCTCTGTCTTAATAGTGTTTTCATCTAGTAGCCTGTATCCAAAAGCTGTAGAGTACTTGGATGCTATACCCAAACAATTCGTTAATCAAGGCTTCTAAAAGTATTCAACCTTAAGCTTACCTGCCTCCTTTAATGCCTTGAGCAAATGAGACTTTTCACTATAGTACTTTAGGGTAGGAACACTAGGTCTTAGCTTTATTGGTGGCTACCCATCTCTACCCACCCCTTTTGGATTATTACAAGAAATCTTTATCAATCATTTTATTCTTTTAGAGTCTGATCTTAAAGAGGATCTGCACAACAGTATTGTGTTGTGCTATGAGATTTGAGTCTAGTTCTTAATTTTATGTAAAACTCATCAGTGAAGTCATAAAGTGAATCTAGCTTGGATATCTCAAGCCTAAAGCAGAGAATTAAGTGTTGAATTCCCAAATGACACCTTTTTTGTAGCATTGTAAATTGAAGTGTCTGCTGAGATAGAGAGCCATACTTACTATTTTAAAGATTAGGGTAAATAATTCCCCAAATTTTTACCTCACAAAACTGACAGTCTCCTTTGTGTTGTGATGGGTGTTAATTTTTATATGTGTAATTCTCTTGCCATCTTCTACTCTGTTCTTTCCTTTCTCTGCCAAACTGGTTAAAAAAGAAACCTAAAACTAAAATGGTAGGAACTTCAGCATCATCAAGGCCATGACTGGTGTTATAATATTGAGAAAGCTAATGCTGAGAAATTGAAAACTCTTCAATAATACTAGATTTGGGGTATAGGTGAGAGATCTATCTTTAGATTAATACGGATTTAGCATGTTACACAGGACTAAGAGTAAGGAGTTTTATACCCATTACTGCAACCAACTAAGTTTTGTGACCTTGGGCAAATATCTTCATTTCTCTGGCCTGTTAATACAGGATGAATATTAGATCAGGTAATTCTAAGATCTCTTTTGATTCTAGAATTCAAGCGTTTTAACATAGTGTATCCATTTTGCTGTTTTATCTTTTGCCTGCCAGGGAGAAGTTATCCACTGGTTGGCATGTTCATTATATGTCGCTTGCCGCAAAAGCATTATTCCCACAGTTGGAAAGGGTATCATGGAAGGAAATTGTGTTTCACTTACCAGAATACTACGTTCAGCTAAATTAAGGTAAAGCACTTTGATTTTTCAAACATTATTTTATAAGTCCTAAATTTAATTTTAGGATTTAATTTCTCTTTATTTTAAATCATTTAGCTTCATCCCATTCGAAGTTTGTTATCCATATAGGTATCTTTTCCCAATTCTCACATTCTTTCTCTGCCTTTCTTCCTTAAATTCTAACTTACTTAAACCAGAGGCCTCTAAATCTTTTTAGATTTAGAGGTTCTAAATCTTTTTTCTCTGTAACTTTTTCATTAATGTTTTAAATTTGAGAATAATTTCAAGCTTTCAGAAAAGTTGCAGAAATAAGAAAACGACAAAGAACATCCATGTACCCTTGACCTAGACTCACCTTTTATTGATATTTTACTCCATTTGCTTTATCATTTGATCTTTTTCTGTTAAATAGTATTTTTTTCCTCAGCTATTTCAATTTAAGTGGTGTCCATTGTAGCCCTTTACCCCTAAATACTTCAGTGTGTATTTCCTTAAATAACTACAGTACAGTTATCAACGTCAACAAAGTTAACATTGATACAGTAATTTTGTATAATCTAGCATCTCTATTGTAGTTTTATTGGTTGATCCAGTAACATTCTTGATAGCATTTTCTTCCTTCAAGATCCAATCTTAAAAAAAAAATAATCCAATCTAGGATCAGGTATTGCATTCACTTGCCATGTCTTTTTAGTCTCCTTTAAACAAGAACATTTCCACAGCCTTTGTCTTTTATGACATTGACTTTTTTTTTTTTTTTGCTGTACGCGGGCCTCTCCCTGCTGTGGCCTCTCCCGTTGCGGAGCACAGGCTCCGGACGCGCAGGCTCAGCCGCTCCGCGTCATGTGGGATCCTCCCGGACCAGGGCACGAACCCCGTGTCCCCTGCATCAGCAGGCAGACTCCCAACCACTGCGCCACCAGGGAAGCCCCGACATTGACATTTTTGAAGAGTATAGTTCACAATCACCCTGCCCCCCTTTTTAATAGATTGTTCCTCGTTTTGTTTCATGTTTCCTTATGATTAGGTGCAGGTTTGACATTCCTAGGTGGAAAACTACATAAGTGATTTTGTGTCCTCAGTATATCACATCTAGAGGCACATGATATCCTTCTGCCTCTCATTGGTGATGTTAATTTTGATCATCTGCTAACGATGTTCTCTTGTTGCTCTACTGTATGGTTGATATTTTTTCCCTTGCAAGTACTAAGCAATTGGTGGGTCTTAGCTATAGCTTTTACTTGCTCTGGTATCAACTGTATGGAACTATTTGCCTGAATACCAAACAACAGAAATGGAGTGATTCACATTTGGATAGTTGCTAATGTTCATAATGACTATTTGAGGTCATTGTCTATTTGCTATCCTGGGTTTCCAGGACAGAGGAGAAAGTGTAAAGCCCTATCCAGCAAGGGTTAAGTTTCAGTTCATGCTAAATTAAAAAAAAAAAAAATCTTCAGAACAATTTTGGTTTCTATAAATGGAAAAAGAATTAAGTCAAGACAATTTTTAAAACTTTAGTAAATATAATTTTTGTCATTCATGATAAAAACAAAATGAAAAAATAACTAAGATAAAAGGAGTTAAGGTAATTTTTTTTAATTGAGCAAAACCTTGTCCATTGTCATATGATCTTTTTCTATTGATGGTTCTCATCACTGACCATACTAAATTTTTAAATCTTTGTAATAATAAGTTGTTGCGGAAACTGAACAGTACAAGCTCATGATAAAAATTTCAAATAATGAAAACAGTTCTGGAGGTATATAGTGGTAATGGTTAATGCCACTGACCTGTACACTTAAAAATGGTTAAAATGGTAAATTTTACATTGTATATACTTTTACCACAATAAAAGAAAAAAGGTTTAAAATTTTTCAAATAATACAGAAGAAGAATAGAAGATGTCTATAGAAGAATAGAAGAATAGAAAGATGTCTCTTTTTCCATCCCCCAGAATTTACCACTATTAGCAATTTACTGTTATTAAATTTTTAAGCAGGAAAAAATCTGTTTTTTAGTTTTTTGCATTTTATTTTTAAGCATAAATGAGATCATTGCTAAATGTATTTTTCTGTTGCTTTTCTTACTTTATATTCTGGAAATCCTTCTATATCACTATGTATAGCTCTACCTCATTAATTTTTTTTTAGTGACTGTGGGATATTTTAAGTTATAAGGATGTTTTATATACTTAGCCAGCCCCCTTATTGATGAGCATTTAGATTATATCCAGTCCCTTGTGATTACAGACAAGTGAACATTATTGTAAGTGTGTATTTCAGATAAATTCCTAAAAGTGTAGTGATGAGTCAAAAGATACTTTTTTTTTTTTTTTTTTGCGGTACATGGGCCTCTCACTGCTATGGTCTCTCCCGTTGTGGAGCACAGACTCCGGACGCGCAGGCCCAGGGGCCATGGCTCACGGGCCCAGCTGCTCCGCCGCATGTGGGATCTTCCCGGACCGGGGCACGAACCCGTGTCCCCGCATTGGCAGGCGGACTCTCAACCACTGCACCACCAGGGAAGCCCAAAAGATACTTTTTAAAATGTGGATTGGTTTTAAAAAATTTTTTTAAGTGTCACATTCCTAATTGCTAAAAGAGCTGTTGACCAACATCAGTATGTTCATTCAGGCAAATAAAAAAGAATTTCAAGTGATGATTATTATTTACATTGATTTATAATAATTTGGGCTATTTTCAAAATTTCAACTTTAAATGTAATTTTAAATGACTATGTAGATCTTTATAGATATTGGAAAATATCCATCAAATATTGTTAATAAATTATACTGCAAAATACTGATTAAGTATAGATTTATACATAAACATGTAAAACTAGCAAATTTTTATTGAATATTTACCTGTGTGACAGACAATATGTGCTAATAGTTTGCATATCTTTATTAATTTAATCCTCACAGTAATTGTATTAAATAAATCTCATTTTAAAGATGAGGAAACCAAGTCACCAAGAGATTAAATTACTTCCCAGAGGTTATATACCTAAGAAAGTGGCGAGCCTCCCAAGTCATGCTGTATTACATATGTATCTATATACAAATATACATTAGTATGTCTCCTTTTGAACTGTATCTATATTCAGCTTCAGTCTACAAAACAAAAAAAATTTAACCAAAGCAACTTCCAACTTAAAAAGAAAGTTTCATGTAAAAATTTATTCTGCTATTAAGGGTATTAAAAAATTGTATCTATTTTATAATTTGAATTTTCAATTCACTTTAATAAAACAGTTAGTTGTCTATATCTTATTGTTTTAAGTATTGAGAACTAATTTTTTACAAGTTTTTCAGTAACTTAAATCAAGACAACTTTCATTCATTCATTATTTTCATAGTATAATAGAACCTGAATGAAAAATGATTTTTCATAATTTTAATTGGAACATTGATGATACTAATTTTTACAGAGTAATTTTCTTTTTTATCTTTTGAGTGCCATTAAAATTAGGTAGTGTGCCACTATTGGAATGTATGTTCCATATTACCATCCCTACTCTATACTTTGCTTTTGGCAGCAGGGTTGGGGGGAATTGTATGTGTATGTGATAAGATATGCATTACATAAAATTTACCATTTTAACCAATTTTAATTGTACAGTTCATTGTCATTAAATACATTAACATTGTTGTTAAACCCTCACCACCATCCATCTCCAGAGCTTTTTCATCTTCCCAAACTTAAACTCCATACCACTTAAACAATAACTTCCCTCTTCCTCCTCCTAGCACTCAACAACCACCATTCTACTTTCTGTCTCTCCGAATTTGACTGTTCTAGGTACCTCACATAAGTGGAATCGTACAGTATTTGTCTTTTTGTAACTGGCTTATTTCACTTAGCCTAATGTCTTCAAATAATAGCATAATATCTCCAAGGAAGGACACAACAAATGAATACTTAGCATAATGTCTTCAAAGAAATGGCTGATTCAGAAGCTGGGGCAGACCTATTTTTCTAACGAACCTGGAACAACTTATGCCAGAAAGTAAGGAAGTGCTCAAAAAATGTTGGGGACATGTCCAGGGGGCATAGGAGCTAGTTTGAAAAGGCTCCCATTTGTAATCATACCTGGGATAACTTGAGCATCAGAATGAATAGGGACAGTAATGGATTATAGCTCACTGAATAAAATCTATACTGATGATAAATAGGGGAGAAGGGAAATATCTTCCTTATATTAGAATGCCAACTAAATATTTGCATAATTGTAGAGTATCTCCCTATAAGTCACTTATCAATTACAAAGGGAAAAATAGTAACTTTGAAGTGGAAAACCTGGCAGATACCACCTAAATCAAGTGCAGAGTTATTATCAATGATGGGACAAATGGTTATGACCCACTGAGAAGGATATAACATCACTTATGTAGTACTCTGTCAAAAATACATAGCCTAAATCTAATAATGAGGGAAGCATGTAGGGACATACTACAAAATAACTGACCTGTCCTCTTCCAAAATGTTGGTGTCACAAGAGACAGTCTAAAGAACTGATGTAGACCGAAGGAAACTAAAAGGAAATAACACATAAATGCAGTTCATGCTACTAGATTACAACCTAGACTGGGAAATTTAAGATTGCTATCAAGAACATTCTTGAGACAATTGGTGAATTATAAATTTAAATATGAACTAATAGTATTTTATCAATATAAAGTTTTCTGATTTTGATAATTGCACTTAATCATGTAAGACCTCTTTCTCAGGAAATAGAAACTATATTTTTGAGTAAATACATTTTCTCTTTATGAAAATAGAAGAGTATTTATGAGTAAAGGGGCATGATATCTACACCTTACTCTCAAATGCTTCAGAAAAAAATTATATGTATGTTATATTGGGGTTCACCAGAGGAACAAAACCAATAGAATGTGTTAATGTGTGTGTGTGTGTATATACACACACACACATATATATGGAGAGAGAGCGAGCGAGCGCACATGCAAAATAGCATGTACACACACATGCACAGGTTGGGAAGAGGAGAGGGAGAGGGATTTTAAGGAATTGGCTCACATGGTTGTGGAGACTTGGAGAGTCTAAAATATGGGGTAGCCCAGCAGGCTGGCAACCCAGGAAAGAGTTGCAGTTTGAATCCAAAGGCAGTCTGCTGGCAGAATTCCTTCTTACTTGGGAGGAGGTCAGTCTTTTTCTGTTAAGACCTTCAGACTGATTAGATGAGGCCCCCCTACATTATGGAGAGTAATCTGCTTTACTCAGAATCCACCAATCCAAATGTTTATTTCATTCCAAAAAATACCTTAATGGAAACATTGGCATAATGTTTGACTGAATATCTGGGCGCCCATACACATCTCCTTATGCCATACTTAATCTGCAAATAAAAGCCATAACAAGATCATACATTAGCCTAACATGAGATAAGTATACTTTGTACAACCCAAAATGCCCTAACCCTTTCCCCAAAAGAGGATGCAAAATCCTTGGGTGATGTTTACTCTTCTTGATATCCTATAACTTAAATGCTCGGAAGTAAAGTTAACAATACTGTGGTATAAAGTCAGTACGTGCTATGTTACGTAACAAGTGGGTAAGAGAGGAAGGAATACAAAGATTTAATACACGCACACAAACATATTTGTAGCAAAATAAATACTCGTTACAATTAGAGTCCTCATTTCACTGGTCATGTGGTTGTAGTTGGTATTAATAACCTTCTTCCACTGCCCAGTCCATATTTCCTTTGCCTTCAGCAAGCACCTCAGCTGGTTGTGGTTTTTTTTACCTGGTGAGGTGACCCGAAACCTTCGTTCCTGAAGAGTCTGGGCCATTAGTAGTCCTGCCTGTTGGGTTGTTGTAGTTTTCCATTGACTTTAATCACAGGGGATGGTAATAGTAAGAGCTACCCTAAGGGATTCCTGTATTCTATTCTTCTTTACCTCCATTCTGGAGTAGCAATCCAATTTCTCCTTGGTCATCAGGATCAGTGACTCCAGCCAGCATAGTAACTCCCTTCTTTGCCTGTTGCTTTAGAGGCATGAGGAGCCCAAAGTGGTTGGATGCAGTCTTAACTTCTAGTTCAATGGATATTGTTGTATCTCTTGGTGGAAGCATTACTCTCTTTGGAACTAAGACCTCTAGGCCAACAGAGTATAATGTGACAGAGACAGGAAGCAAAAATTTTGCTGGTGGGTCAGTAGGGGTAATAGTGAGTGGTGCCACTCTCCCCCCACCTCTTGATTCCTGGACCTGTGAATCCTGGCTATGGAAGAAACAGCACTATACTGTTTGCTGATTCGGAGCATATACAGCCTCCTAAAGAACCTTGCTCTGCTGCTGGCTGATTGGGCATTCAGCAGTGACTGCAGGCAGGTTGGCTTTGGTCCAGATAGGCAGTGGAAATCCATGAGCCCGTATATAACTTTTCTAAAAAATTTTAATCTCATCCAAAAAACATCTTCACAGAAACATCCAGAATAATGTTTGACCAACTATCTAGGCACCGTGGCTCAGTCCAATTGACACCTAAAATTAACCATCACATGTGGATACATATACAGATGATGATTCGACTTAAGATTTGTGACTTGATGGTGTGATACTGTCTCATGATGCTGGGCAGCAGCAGTGAGCCATAGCTCCCTGTCAGCCATGCAGTCAGGATGGTAAACAACCAATACACTTACAACCATTCTGTACCCACACAACCATTCTGTTTTTTACTTTTAATAGAGTATTCATTAAACTACATGAGATAGTCAACACTTTTTTTTATCAAATAGGCTTTGTGTTAGATTTTACCCAACTGTAGGCTAATGGAAGTGTTCTGAGCATGTTTAAGGTGGACTAGGCTAAGCTATGATGTTCGGTAGGTTAGGTATATGAAATGCATTTTCAGCTTATAATATTTTCAGCTTACAGTGGGTTTATCGGGATGTAACCCCATGATAAATCAAGGAACACTTGTATACGCATATATATACAGAGAGAGAGAGAGATGGATGACAAAGCAAATACACAAAATGTTAATTATCGGTGAATAAAGGAGTTCTTGTATACTATTCTTGCAACTTTTTTGTAAGTTTGATGCTATTTCAAAATAAAAAGATTAAGGGATAAAAGGGAATGTTTAAATACATTTATGGTACATTCATATAGTGGAATAAAACGCAGCTCTTAAAATTATGGAAGGAGTATTACATGAACTGATATAAAAAGATCTCCAGGGCTTCTCTGGCACAGTGGTTGAGAGTCCGCCTGCCGATGCAGGCGACATGGGTTCGTGCCCCGGTCCAGGAAGATCCCACATGCCGCGGAGCGGCTAGGCCCGTGAGCCATGGCCGCTGAGCCTGTGCATCCAGAGCCTGTGCTCCGCAACGGGAGAGGCCACAACAGTGAGAGGCCCGTGTACCGCAAAAAAAAAAAAAAAAAAAAAAAATCTCCAAAATAAATTACAGGGAAAAAATGAAGTGCAGAATATTGTAGGTAGTATGGTATCGTATGAGTGGGAAAAACGTTTAAGTAGGTATATGTTTATAAATGCCTTAAAAAGCTCTGCAAGGACAAATAACTAGTAACAATGTAATTAGTCACTAAGGCAAAGTTGATTGCTTTAGTGGAAAAAAACTGGGAGGGCGGTGGTAGCAGACATCATATATCCTTTAGTACCTTTTAAATTTTGTAATTATGCATATTACCCGTTAAAAAAAGAAAACCAAAAAGGAGAATTCTCACACACAGGGTATCATGATATACATTTTTTTTTTTTTTTTTTTTGGCTGTGTTGGGTCTTCATTGCTGTGCGCAGGCTTTCTCTAGTTGCAGCGAGCGTGAGCTACTCTTCGTTGTGGTGCGCGGGCTTCTCATTGTGGTGGCTTCTCTTGATGCTGTGCACGGGCTCTAGGCATGCGGGCTTCAGTAGTTGTGGCTCACAGGCTCCACAGCGCAGGCTCCGTAGTTGTGGTGCACGGGCTTAGTTGCTCTGCGGCATGTGGGATCTTCCCGGACCAGGGATCGAACCCGTGTCCCCTGAATTGGCAGGCAGATTCTTATCCACTGTGCCACCAGGGAAGCCCTGATAAAGATCTTTTAAAAATAACTCAGATTTTTAGATTTCAATCAGCATGTCTGGAGTTTGAACACCTATGGACAACTAGCTAATGATTTCTTCCACCACCTTTTTTAAGAAAAAAATTACAAGTATCATTCTGTATATAGCCCTAGACACTTAAATGAGCTTTAACACTACAAAATTTCAGTCTAAGACCATACTAACATGAGGACATAAAAAAAATGCACTCATAATTAAATAAGCCAGAAAGGTAGAGCCATTATCCATTAAGTGATTTTCTGGTTATGTACTACCTTCTTAGTTTATATTTGGAGGTAGAACCACACGTTGGAACACAAACATTTGAATTTTATTCCTGCCCTCTAACAGTCTGGTGCTTTGTGATCAAATTCCAGAATCCAGTATTGGGAGATTCTGTCTTTCTTCAAACTAGTTTTGTGAACTCATCAGTCTGTTGCCTAACATTTACTTTGTAATTTATATGCAGAGTATTGTCTAGGTGCTGCAGGGAATAAAAGTAGATAGGTACTCCCTGCATAGTAGAAGGTATTTTATGTATTGACTACTAATTCAAAATCTACATTCCCACAGTGATTCTGGGAACCAAAGTAATTTCATAGCACTTGGAGTGAGGTTTTTGTTTTCTCTCTCTCTCTTTTTTTTTAAAAATAAAATCAGGCATTTTATAAAGATTTTTAGGCATAAGTAGAGTGTCTTCTTTTCCTTCCATTATATGGACTCATTTTAAATTTGCTTTTTTTCTGTTTTTTTAGTTTAATACAGTTTTTTAGTAAAATGAAGAAGTGGATGGACATGTCAAACTTGCCACAAGAATTTCGTGAACGTATAGAAAGGCTAGAAAGAAATTTTGAGGTGTCTACTGTAATTTTCAAAAAATTTGAGCCAATTTTTTTAGATATATTTCAAAATCCATATGAAGAGCCACCAAAGTTACCACGAAGCAGGAAGCAGAGGTGAGACACTTAATCCTCATATAATTGACATAAAAATTATGATACAAACTTATTAAGGGAATTTGCATTTTTAAAAGTCTACTTTTTAATTCCATTTAATAAAACATAGTTGTCTGTCCTTTGTGAATGAGATTTTATATGTAATTTGACTTTACTATTTGTTATATTTGCTGTTTCAATTTAAGTGACAAATGTGGAATGATATTTAGTAAGTCAGATAAAAAGTACATTTTTTCCCCCTTTTTAGGAGGATTCCTTGCAGTGTTAAGGAGCTCTTTAATTTCTGTTGGACACTCTTTGTTTATACTAAGGGTAAGGTGACACTTTCAGGTGTTTTACATTTCTGCTGTGGGAACTTGGTGCTATTTGACCTGAAAGGTTTCTGGGTTTTATGTCTCTTTTCTTCTAAAGGTAATTTTCGTATGATTGGAGATGATTTAGTAAACTCTTATCATTTACTTCTGTGCTGCTTGGATCTGATTTTTGCCAATGCCATTATGTGCCCAAATAGACGAGACTTGCTAAATCCGTCATTTAAAGGTAAGACCTTATGTATTTTTGAAAACTGATTATCAATTTTTAGAAAAAGAGTTTCAAAAATTGACCATATTCTCTTTTCCCTCCATTGCTCTTTATACCCTGTCAAACTAGGGTTACCATCTGATTTCCATACTGCTGACTTTAGGGCTTCTGAAGAACCTCCCTGCATCATTCCTGTACTGTGTGAACTACATGACGGACTTCTGGTAGAAGCCAAAGGAATAAAGGAGCACTACTTTAAGCCATATATTTCAAAGCTCTTTGACAGGAAGGTACTATACTTACAATTAAATGACTCAGATTTTGGGGGGTCAGCAGCAGCAGCCTCAAGGGGAAAAGCAATATTTTAAGCAAGTTCTTAACATTATAGGACTCAGGGTCAGGATTCCCAGGTTTCAGTCTCTGATGTGATGTGGAGTTGTCCTGTGATTTTCTGTGATGTGCAAAACTGAGCTGTTGAAGAATGTGACCATCTGTATGTACTGTCAAGTAAATGCACTGTCAGAGGCAACTATAGGAGGTTCTGATAGAGAATTATAAAGAACAGAACATCAGAGTAAGCCTGATAAAGAATTATGAAAAGCAGGAGGTCAGAGTAAGCTAGTTTATTGCCACAATTTGAATAACTCGCTGACTGTTTATTAAAAGTAGGATGATGTATCAATATAACAACTGTAACTTTAATTCAATATGAGTAGAACAGAAAATCCCTTACAGTTGTGGGCTACCTACATGCATTCTGGATTTTTTTCTCAATAATTTACCTCGCTCTTTCTATATGTTTGAGTTGGCTTTTTCCTTTTTTTTTTTTTTTTTGCGGTACGCGGGTCTCTCACTGCTGTGGCCTCTCCCGCTGCAGAGCACAGGCTCCAGACGCACAGGCTCAGCGGCCATGGCTCACAGGCCCAGCCGCTCCGCGGCACGAGGGATCCTCCCGGACCGGGGCACGAACCCGCGTCCCCTGCATCGGCAGGCAGACTCTCAACCACTGCGCCACCAGGGAAGCCCTGGCTTTTTCCTTTGGGTCTCAATTTATTTCCCCAACGCTGAGCCATTTAATCCAGCTACGACTTGAGTTTTCTCTTTGGTTGGAAAAAAGAAATAGGAATATGGATTAGGTCATTATTATAGTTCCCCTCTTTGCAAATACTATTATGAGATTTTCCTCTGAGCATAAAGTCTTCCCTAACTGGTTTCTTCTCTTACACATACTTTTTAAAAAATATTTATTTAAAATATATTTTTAAAAAATTTATTTATTTAATTTTATTTTTTGGTAGATTTGGGTCTTTTTTTTTAATTTTATTTTTTATGCAGCAGGTTCTTATTATCCATTTTACACATATTAGTGTATATATGTCAATCCCAATCTCCCAATTCATCACACCACCACACCCCCCGCCCCCCACCGCTTTCCCCCCTTGGTGTCCATACGTTTGTTCTCTACAACTGTGTCTCAATTTCTGCCCTGCAAACCTGTTCATCTGTACCATTTTTCTAGGTTCCACATGTATGTGTTAATATACAGTATTTGTTTTTTCTCTTTCTGACTTACTTCACTTTGTATGACACTCTCTAGATTGATCCACGTCTCTACAAATAACCCAATTTCGTTCCTTTTTTATGGCTGAGTAATATTCCATTGTGTATATATGTACCACATCTTCTTTATCCATTCGTCTGTCGAGGGGCATTTAGGTTGCTTCCATGACCTGGCTATTGTAAACAGTGCTGCAATGAACATTGGGGTGCATGTGTCTTTTTGAATTATGTTTTTCTCTGGGTATATGCCCAGTAGTGGGATTGCTGGGTCATATGGTAATTCTATTTTCAGTTTTTTAAGGAACCGCCATACTGTTCTCCATAGTGGCTGTATCAATTTACATTCTCACCAAGAGTGCAAGAGGGTTCCCTTTTCTCTACACCCTCTCCAGCATTTGTTGTTTGTAGATTTTTTTTTTTTTTTTTTTGCTGTACGCGGGCCTCTCACTATTATGGCCTCTCCCATTGCGGAGCACAGGCTCCGGACGTGCAGGCTCAGTGGCCATGGCTCACTGGCCCAGCTGCTCCGCAGCATGTGGGATCTTCCCGGACCGGGGCACGAACCTGTGTCCCCTGCATCGGCAGGCGGACTCTCAACGACTGCACCACCAGGGAAGCCCCTCCTCTGCAATTTTTTAGAAGAGTTTGAGAAGGATGGGTGCTAGCTCTTCTCTAAATGTTTGATAGAATTATGATTTTCTTAATTGTTTTGGGTTTGTTTTTGTAGGTCCTTTTCTTCTCTTGTGTTTCCCGCTTAGGGAAGTTCCTTTAGTATTTGTTGTAGAGCTGGTTTGGTGGTGCTGAATTCTCTTAGCTTTTGCTTGTCTGTAAAGCTTTTGATTTCTCCATCAAATCTAAATGAGATCCTTGCCGGGTAGAGTAATCTTGGTTGTAGGTCCTTCCCTTTCATCACTTTAAGTATGTCATGCCACTCACTTCTGGCTTGTAGAGTTTCTGGTGAGAAATCAGCCGTTAAACTTGTGGGAGTTCCCTTGTATGTTATTTGTTGTTTTTCCCTTGCTGCTTTCAATAATTTTTCTTTGTTTCTAATTTTTGCCAATTTGATTCCTATGTGTCTCGGCATGTTTCTCCTTGGGTTTGTCCTGTAAGGGACTCTGCGCTTCCTGGACTTGGGTGGCTATTTCCTTTCCCATGTTAGGGAAGTTTTCGACTATAATCTCTTCAAATATTTTCTCGGGTCCTTTCTCTCTCTCTCCTCCTTCTAGGACCCCTATAATGCAAATGTTGTTGCATTTAATGTTGTCCCAGAGGTCTCTAAGGCTGTCTTCATTTCTTTTCATTCTTTTTTCTTTATTCTGTTCCGCAGCAGTGAATTCCACCATTCTGTCTTCCAGCTCACTTATCCGTTCTTCTGCCTCAGTTATGCTGCTATTGATTCCTTCTAGTGTATTTTTCATTTCAGTTATTGTATTGTTCATCTCTGTTTGTTTGTTCTTTAATTCTTCTAGATCTTTGTTAAACATTTCTTGCATCTTCTCGATCTTTACCTCCATTCTTTTTCCGAGGTCCTGGATCATCTTCACTATTATTATTCTGAATTCTTTTTCTGGAAGGTTGCCTATCTCCACTTCATTTAGTTGTTTTCCTGGGGTTTTATCTTGTTCCTTCATCTGGTACATAGCCCTCTGCCTTTTCATCTTGTCTATCCTTCTGTGAATGTGGTTTTTGTTCCACAGGCTGCAGGATGGTAGTTCTTCTTGCTTCTGCTGTCTGCCCTCTGGTGGATGAGGCTATCTACAAGGCTTGTGCAAGTTTCCTGATGGGAGGGACTGGTGGTGGGCAGAGCTCAGTAAAACTTTAATCCGCTTGTCTGCTGATGGGTGGGGCTGGGTTCCCTCCCTGTTGGTTGTTTGGCCTGAGGTGACCCAACACTGGAGCCTTCCTGGCCTCTTTGGTGTGGCTAATGGCAGACTCTGGGAGGGCTCATGCCAAGGAGTACTTCCCAGAACTTCTGCCAGTGTCCTTGTCCTCATAGTGAGACACAGCCACCCCCCACCTCTCCAGGAGACCCTCTAACACTAGCAGGTAGGTCTGGTTCAGTCTCCTGTGGGGTCACTGCTCCTTCCCCTGGGTCCCGATGTGCACACTACTTTGTGTGTGCCCTCCAAGAGTGGAGTCTCTGTTTCCCCCAGTCCTATCAAAGTTCTGCAGTCAAATCCCGCTAGCCTTCAAAGTCTGATTCTCTAGGAATTCCTCCTCCTATTGCCGGACCCCTAGGTTGGGAAGCCTGACGTGGGGCTCTGAACCTTCACTCCAGTGGGTGGACTTCTGTGGTATAAGTGTTCTCCAGTTTGTGAGTCACCCACCCAACAGTTATGGGATTTGATTTTATTGTGATTGTGCCCCTCCTACCATCTCACTGTGGCTTCTCCTTTGTCTTTGGATGTGGGGTATCTTTTTTGGTGAGTTCCAGTGTCTTCCTGTTGATGATTGTTCAACAGTTAGTTGTGATTCCGCTGCTCTCACAGGAGGGAGTAGGAGCACGTCCTTCTACTCTGCCATCTTGAACCAATCTCCAGCATTGGGTTTCAGTTGCGGCATGAGGGATCCTCCACTGCGGCACGCGGGCTTCTCTCCAGTTGTGGTGCACGGGCTCCAGAGTGCATGGGCTCTGTAGTTGTGGCCTGTGTGCTCAGTAGTTGTGGCGCACAGGCTTAGTTGCTCCACGGCATGTGGGATCTTAGTTCCCCGACTAGGGATTGAATCCCCTGCATTGGAATGGGGATTCTTAACCACTGGACTGCCAGGGAAGTCCCTCTTGGACATCATTTTGTATTTAGTCTTATCTTTCAGCAAAAAAACAAGTATTTATTTATGTGTATATATACACAGTATATATTTTTGTGTGTATATCTATGTAAAATATCTTTTTGTAAAACTTTAATCTCCAGCAAAATAAACTTTTAAAGGAACTCAAGGATTATGTCTATTGTGCAAGGCACTAGTGGCCCCTGGCTATGATGACCATTCATCTTGGTTTGCCTGAATTATCTGGGTTTTGGCTGTTGTCTTGGCATAATTATTATAGTGTCTTCTTTCACTCCAAAAGTATCCTGGTTTGGACAGTGGTTCTCCTGACCATGGGCCAGACGCTTTATTTGGCCTGTTTAGGGTGTTTTAATTTTTTATTTCATTTTTCTTTTGTTCAATTTTTAACTTACACATAAAGATCTTTTATATGAAAATTTTTTAAAAATCAGAAGCTATGGCAATACCAGTTTGCAATTTCTACATGGTAACTGTTGTCAAGCTAAATGATGGCCACGTCTTTTGGCCACCTCTTTTAGGATGGGAAGCATGCTTTCTGCCATCTTCATTTATGTACGTTGATCCCTGACCCCTGAAATCATTTGAGTTTGCAACCCTTGTGATGTAGTAATCTAAGTATAGTGTGGATACACAGAAAATATTGATAACAGTGTAGTTTTCCTCTGTCACCAGTAACAGTACCTATATTCCTTTCAAATCTTTTGCTTGCCTGACATATATTATCATTCAGTAACTGTTAGTTTCCATTTTCCATAGACCAATGTTTAAAATTGGACAGCTTTCATGAGAATTACTTGAGGAATTTGTTAAAACTTCTGCCTTGGGCTTCCCTGGTGGCGCAGTGGTTGAGAGTCCGCCTGCCGATGCAGGGGACGCGGGTTCGTGCCCCGGTCCGGGAGGATCCCACATGCCGCAGAGCGGCTGGGCCCGTGAGCCATGGCCGCTGAGCCTGTGCATCCGGAGCCTGTGCTCCACAACGGGAGAGGCCCTCTACCGCAAAAACAAAAAACAAACAAACTGCTGCCTTAGTTCAGACCTTGAGGTCTGTCAGTCTGCATTTTTAACAAGTTCCCCTACATGATTGTTATGTCACTAAAATTTGGAAACCACTGCTATAGACTACAAAGTATTTTCAAAACTTGACTTTAAATGTTTTTTAATATTTTATTTGCATACTAAATAGGATTTACAGGTCTGAAAGAAATATTTAGTAATTCTATTTTGTGTGTGTGTGTGTTATTTATAACTACCAATGTGAAAATTTAGATAAATGTAGTATTTTTGTGTGTATGTTAATATGCTTACTTACATGAAGTCACAAAGTGGGTTTTTTTCCCCAGATTTTAAAGGGAGAATGCCTTCTGGACCTTTCTAGTTTTACTGATAATAGGTAAGTGTCTAGCACTGATGGTATCTGGCATATCATAAGTTATCAATATGATTTGTTGCAGTTTGTTAAGTGAAATGTTGTATGAAGGTAACTGCTCCAAATTCAAGTTCCTTCTGCTTCCGTGGCTGAGTGGGTGTTATCATTAAGCCTTGCTGTCTTTAAGTACATTTATTTTAAGATCCCATTTGCTCTTAAAACAGCTGCTCTCCTAAGAAACTCATAAACAGACCCAATGACTTCTGTATTTGAGTTTACATTCTTTGTAAACTAATATTGGCAAATTAATCAAATATTGGCAAGTTCAGAATGTGCTTATATTTCAAGGACACACACAATTGTTTCCTCAATGATCAGGTCTTAATTAGGTTCAACTAGTTTCCAGATTAAGTGTATATTCTTTTCATTCACCTTTCAAAGTAATTTATTGCCATGTATGTGAATGTGAAGAATGTCTGTGATCGGATAGAAACCTCTGATATTGTTAGATGGGCAAAGTTAATAAAAACTAGAAAGTCATGAGCTTTTCTAGTCTGTGGAGTCAAAATCTATCTTCAAGTCAAGATAAATCCATTGTGTAACTTAGTTTTGTTCTAGCAGCTTAAAATAATTCTCTTTTCAGCAAAGCAGTGAACAAGGAGTATGAAGAATATGTTTTAACTGTTGGTGACTTTGATGAGAGGATCTTTTTGGGAGCAGATGCAGAAGAGGAAATTGGAACTCCTCGAAAGTTCACTGGTGATGCCCCATTAGGGAAACTGACAGCACAGGCTAATGTGGAGTGTAACCTTCAACAACACTTTGAAAAAGTAATTAACCTAGCCTGGCCTCAGTCTTGAATGATCTTTTTCTCTGTGTGTGTGATTCTACTAACAGCAGCAGCATCTTTCAAGTTAAATCTTGAGTTTCTTCTATTAACTCATATTTCCCATGAAAGCCTTAAAGGTAGCTTTCAAAACTGTGGCATTTAGTATTTTTACCTCATTTCTTGCAATTTTTCATATTTGGATATTTTCCCAGAATGCCTGGCTTTTCAGTAGAGTATGTGTCTTTGGATATGAAGAAGGATTTATGCTTTCCTCCTATTTTTTCTTTGCATCACTTTAGCCACTCTTCTCTTGATTTAAAATTTAGTTTGCTTTCCTACCCATGACGAACTATGTGCTCTTCCCAAACTTCAGCCATATAACTCTGATTTGATTGTTAATAGCCAAGGCTTAATTCTGTATTTATGTCTTAGGTAGGTTGGAGGATGAGGTCTAATGGAAAATTCACTGGTCCAGAAGATGGAAACCTAAGTTTTAGTCCCAGCTCTGCCATTACCTTTGTCAGCTTAAACAAGTTTTATAACTTCTCTGTGCCTATTGCCTCATATGTAAAATGAAAATGTGCCTGTTATATTTCAAATGAATGTTA
Organism: Lagenorhynchus albirostris; assembly: GCF_949774975.1. Classification (NCBI taxonomy): domain Eukaryota; kingdom Metazoa; phylum Chordata; class Mammalia; order Artiodactyla; family Delphinidae; genus Lagenorhynchus; species Lagenorhynchus albirostris. The sequence continues at coordinate 22,413,470 of NC_083109.1, forward strand.
TGAAGATAAAATGAGATTATAGATAGAAAGCACTTTGGGAAAGTGTTATTCAAAGGTAGGATGTTATTAGCATAATATTGCTAAAATTTTGGTGGGTAACCAGAAGAGGGGGAGAAAGTAACCTATTAAACGTGAATAGAGAAGATGTCATATGTACTGAATTAAACACATAATGGGGAAGAAGGTAGCTTTTTAATCTCACATAATTTTCTTTTCTGACAGAAAACATCATTTGCACCTTCTACACCACTGACAGGACGACGATATTTAAGAGAAAAAGAAGCAGTCATTACTCCTGTTGCTTCAGCCACCCAAAGTGTGAGCCGGTTACAGAGTATTGTGGCCGGACTGAAAAATGCACCAAGTGAACAACTTATAAACATTTTTGAGTGAGTACAATACTAGTATTTTTCCAAATGTCTCTTTTAAATTAGATTCTGTATTCCATTCTGTTTTCAGTATTTCTGAATTCTGGAGATACTGGATATACATCTGGCAAGTTTTACTGTACCATTTCAATCACAAAGTATGTTGACCTAAAATCAGATAGAAGTACCTATTAAAAATTATATATAAATTTTATTTCGTATTATTATAGACTTTCAAGGTTAAATGTATCTTAAAGGTTATTTAGCTCCAACATTCCATTCTGGTAACACCCCTAATTTATGCATTACTGTTTTTCTTTTTACATTGTTTTTAAATGGGTTCAATATAAATGTCCATCAAATGGGAGACTGGTTACATATTGATGGTACAGCTGTAAAATGGAATTTTATGCAATTGTCTAAGAAAAAGAAGCATATTTCATAGTAAAGATGATAAAGTGAGGCCAGATTAGAGAACCTTATTTCCTAATACCTAATAACAGAATAGTAAAAATCAGCAGACTATCTATCAGCAGAAACCAAATGAGGAGAGGGATATGATTTCATGCTATAATTTTCCAAAGTGGTGGTCAGGAAAGGAAATGGTTGCTTCTGGTATGCCTATCCCCAAGAAGCGTTACTGGGGGGAAAGGGTGTGTTGATGGGATCTTTTTATTTATTTATTTATTTATTTTACTTATTTATTATTTTTGGCTGCGTTGGGTCTTTGTTGCTGCGCGTGGGCTTTCTCTAATTGTGGCAAGCGGGAGCTACTCTTCATTGCGGTGCACGGACTTCTCATTGCGGTGGCTTCTTTTGTTGCAGAGTGTGGCTCTAGGTGCGCGGGCTTCAGTAGTTGTGGCACGCGGGCTCAGTAGTTGTGATGCACGGGCTTAGTTGCTCCGCGGCATGTGGGATCTTCCCGGACCAGGCCTCGAACCCACATCCCCTGCATTGGCAGGCAGATTCTTAACCACTGTGCCACCAGGGAAGTCCTATTGATAGGATCTTGAAAATACTCATTAATAACCCAGATGTGGAGAGAAACAAATGGCATGAGTAGGCATATGAGTAAAAAGTCATAGAAACCTCCCCAAGTGAAAGTCCCTGTATACCACCAAGATAGCAGAAATATGAAAAATTCTCAGGACCTACCATTTTCCAAGATTCCTAGCTTATTTGGGGAGAGATCTTCATAGAACTAGAAGATATCTCTGACCAAGGTATAGTGAACCCTGGAATGGGGACATTTAACTAAATCTCAGAAGAGAAAGCAAAGCCCTGATCCTCTAACAAAAGCTGAACATAGCACATCTGTGCCCTCCCACTAGTCCCCAAACCTCAGTCTATAGAAAAGTGGACAGAAGAAGCCCCAGCCTCAACCATAGCTCAGAAGGTAAGCAGATTGCATGTAAAGTAGGAAGATTCATAAAGATCTACCTTCATAGCATTTGAATAAATAGATCTGAACTGAACTATCCATTTAGCATGAACAAGTTAAAAAGAAATGGCAAAGCATCTTGCAGACATTTTAAAGCACAAGAGAAGGAAGGAAGGAAGAAAACATAGAATGCAAAAGACAAAGAACCTAGAAACAAATAAATGGAAAGACATTCCATGTTTATGAATTGGAAGATTTAATATTGTTAAAATGTCCATATTACCCAAAGCAATCTACAGATTCAGTACAGTCCCTATCAAAATCCCAATGGCATTTTTACAGAAATAGAAAAAAAAAATCTAAAATTCATAAGGAATTTTGAAGGACTTTTTTTTTTTTTTTTTTGCGGTACACGGGCCTCTCACTGTTGTGGCCTCTCCTGTTGCGGAGCACAGGCTCCGGACACACAGGCTTATCAGCCATGGCTCACAGGCCCAGCCACTCCGCGACATGTGGGATTTCCCAGACCGGGGCACGAACCCGTGTCCCCTGCATCGGCAGGTGGACTATCTACCACTGCGCCACCAGGGAAGCCCTTGAAGGACTTTTATTAGCCAAAATAATCTTGAGAAAGAAGTAAAAAGCTGGAGGCCTCACATTTCTGATTTCAAAACACATTCCAAAGCTACAGTAAGCAAAACAGTATGGTATTGGCATAAAGACAGACATGTAGACTAGACATGGAATAGACTAGAGTCCCAAAATAAACCTTCACATATATCATTAAATGATCTTTGACAAGGGTGCCAAGACTACACTATGGGGAAAGTCAGATTCACTTAGTATCATATCTTCAAGGTTCATCCATGCTGTAGCATATGGCAGGATTTCCTTCTTTTTAAGCCTGAATAATATTCCATTGTATATATATACATACCACACTTCCTTTATCCATTCATTCGTCAGTGGACATATAGGTTGCTTCCACATCTTGGCTGCTGTGAGTAATGCTGCAGTGAACTTGAGTATGCAAATATCTCTTTGAGATATCCACATGCAAAAGAATGAAGATGGACTTTTATCTTACACCATGTACAAAAGTTAACTCAAAATTTGTTAAAAACCTAAACATGAGACCTGAAACTGTACAACTAGAAGAAAACATAGGTGAAAAGCTTTATGACACTGAAATGGGCAGTGATTTCTTGGATGTGACATCAAAAGTATAGGTAACAAAAGCAAAAATAGAAAAATGGGACTATATCCCACTTAAATACTTCTGTACAGCATTGAAAATAATCAGTAGGATGAAAAAGCAACCTACTAGAATAGAAGAATGCAATTGCAAACCATATATCAGATAAGGGGTTAATAGCCAGAGTATATAAAGAACTCCTACAACTCAAACAACAAAAAACAAAACAAAAAAACAACAAACACCTGATTTGAAAAAGGGGCAAAAGACTTAAATAGACATTTCTCCAAAGAAGACATAAAAATAACCAACAAGCATGTGAAAAAATTCTCAACATTACTAATCATCAGGTAAATGCAAATTAAAACCACAATGAGATATCACCCGTTAGAATGGCCACTATCAAAAAAACAGAAAATAATAAATGTGTTGGTGAGTATCAGAATTGGCACTCCATTGGTGGGATTATAAATGGTGTAGCTGATATGGGAAACAGTGTGGAGATTTCTCAAAAATAGAATTTTTATGACCTAGCAATCCCACTTCTGGGTATATATCCCAAAGAGTTGAAAACAGGATCTCAAAGAGATAGCTGCACACCCAAGTTTATTGCAGCATTACCCATAAGAGCCAAGATATAGAACCAACCTAAATGTCCACTGTTGAATGAATGAATAAAGAAAATGTGGTATGTACAACAGAATATTACTCAGCCTTAAAAAGAAAGAAATCTTGTCATATGCTACAATATGGATGAATCTTGAAGACATTATACAGAGTGAAATAAGCCAATCACAAAAAGACAAATACTGCATGATTCCACTTATATGAGGTATCTAAAGTAATAAGACTGATAGAAACAGAAAGTAGCATGGTGGTTGCCAGGGGCTGGGGGAGGGGGGAAACAGGGAGTTGTTGTTCGATGGGTATAGAGTTTCATTTATGCAAGATGAGAAAGTTCTAGAGATCACTATACAATAACATGCACATAGTTGACAGTAATGTACACTTAAAAATTAAGAGGGTAAATTTGTTATGTGTTTTTACCACATAATAAAATTTTAAAAAGACAACCTATTTGGAAGAAAATATAACTCAAGAGGCACAGCTTTGCATTAGAAGAACTTGATAAGAATATAAAATGTTTTTGCCATATATGCTACATGGCACATGATGCTGCACATGATGCTGGTCTTTTTGAACATGGGACCGGGAATTCTGAACCCTGCACTAGTTATTTGGCTTTGGGCAAATCACATTGTTTCTCACAGTCTTGGATTTGTTTGTCATTTCTGAATTAAGACCTGTATTCTGTGTTTTATTGATAGAAAGGTAACAGAGTTAATAATATAAAAGTAACAGGATTAATTGCTTCTTGCCAAATGTCTTTTTTTTTTTTTTAATTTAATTTTTGGCTGCGTTCGGTCTTCATTGCTGCAAGCAGGGGCTACTCTTCATCATGGTATGCTGGCTTCTCATTGCGGTGGCTTCTCTTGTTGCAGAGTATGGGCTCTAGGCGCGCAGTATTCAGTAGTTGCAGCACTTGGGCTCAGTAGTTGCGGCACGTGCACCCTAGAGCGCTAGTGCTTCAGTAGTTGCGGTGCGTGGGCTCAGTAGTTGCAGTGCACAGTCTCTCGGGCGCTCGGGCTTCAGTACTTGTGGCTTGCGGGCTCTAGAGCACAGGCTCAGTAGTTGTGGTACACAGGCTTAGTTGCTCTGCAGCATGTGGGATCTTCCCAGACCAGGGATCGAACCCGTGTCCCTTGCATTGGCAGGCAGATTCTTAAACACTGTGCCACCAGGGAAGTCCATCTTCCTTTTTAATGCTACATTTTTTTTATTTGTTATTCTTTTGGCTTTGATAAGAACTAAATGCAGTTTATTGTTCCAGCACAATATATACATAAATGCTGCCTATCATTTTCTTAAATCAGATGAAGAAATCTTTCTTAAATCAGGTTTATTGAAGTATAATTTATATACAAGAGTCATCCTTTTTACTGTACAGTTGTATGAGATTTGACAAATGTATACAGTTGTATAACCATCACCACCATGATCAAGACATAGAACAGTCCCCCCAAATTTATGCCCCTTTGTAGTCAATCCCTATGCCATCCCCAGCCTCTGGAAACCACTGATATGTTTTCTGTCCTTAGAATTTTGCCTTTTTAGAATTTCATATAAATAGAAGCATAATAGAGAGAACATTGACTCTCGTAATGTTGAAATTCCAAAACAATATGCCAAATGATTATATTTAAAGACTGTAGACTGGTTTGAAATATGCTGTGTTTACATATCTAGGTTTACACCTGAGAATAGGACTTTGGTCACTAAAAACTAGACTAATTCTTGAATGAAGAAATGTTGGTACTCTGGAATTTTTTTTCTGTTAATTAGGTTCCTTTTGTATTTTTTAGGTCTTGTATGCGTAATCCTATGGAAAACATTATGAAAACAGTGAAACTAATAGGAGAGACTTTCTGCCAACACTATACCCAATCAACAGATGAACAGCCAGGATCTCACATAGGTAAGAAGACAAAACTGAAATTGATAAAGCATTGAAAGTAGATAGAGTGTTCCAAGAAAAATAGAAACTCAAGTTTTTTCTTTCCCTGCAATTTTTAATATATCTGATTGAAGCTTATATAAGTTTTGTTCTTTAGTTCTTAACAGCTACATTTATTTAGCACGTGTTTTCCCTTTGTTTCCCCCCGTAGATTTTGCTGTAAACAGACTAAAGCTTGCAGAAATTTTGTATTATAAAATATTAGAGACTGTAATGGTTCAGGAGACACGAAGACTTCATGGAATGGACATGTCAGTAAGTAAATTCACTCTCCCAGCGACTGGCGAGGTCTACAGAACGTAAGCTTGGAAAGCAATGTGTTGAGAGCCTCTGTAGTTCATTGTGGGGCTCAGCAGTTAATGGCAAACTTACCCATGATGACATCTTAATTGGCCTTAGTTGTCTTTGGCACACCCAGTGCTAGCCACCTCTAGGCAGAAATGTGAAATATGTAAAATTTTTCTTTGATGCACCATCATTATCCTTTCCCTTTGGTCAGTTTTTTTGTCCTTCGTTCCTAGCTAGCTAATAATGAAATCCCCCAACTATTAAACCAACTGATAATTAAAATATCTAGCCATACCGCTCAGGGAGTTTTGAGGAATAAAATGTTGATGGCTTTTTTTTTTTTTTTTGCTTCATTTTCTTTGGACATTTGATCAAGTCTGATCACTCTCTCCAATAGCTATGTAAAGGAATTTTTCTAAGAAGTCAAACTTATCATATGATCTTTGTTTCCTCCTCCTCTCTCTTGTCACTCTTGAAGCCTTCTGACCTTCAATTCCAGTAAGAACAAGTTGATGTTTGGAGGTGCTGCTTAACTAGTGTAATAAAATTTCTCTGTGTTTGCACCCTGGAAGTTTTCCTCTATGTTGGTTCCCCATTTTTCCTGGATTCCACGTCTTTCTTTTTCATGATTTACTAATACTTGATAGAGCATATGCTCCCATAGCTTCTGGAGAAAGAAGTAAATTTTCAACTTTTTATTTTGAAATACTTATAGATTCACAGAAAGTTGCAAAAGTAGTACAGAGGGATCCCATGTATCCATTTGCCCCCAGTGGTTACATTTTACATAGTATATCAAAACCAGGAAATTGACATTAGAACAATGTATGTGTCTTGCTCTTTACCCTTATATCACATGTGTAGATTAGGTAACCACCACCAAAATCAAGATACAGAACTGTTCTTTCGCCACAAAGATCTCCCTCATACTACCCCTTTTTAAGTGACACTCAGTCTCTTTAGCCACTAATTTATTTTCCATATCTAAACTTTTATAATACACTCTTATGAGTTCTTTTTGTTTATATTTTTTGAGGTTTATTTTATGACCCAGGATGTGGTTTTTCTTGGTAAATGTTTTGTGCACTTGAAAAGATTGTGTGCTGTTGTTTGGGTGGAGTGTTCTGTAAATGTCAGTTCTATCTTGTTGGTTAATGGTGTTGAATTCTTCTGTATCCTTGCTAATTTTTGGTTTAGTTCTATCAGTTATTGAGAGGAGAGAAAGGTATTGATGTCTCCAAATAAAATTGTGGATTTGTCTCTTTCTCCTTTCAGTTCTATCAGATTTTTTTTTAATTCATATAGTTTGAAGCTCTGCTGTTTGATGCATAGACATTGAGGATTACTATGTCTTCTTGGTGAATTAATCATTTTATCATGACAGAACATCCCTCTCTGAGTCTGGTAATTGTCTTTGTTCTGAAGTCATCTGGCTGATGTTTATACAGGCATACCTAGTTTTATTGTGCTTCACTTTTTTGTGCTTCACAAATAGTGACTTTTTAATAAATTAAAGGTTTGCAGCAACCCTGCATCAAGTCTATTGGTGCCATATTTCTAACAGCATTTTCTCACTTCATTTCTCTGTGTCACATTTTGCTAATTGTAGCAATATTGCAAACTTTTTCACTACTATTGTATTTGTTATAGTGATCTGTGATTAGTGATCTTTACTATTGCAAAAAGATTACGACCCACTGAAGCCTCAGGTGATGGTCAACATTTTTTAGTAATAAAGTAATTTTTAATTAAGTTATTTTTTTAGACATAATGCTATTGCACACTTCATAGATTATAATATAGTGTAAGCATAACTTTTACGTGCATTGGGAAACCAAAAACATTTGTGTGACTTACTTTATTGCAATATTTGCTTTATTGCATATTCACTTTATTGCAGTGGTCTGGAACCTGGTATGCCTGTATATCCTTTTCCATTCTTTTTTTCTAAAACTAATTAATTTATTTATTTTTGGCTGTGTTGGGTCTTCATTTCTGTGCAAGGGCTTTCTCTAGTTGTGGCAAGCGGGGGCCACTCTTCATCGTGGTGCGCGGGCCTCTCACTATCGCGGCCTCTCTTGTTGCGGAGCACAGGCTCCAGACGTGCAGGCTCAGTAGTTGTGGCGCACGGGCCTAGTTGCTCCGCGGCATGTGGGATCTTCCCAGACCAGGGCTTGAACCCGTGTCCCCCGCATTAGCAGGCAGATTCTCAACCACCGCACCACCAGGGAAGCCCTCTTTTTCCATTCTTTTACTTTCAATCTACCTGTAACATCCTTTGAAATTAGTTTCTTGTAGGCAGCATACAGTTGTCATGTTTTTTGTAATCTACTGTGTCAGGCTTTTTGTTTTAATAGGTAAATTTAATTTACCTATTAAATTTAATTATTAATTTGTTAGGGCATAAATCTGCCATTTTATATTTTGTTTTCTGTTTTCTTTTTCCTACCTTCCTGTGGGTCAATTTGAACATTTTTAGACTGTATCTTTGTATAGATTGTTTCTTTACTGGTTGCTGTAGGTATTACATTATACATACATAATTTCACAATCCAGTGGTATAGACATTTTATCAGCTCAAGTAAAGCATGGAAACCTTACCTTGCCTTAAGTGTCTTTTTTAAAACTGCATGAATGTCTTTATTTTATTGTATTTTTTTATTTTTTGGCCACACCACGCGACATGTGGGATCTTAGTTCCCTGACCAGGGATCAAACCCACACCTCCTGCATTGGAAGCGTGGAGTCTTAACCACTGGACCGCCAGGGAAGTCCAGAATGTCTTTATTTTAGATTCACACTTGATTAATAGTTGTCTTTGTATAATTTTATGATTTTAAAGGCATTGCTCCATTATCTTCTAGATTCCAGTATTGCTAGTTAGAAATCCAGTGGCATTCTAATTCTTTGTATTGGTATGTGACCTGTTTTTACTTTCTGGAATCTTAGTTATCATTCTTTTATCACTAATGTTCTGAAATTTATAATAGAGTGCCTTAATCGTGGGTCTTTTCATTCATGTGTTGGGCATTCCTACAGAGTTCCTCTTTTAGTCCAGAAATTTACGTCCTGCAGTTCTAGGTCATTTTATTGCATTATTTCTTAGATAATGTATTGCCCACAATTTTATCTTTCTGGAGCTTTTATGATTCAGATAAAGGACCTTCTGGATTAATCCTCTTATTTTCGATTTCTTTGTCTTTTTGTTCTACTTCTAAGGATATTTACTCAATTTTTCACCATCCAATTCTGAAGAATTTTTTATTTTAGCTGTATTTTCATTTCTAAGACTTATTCTTTGAGGTTAATTTAGATTTCTTTGAGGTTTTCTTCTGATGCCTGCATTGTCTCTGTTTCCTCTGGGTTTCTTTTCCATTTGTTTTGATCTTTGTTTTTCAGTTGGAGGCTTTCCTCAAATGTTGGATTATTCCTCAAATGTTGGATTACACCTTTGTCTTTCAGTTGGAGGCTTTCCTCAAATGTCTACTTTCTGAATGAGTCACTAAAAATGAGACATTAATAAACCCTGATGTTGACAAAACAGTTTGGCTCAAAGCTCTGTGTGCAAGAGTGAGAATAAAAGTCCAGTAGCCTCAAGTGATCGTGTAGTATAGGGACCCTCAACTGTTGGTGTCTTTAAGACTTCTCTGGAATATTTCAGTTTCTTTAGAAAAGTATCTGCCTGGCTGTTCGTGTTATAGAGCAGAGCAAGGAAGGGAAACTTGGTCTCACAATTCAGTCTGCAGACTTTCACCTAAAACCACGGTCTCTTCTATACCTGGTGTTCTCAAGCTCTGATTCTCTCTAGTTCAGTTTCTGTAGAGAATAATTCTCTAGATCCTTGTTGGGATAGACTAGAGACCTATCATCTGACTCCTTAGAGTGGATGTTGGGTGGGGACCTGAGGACTTCTGACTACCATAAACTTAAAAATCACCCATCCATGTCAGCCCCTGCCTAACCTGTACTTTTCATTCTGCCTGTGCCTTCAGTTGCTGTGTTTTTCCCGAGTAGAGTGCAGCAGATTCATTTGTTTTAAGTGTCTCTCTTCAGGCCCTTATGTTTGACCATCCTACTTTCTGCTGAGTAATTTGTCATTCTTTCATCCAGTTTCAGTTTTCATATATGGTTTGCGGTTACAATTAACTCCTTGTTCTATCCAAGATATTTTCTATTGCTTATTCTCTTTGTTGATTTGGAATGGTATTTGAAAGAAGGATGGCAACAAACACCATTTATAGAACTGAAAACTTATGTTAAATTTTAAACTCAGTGGTGAAATAGGACTTTATCTTTTGTTTGTTTGTTTGTTTGGCCACGCCACGTGGCATCGGGAGCTTAGTTCCCTGACCAGGGATCGAATCCATGCCCCCTGCAGTGGAAGCATGGAGTCTTAACCACTGGACTGCCAGGGAAGTCCCAAGACTTTATCTTAGTAAAATATTTCTTTCTCTGAACTTTTAAAAATCTTAGCTGTGATATACTACACCTTTGATTTTAGTGTTTTGATTAATAAACACTGCCCTCATGTTGACAAAACAGTTGACATAAAACTGTCATTTAAATAAAGGAGCCCAATTCTTATGCTTTTCTCTTGGCAGGAATATTAATTATTTTATTATTTACTCCAGTTTCAAAGTAGATTGTTGTTTATGCCTCATTTGAATTTAACATCTGTCACTGAGCAAGACTGTATCTCATAAGAAAACTATCAGTTTAAGAACTCAGATTTTTATCTCTGGTAATCTAGTATAATATAATGTACACTTATATAAGTTATGGTTTATAACTTACATAAGATATGTTATTTTTTCTTGTTTCTATAGTCTTCTTTACATAATGGCAGAGGCTAAAATTGAGAAATTTATTAAACTGTGGTCTTTCTCTTCCCCAAGGTTCTTTTAGAGCAGGATATATTTCATCATTCCTTGATGGCCTGTTGTTTGGAAATTGTGCTCTTTGCCTATAGCTCACCTCGTACTTTTCCCTGGATTATTCAAGTTCTTAATCTGCGACCATTTTATTTTTATAAGGTGAGATGAGAGCAAAGTTCTGTTATGGTGTGCCTCAGGTAAACATTCTGTTTGTCTTAATGCTGAAGAAGTGAGCTGTAGTGATGTCTGGAAAATATTTCCAGAGGTATTGTGAAAGCATTCCTTTTAGGGTGGAATCAAGGACAAAAGGGAGAGGAAGAGAGGGGATCAGTAAATTAAGCCAATCTCATAGCTTCAGTTTTTCCATCACTGACTTGCAAATGTGGCCAGGAACTAGGTCGTTAAGTTTGAATTTCCATATTATGAATGAAAATCATAATCCTGTTAAATAGATGTGTGATGAAGAACAAAAACTCTTTCTCTCAGGAGAAAGAAAAGGTCTAAAATTAATTGTGGTCATGGTCTAGCTACTGAGGCTGTAATAACAGATGGTGCTCCTTCCCCAAATTTGAGCTAATTCACTGTGGATGAATCTTAACTTACTTACGCTTTTTTACCTGCTAGAACCTTTTTCTTACAGAACACAGAGGTCACAGCTGCAGTAACTAATGTTACCTGATGTCTGAATTTAAGACTGATGCTATTATTATACTGGTTGGCATAATTTAGTTAATATTTTGTCATCTGTGTTACTTGAAAATTATTGATTATAGAAAAGTTAGTTTGATGAGTTAAATTTTTATACCTAAAGTTACAGAAATGCAGATCACTGAAAACCCTATCCATTTTAATTGTTGATTGAGTGGAATTTAAATTCTTTTTAGTTTTGTAAGGAAAATTGCTTCTCTATATTTACTTTAATGTTTATGTATGTGTTTCAGATTTTCCATTAGGAAATATATGTAATTTTATCTGAGGAAAAAGTTCAGTTTTTGCCCTCACCTAATAACAATTCATTGTTTTTTGTAACATCCTTTTTTCATTCAAGAAGTTAAATGCTGTTGTTGTTGTTGTTGTTTTTAATAAATTTATTTATTTATTTGTTTTTGCCTGCGTTGGGTCACGGGCTTTCTCTAGTTGCTGCCAGCAGGGGCTACTCTTTGTTGTGGTGCGCGGGCTTCTCATTGTGGTGGCTTTTCTTGTTGCTGTGCATGGGCTCTAGGCACGCAGGCTTAAGTACTTGTGGCTGGCGGGCTCTAGAGCGCAGGCTCAGTAGTTGTGGCGCACGGGCTTAGTTGCTCCACAGCATGTGGGATCTTCCCGGACCAGGGCTCGAACCTGTGTCCTCTGCATTGGCAGGCAGATTCTCAGCCACTGCGCCACCAGGGAAACCCAATGCCTTTGTTTTTTAACCACATAAATAATATATACTCCTTGAAGAAAAACAGAAAATACACACAAATGTAGATATTAAAGTCATATATTATAATCCTAATTACAAATAATAATCACTATTAATATTTTTATATATATGCTTACAGACTTTGCTCTAGATATTTACTCTTATTAAAATGGAACTATAGTGTATATAAGCAAAGTTCCTTTTAAATATGTTATTCATTCTTTCTTTTGAGCTGTTGGGAGGAATAGTCTGAGAAGGGGCAGTGAATTCAAAATAGCATTGGACTGGGAACCCAAGACCTGACTTCTACCACTGTTGGGCTGTTGACCACTTTCACCTATCATTGCCTCTGTTTTCCATGTGTAAAATAAAACATGAAAACCAGAAATGTACGTGCAAGTATTTTGAAAATCTTAAAAACTTCTTTATAAATTAAAAATATATTAATAAGCCATAGAATTATGGTTCAAAGATATTCTTGGTTCTGTGTCATTAATAACAGCAGAGCTAGCCATACATGTCAGCCTAGTCTAGAACTGACTACTTGAGACCACATTACTTTCTCAGTTTTCTCTTCTCCAGGTTATTGAGGTGGTGATCCGCTCAGAGGAAGGACTCTCCAGGGACATGGTGAAACACCTGAACAGCATTGAAGAACAGATTTTGGAGAGTTTAGCATGGAGTCATGACTCTGCTCTGTGGGAGGCTCTCCAGGCTTCTGCAAACAGAGTTCCTACCTGTGAAGAAGTGAGTTAGGGCAAGGCTAATAATCCCATCATTTTATGAAAGCAGCTTTATTGAGACGTGATTCCCATACCATACAATTCACCCATAAGTATACAATTCAGTGGTTTTTAGTATATTCATAGGTATGTGCAGTCATCACCACAGTCACTTTTGGAACACACCACCTCAACAAGAAACTTTACGTATCACTTCCCTAACCTCTGTCTTCTTCACCTAGCCCCTAAGCAACCAAGTAATCTACTTTCCATCTCTATTGATTTCCCTGTTCTGGACATTTCATGTAAATGGAATCATACAATATGTGGTCCTTTTAAACTGACTTCTTTTTTTTTTTAAAAAACATCTTTATTGGAGTATAATTGCTTTACAATGGTGTGTTAGTTTCTGCTTTAAAACAAAGTGAATCAGCTATACATATATCCCCATATCTCCTCCCTCTTGCATCTTCCTCCCACCCTCCTTATCCCACCCCTCTAGGTGGTCACAAAGCACTGAGCTGATCTCCGTGTGCTATGCGGCTGCTTCCCACTAGCTATCTAGTTTACATTTGGTAGTGTATATATGTCCATGCCACTCTCTCACTTTGTCCCAGCTTACCCTTCCCCCTCCCCATGTCCTCAAGTCCATTCTCTACATCTGTGTCTTTATTCCTGTCCTGCCCCAAGGTTCTTCAGAACCTTTTTTTTTTTTTTTTTTTTTAGATTCCATATATATGTGTTAGCATATTGTATTTTGTTTTTCTCTTTCTGACTTAGTTCACTCTGTATGACAGACTCTAGGTCCATCCACCTCACTACAAATAACTCAATTTCGTTTCTTTTTATGGCTGAGTATAACTGACTTCTTTTATTAGCATAATGATTTTAGGTTCATCCATGTTGTTGTATGTATCAGCACTTTGTTCCTTTTTACAGCTTACTAATATCCCATTGTATGGATATAGCAGTTTGTTTATTTATAAACTTGTGTTGTTTCCACCCTTTGACTATTATGAATAATGCTGCTATGAACATTCATGAACAAGTTTTTGTGTGGACATACGTTTTCATTTTTCTTTTTCTTTCTTTTTTTTTTTGTGGTACGCGGCCTCTCACTGTTGTGGCCTCTCCTGTTGCGGAGCACAGGCTCCGGACGCCCAGGCTCAGTGGCCATGGCTCACAGGCCTAGCCGCTCCGCGGCATGTGGGATCTTCCCGGATCGGGGCACGAACCCGTGTCCCCTGCATCGGCAGGCGGACTCTCAACCACTGCGCCACCAGGGAAGCCCTTCATTTTTCTTGAGTATATGGCTAGCAGTGGAATTGCTGGGCCATATAGTAACTCTTTTTAAGCTTTTGAGGAACCGTCAGACTGTTTTCCAAAGTGGCTGCACCATTTAACGTTCCCACCATCAGTGTATAAAGTTTCTAATATCTCCACATCCTCTCCAGTGCCTATTATCTGTCTTCTTGATTCTAGCCATCCTAGTAGGCATGAAGTATTATCTCACTGTGGTTTTTTTTTTTGCATTTCCCTGATGGCTAATGATGTTCAACATCATTTCATGTGCTTATTGGCCATTTCTTTATCATCTTTGGAGAAATATCTATTCAGATCCTTTGCCCATTTTTTATTTGGGTTGTCTTTTTATTATTGAGTTATAGGTTCTTTATATATTTTAGATACACTCCTTTATCCAATATATGATTGGTAAAACTTTTCTCCCATTCTGTGGGTTGTCTTTTTACTTTCCTGATGATGACCTTTGAAACACAAAAGTTTTAAATTTTGATGAATCCAGTTTATTCTTCTGTTGCTTGTGCTTTCAGTATCAGATCTAAGAAACCATTAATCCCATCATTTTTAATTTTTTAAATATCCATATAAAGAATTAAACACTTTTAATTAGTAGTATTTACAATAAAAAGATTAAAAGCTTCTACCTAATGCACACAAATTGCACATTTAACAGTTTAGTATCATGAGAAATTGAGTTTTTTCCCTTCACCTCTGTGTTATTCTTTTTTAACTCCTGTCTATACATCCTACTTTGCTTTTCTGTGTCTCCTTATACTTCATTAATCTTCTTGAGTTTTTCTCTAATCTCAAACAACTGAAAGAACTATTTAGGAAGAACTGAAAAGATGATTTCTTAAAGCCTCTCTTCCATGCTTCTTTGGTCTTTTGCAGCAGACTATGATTAATTGGGCAATCTTCAGTATTCATCAATATTTCCATTATGGAATCCATTGGGAAGTGGAAAAAAAAGCTATGAACTTAAAAGAGAAGGATTTGGGTTGAAGCCCTTGCTGTAATATTTAGTAGTACTGTGTCCTTGGGCAGATTTCACATTTTTGAGCCTCAATTTTCTCATCCATAAGTGAAGAATAGCAGTGCCTACCTCATAGGTTTACTTCTAGTGGTCAGTAAACTTTACTAGATATATTATAAGATTAAGTGAGTTGAACTCTTTACATATCTTTAACAATGTTAACTATTGAGCACTTTATGCAAGCTGGTATATTTTGTGAAGGACAGGGAAATAAAACAGTAAAAAGTTAAGAAGACTTTCTTTCTCATTTTTTCTGTTATGTTTTGATCAGTGGGTTTATCTGTGTGTAAAGCAGAGGGGTTTTGTTTTCTACAGGTTATATTCCCAAATAATTTTGAAACAGGAAATGGGGGAAATGTACAGGGACATCTTCCCATGATGCCAATGTCTCCTCTAATGCATCCAAGGGTCAAAGAAGTTCGGACTGACAGTGGGAGTCTTCGAAAGGGTAGGTTCAACATTGGTAAAACAATGAAAAAATAACAAACATCTTTTTTTAGAGAAAATTTCAGGTCTTGCCTAACGTATTATTAAGAAATACAATTTTTTTATCAAGATTTGAAAGGGGATTAATGTTTATGCCAATACCCTGTGTGGCTCATTGTATACTTTTTTATATTAAAGTAATAAGATTTCCACTCTGATTTTGAATCTAATCTATTTTTTAAATTGCAGTGTCTATTATTGTGGAAATAGTATTTTGGCTTTTTCATAAATATACACAACTTTTCCTCAATGCTAATGGAAAACTATTTAAGCTAAATACCTACTTTTCCAAACGTGATAAAAGTTATATTCTTTATCTCTAAGTCTTTATAGAAAAATAAATGTTTAAAGCAGAACAAAGAACTCTTTGGGATATTAAATTCATCTAATAAATTACTTATCTATGCTCTCTCAAAATAGTTCATTTGAGCCTTACTAATAGGAAGATTTTAGTGCATTATTCTTTATTTTCTCTTGTGGTGTAGCAAACTGATGTGTGCATCTTCTGGATTATTTAACTCTTGGATTTTTAAAAATCACTTAAAATCTTCTGATGACAATATCCCTGAATAAACCTCAGATGTACAAGTATTCAGGTTATATAGTAAGGTAGCTCAAGACCCACTTTTGGACTATAATTGTGTGTGTCTTGCTTTACACGTAGTATAAGGTCATGAAAATGTGCACACTGTGCATGCAAAACAGTCTTCATTAAGCAAGGGGAATAATTAGGATTGTTTTATGACCTTTAAAAATCTTGTCAAAGCTAAAAACTCTCTTACTGTCAATTATTAATATTTAAACAAATTTAAAAATAGTAAAAATATTTACTTAGTACACTACAATTGGAAACATTGAGAATGAAAGTGTTTTGTTTTTTAAAGTCATAAAGAATAGTTTAAATGGTGCTTGCCACTTTCTTCTCATATAACTTACAATACTGAGTGAGCTTCTTTCCTGTGCCTTGGTGAACTGTCGTGTTCCTTTCTAAGTTTGGACCAGCTCTTAACATTTTATCCTTTGTGCTTTCAGTGTTGTGAAATATTTCTGAAAGTTCCTTTAAAGTGAAGTTTTTTGCCATCATAACTTCCTGTTGGATGTCTTCATCCTATTTATCTTAACAACTTTTCGCATTTATATCAATAAGTCTCATCTTCACACAGTTCTTCTGGCTGTATATCTAATCTCTTGAATAGCAGCAGTGTCAACATTCCTAGGGTCAGCTATTTCTTCTATAACTTCATTAACAATTTTAATTTCACTTTCAGCATTATCACTTTTCAATTCTTTGTTGAACTTTCACTTTTTTGGGGGGGCCATTCCTTCTTTCATTTGTCTATTTTCATTCGTCTATTTTGTAAAATGCGGGTTTATCACTGGGAAATAAGGAGACAACATAACCATATGCTTTGCTGCCTGCATGAATTGAACCAGCAGATTTGCCCTGAACAATCACCAACAGACTTTGAAAGAAGGAGCAGGATTGGTCACTGATCATGATGCACATCTATTTTTCACACAGTGATTTATGTAAATCCTTATGGGAAAAGTTTGTAGTTTATGCAGTTACTCACAGTTAATATACCATGGCAACTGAAATCTGAACCTTTTTGTTAAGGCTGTCGTTAATTTATGCTATGATAACTGAAACTCATGCATACTTTAACTGTACAAAGCATGAACTCTGTGCGTATGCATGTGTGTGTATCTGACTATAATGTGTATGTATGTATAATATATATTATATATATAATATATGTTATATATGTGTGTGTGTGTGTGTGTGTGTGTGTGTGTGTGTGTGTGTGTGTGTGTGTGTGTGTGTGTTGCAGCTAGCTAGAGATATCAGAACTAAGATCATGAAGAAATGGTCACTAAAATGTAATTCTGTCCTGGTGGTGGAATTTTGAGTGTTACCTTTTTCATTACAGTTTTTTGGTATCGTTTGAGTTTTTTCAGTGAGCTTTTAAAAATTGAGATATAATTCACATCGCATAAAATTCACCCTTTTAAAATATACAATTCAGTATATTTACAAGGCTATACAACTATCACCATTATCTAATTCCAGAACATTTTTATCACCCCACCCCCCCCCAAAAAAAAACCTGTATCCAACAGTAATCACTCTCTATTTCCTCCTCTACCAAGACCCTGGAACTACTAATCTATTCTTTGTCTCTATGGATCTTCCTGTACTGGACATTTCATATAAATGGAATTATATAATATGTGACCTTTGTGATTGGCTTCTTTTACTTATCATGTTTTCAAGATATATATGTTGTCGCATGTGTCAACACTTCATTACGCTGAATAATTCTTCATTGTATGGATATACTGTATATTGTTCGTTCATTCGTTTGTTAATGGACATTTGGATTATTTCCACTTGTTGGCTTTTATGAATAACGCTGCTGTGAACATTCAGGTGATATATTATTTTTATAATTAGAAGAAAACGGTATTTTCTTATAGGGGTTCAGGCAAGAGAATCAAATAATGGAAAATCCTTAGAAAACAATAATATTGAGCCTTGACTCTGGGAGAAAAAAGACAATTTATTAACTTATATATTTGTTAAATTTTTATTGTCTACTGCAGCTTTTCCAGTACTGTGCTAGGCAGAGCATCATTTCAAGGGGCTTGCAGCTAACTTCATGGCTATAACATGAGTTTTCCCTTGAAATGTCAGCTCTGAACATTCCAAGTCAGATTCAAGGGCTGCATTGATTTTCTTAGATATAAGGTATCCAGGTAGACTTCTGTTAAGGGGTAATGGGAGCTACAATAGAACTTGCCACTTTTTTACTAAGACTGGGAGTCAGAGTTGCTTTTATAACCTCCAGAATTATGGAGAGATTTTTATTAAACCATGACTATTCCTCACTTACCTCAGTAATACAGAGAGCTGTCAAATTATTGCCAGAGGTAATTTTTATACCTTTTAAACATGTTTTGAAAATAGATGACATGGCTGTCTAATTATCTAGTAATTGTAAAAATAATTAGTGAAATGTTTTTACTTTAAAAACATGTTATATACCTGTAAAGAAACAGTAGGTTGAGGGAAGTAGGGGGGAAATGGTGGGAAAAGATGTAGGATTGGCTAGGAGAGGGTTTGCACCTAGTGGAGATGGAAAGGAGAGCAGTTTCTGCAGAAGGATAGCACTGGAAAAGAGGTTTAATCCATACTTTACTTTCTTTTTGATCAACACACTAATGCCTCAGATTAAGGCAAGTTAAGCAGAGTCGTAACACTTCTACTCATCTTTATCTTCTAGTGGACTTATAAAAGATGATTCTGCCTCTACTAAATCAGAAAGCCACAGCTACTGCCTTAAACTATTTGAAGTGTGGGCATGTGGTGAAGGCAAAATTGTGAACCAAATCACTGATTTTTCCTTCTAATCAGGAGTTATTTACTAGATAAGATTGGGAGACAGAAGCTAGTTGGACTACTTTTGAAATTTAGCAGTCACCACATTCTACTTCTCACCTTCTACTTTACCCTTAATATTTTGCTTCTTTAATATAGGCAGAGGTTCAAGAAACCAGGAAGGTGAGCTCTCATTATTTTATTTTATTTTATTTTCCTTTTTTTTTTTTTGCGTTACGCGGGCCTCTCACTGCTGCGGCCTCTCCCGCTGCAGAGCGCAGGCTCCGGACGCACAGGCTCAGCGGCCATGGCTCACGGGCACAGCCGCTCTGCGACGTGTGGGATCCTCCCGGACTGGGGCATGAACCCGCGTCCCCTGCATCGGCAGGCGGACTCCCAACCACTGCGCCACCAGGGAAGCCCCATAATTTTATTTTAATATTTACTTCATTCTTCTCTCTCCCACTAGACTCGATTATTCCATGAGGACAGAGGCCATGTTATTAGCATAGTAACTCAATCTCTGTTTGTTGAATGAGTGAGTAAACCTGACTTATTATTTTGGAATACATGTCAAACTGTTATAAATTTTTCTCTTTATTAGATACGCAACCATTGTCTCCAATTTCTGTCCATGAACGCTACAGTTCTCCTACCGCTGGGAGTGCTAAGAGAAGACTTTTTGGGGAAGACCCCCCAAAGGAAATGCTTATGGACAGGATCATAACAGAAGGAACAAAATTGAAAATTGCTCCTTCTTCAAGCATTACTGCTGAAAATATATCAATTTCACCTGGGCAAAGTCTTCTAACAATGGCCACAGCCATAGTAACAGGGACAACAGGACATAAAGTTACAATCCCATTGCATGGTAACATTTTGATGCATTTATTTTATATTTTTTCTGAGTTGGGTGAAAATTTAAGAAATGTCTTATTGGACTGATCACATGGTCTTATTATTCCAGTATTTTTTCTTGAACCTATATACTTTTTTTTCTCTTTGGCTGCGTTTGGTCTTCGTTGCTGTGCATGGGCTTTCTCCAGTTATGGGGAGCAGGGGATACTCTTCATTGCAGTGCGTGGGCTTCTCATTGCGGTGGCTTCTCCTGTTGCGGAACACGGGCTCTAGGCGTGCGGGCTTCAGTAGTTGCAGCACACGGGCTTCAGTAGTTGCAGCACACGGGCTTCAGTAGTTGCGGCGCGAGGGCTCAGTAATTGCGGCTCGAGCGCACGTGGGCTTCAGTAGTTGTGGCACATGGGCTTAGTATTTGTGGCTTGTGGGCTCTAGAGTGCAGGCTCAGTAGTTGTGGCGCACGGGCTTAGTTGCTCCATGGCATGTGGGATCTTCCCAGACCAGGGATCGAACCTGTGTCTCCTGCATTGGCAGGCAGATTCTTAACCACTTCGCCACCAGGGAAGTCCCTGAACCCATACTTTTTTTTCTGTAAGAGCAGTTTTAGGTTCATGGCAAAATTGAGCCTTCCTTGTCATCAACATCCTGCACCAGAGAGACACATGTGTTACAACTGATGAACTTTCATGGACACATCATTATCACCCCAAGTCCGTAGTTTGCATTGGGGTTCACTCTTTGGTGTTGTACATTCTATGAATTTTGACAAATGTCTAATGACACATATCTACCATTATACTGTTATACAGAATAGTTTCACTGCCCTAAAGATCCTCTGTGCTCCACCCTTTTGTTTTGTTTTGAACCTATAGAGGCATTCCTAGTATTATTGCACTTTGCTTTGTTGCACTTTACAGATACTATTTTTTTTTTTTTTTACAAATTGAAGGTTTCTAGCAACCCTCTGTTGTCATATGATGATTAGCATTTTTTAGCAACAAAGTATTTTTTAATTGAGTTATGTACATTGTTTTTTAGTCATAATGCTATTGCACACTTAATAAACTGCAATATAGCATAAACATAATTTTTATGTGCACTAGGAATCCAAAAAATTCATGTGACTCACTTTATTATGATACTCAATTTATTGTAGTGGTCTGGAACCAAACTCGCAATATCTCTGAGGTATGCCTGCACTGTTTTTTGAATTTTCACATTTTATAAATTTACAACCCTCTTTGTTAGGACTTATTTTATTTTCTTATCTGAGTTTTACAAATAAGTGCATTGAGGAAGAATTTTGTTTATTGATTAAAAACATCTCCTTTAGAGCTCAAAAGAACAATTTTATTGTTTCAGAGCAGAAATAGAAAATTAGAGTATCATAACCTAGAATTACTATTTTTGTGGCTTTCTTCTAACATATTCCTATGCATAAATAGATAGATAGATAGATAGGTAGGTAGATAGATAGATAGATAGATAGTAAAGGAAGGAAGGGAGGGAGAGAGGGAGGAAGGAAGCAAGGAAGGAAGAATTGACAACTTTTCTGGGACACACTTCTAAAACTAAGAACTCTTGCTTGTACATTCAGGTATTGCAAATGATGCTGGAGAGATCACACTGATACCAATTTCCATGAATACAACTCAGGAGTCCAAAGTCGAGAGTCCTGTATCACTTACGGCTCAGTCATTAATTGGTGCTTCTCCAAAACAGACCCATTTGACTAAAGCACAAGAGGTACATTCAGTTGGAATAAGCAAACCAAAGAGAACTGGGTCCTTAGCACTGTTTTATAGAAAGGTACGTGTTTTTATAGCATCTAAAAAGGTCTCCTTTAATCAATGCAAGAAAGATTGAGTAACAGAGGGCAGCTTTAGCCTTCTTTTTTTGTGTGTGGTAAAATATACATGAAATGTACTATTTTAACCATTTTTAAGTGTACAGCTAAATGTCATTAGTACATTCGCATTGTTGTGCAGCTTCCACCATCATCCACCTCCAGACTTTTTCATCTTCCTAAACTGAAACTCTGTACCCATTAAATAGTAACTCCTCATTTCTTCCTCCCACCCCCAGCCCTTGGTAGCCATTATTCTACTTTCTGTCTCCATGAATTTGACTACTCTAGGTACCTCATATAAGTGGAATTATATAACGTTTGTCCTTTTTTGACAGGCTTATTTCACTTAGCATAATGTTTTCAAGGCTCTTCCATATTGTAGCATGGTCAGAATTTCCTTCCTTTTTAAAACTAATATTTCATGGTATGTATATACCATATTTTGTTTATCCATTCATCTATAGATGGACATTTGCGTTGTTTCTACCTTTTGGTTATTGTGAGTGAATAGTGTTGCTATGAACATTAGTGTACAGGTATCCAAGTCTGTTTTCAATTCTTTTGGGTACATACAGAAGTGGAATAGTAATTCTAAATTTAATTTTTGAGAAAATGCTATGCAGTTTCCCACAGTGGCTGCACCATTTATATTCCTGCTAGCAACATACAAGGTTTTCCACAATATTGTGAAATACAAGTGTTTTTCTCTTTCTGACTTATTTCACTCTTTATGACAGTCTCTAGATCCATCCACCTCACTACAAATAACTCAATTTTGTTTCTTTTTATGGCTACGTAACATTCCATTGTGTATATGTGCCACATCTTCTTTATCCGTTCATCTGTCGATGGACACTTAGGTTGCTTCCATGTCCTGGCTGTTGTTAGTAGAACTGCAATGAACATTGTGGTACATGACTCTTTGAATTATGGTTTTCTCAGGGTATATGCCCAATAGTGGGATCGCAGGGTCATATGGTAGTTCTATTTTTACTTTTTTAAGGAACCTCCATACTGTTCTTCATAGTGGTTGTATCAATTTACATTCCCACCAGCAGTGCAAGAGGGTTCCCTTTTCTCCACACCCTCTCCAGCATTTATCGTGTGTAGATTTTTTGATGATGGCCGTTCTGACCGGTGTGAGATGATAACCTCATTGTAGTTTTGATTTGCATGTCTCTAATGATTAGTGATTTTGAGCATGCTTTCATGTGTTTGTTGACAATCTGTATATCTTCTTTGGAGAAATGTCTGTTTAGATCTTCTGCCCATTTTTGGATTGTGTTGTTTGGTTTTTTAATATCGAACTGAATGAGCTGCTTGTATATTTTGGAGATTAATCCTTTGTCATTTGCTTCATTTGCAAATATTTTCTCCCATTCTGAGGGTTGTCTTTTCATCTTGTTTATGGTTTCCTTTGCTGTGCAAAAGCATTTAAGTTTCATTAGGTCCCATTTGTTTATTTTTGTTTTTATTTCTATTACTCTATGAGGTGGGTGAAACAGAATCTTGCTGTGTTGTATGTCATGGAGTGTTCTGCCTATGTTTTCCTCTAAGAATTTTATTGTGTCTGGCCTTACATTTAGGTCTTTAATCCATTTTGAGTTTAGTTTTGTGTGTGGTGTTAAGGACTGTTCTAATTTCATTCTTTTACATGTAGCTGTCCAGTTTTCCCAGCACCACTTATTGAAGAGGCTGTCTTTTCTCCATTGTATATTCGTGCCTCCTTTTTTAAGATAAGGTGACCATAGGTGCGTGGGTTTATCTCTGGGCTTTCTATCCTGTTCCATTGATCTATACTTCTGTTTTTGTGCCAGTACCATATTGTCTTGATTACTGTAGCTTTGTAGTATCCTCTGAAGTCCGGGAGCCTGGTTCCTCCAGCTCTGTTTTTCTTTCTCAAGATTGCTTTGGCTGTTCGGGGTCTTTTGTGTTTCCATGCAAATTGTGAAATATTTGTTCTAGTTCTGTGAAAAATGCCATTGGTAGCTTGATAGGGATTGCATTGAATCTGTAGATTGCTTTGGGTAGTATAGTCATTTTCACAGTGTTCATTCTTCCAGTCCAAGAACATGGTATGTCTCTCCATCTGTTTGTATCCTCTTTGATTTCTTTCATCAGTGTCTTATAGTTTTCTGCATACAGGTCTTTTGTCATCCTTAGGTAGGTTTATTCCTAGGTATTTTATTCTTTTGTTGAAGTGGTAAATGGGAGTGTTTCCTTAATTTCTCTTTCAGATTTTTCATCATTAGTTTATAGGAATGCAAGAGATTTCTGTGCATTAATTTTATATCCTGCTACTTTACCAAATGCATTGATTAGCTCTAGTAGTTTTTTGGTAGCATCTTTAGGATTCACTATGTATAGTATCATGTCATCTGCGAACAGTGACAGTTTTACTTCTTTTTTCACAAGTTGGATTCCTTTTATTTCTTTTTCTTCTCTGATTGCTGTGGCTAAAACTTCCAAAACTATGTTGAATAATAGTGGTGAGAGTGGGCAACCTTGTCTTGTTCCTGATCTTAGTGGAAATGGTTTCAGTTTTTCACCATTGAGAACGATGTTGGCTGTGGGTTTGTCATATATGGCTTTATTATGTTGAGTTAAGTTCCCTCTATGCCTACTTTCTGGAGAGTTTTTATCATAAATAGCTGTTGAATTTTGTCAAAAGCTTTTTCTGCATCTATTGAGATGATCATATGGTTTTTATCCTTCAATTTGTTAATATGGTTTATCACATTGATTGATTCTGTATGTTGAAGAATCCTTGCATTCCTGGGATAAACCCCACTTGATCATGGTGTATGTTCCTTTTAATGTGCTGTTGGATTCTGTTTGCTAGTATTTTGTTGAGGATTTTTGCATCTATGTTCATCAGTGATATTGGCCTATAGTTTTCTTTTTTTGTGACATCTTTGTCTGGTTTTGGTATCAGGGTGATGGTGGCCTCGTAGAATGAGTCTGGGAGTGTTCCTCCCTCTGCTATATTTTGGAAGAGTTTGAGAAGGATATGTGTTAGCTCTTCTCTAAATGTTTGCTAGAATTCTCCTGTGAGTCCATTTGGTCCTTGGGTTTTGTTTGTTGGAAGATTTTTAATCACAGTTTCAATTTCAGTGCTTGTGATTGGTCTATTCATGTTTTCTATTTCTTCCTGGTTCAGTCTTGGAAGGTTATACCTTTCTAAGAATTTGTCCATTTCTTCCAGGTTGTCCATTTTTTTGACATATAGTTGCTTTTAGTAATCTCTCATGATCCTTTGTATTTCTGCAGTGTCAGTTATTATTTCTCCTTTTTCATTTCTAATTCTATTGATGTGAGTCTTCTCCCTTTTTTTCCTGATGAGTCTGGCTAGTGATTTATCATTTTTGTTTTTCTTCTCAAAGAACCATCTTTTAGTTTTATTGATCTTAGCTATTTTTTCCTTCATTTCTTTTTCATTATTTCTGATCTCATCTTTATTATTTCTTTCCTTCTGCTAACTTTGAGGTTTTTTTGTTCTTCTGTCTCTAATTGCTTTAGGTGTAAGGTTAGGTTGTTTATTTGAGATGTTTCTTGTTTCTTGAGGTAGGATTGTATTGCTATAAATGTCCCTCTTAAGAACTGTTTTTGCTGCATCCCATAGGTTTTGGGTTGTCGTGTTTTCATTGTCATTTGTTTCTAGGTATTTTTTGATTACCTCTTTGATTTCTTCAGTGATCTCTTTGTTATTTAGTAGTGTGTTGTTTAGCCTTCATGTGTGTGTATTTTTCACACCTTTTTTCCTGTTATTGGTATCTAGTCTCATAGCATTGTGGTCGGAAAACATACTTGATATGATTTCAATTTTCTTAAATTTAGCAGGGCTTGAGTTGTGACCCAAGATATGATCTGTCCTGGAAAATGTTCTATGAGCACTTGAGAAGAAAGTGTATTCTGTTGTTTTGGGATGGGATGTCCTATAAATATCAATTAAGTCCATCTTGTTTAATGTATCATTTAAAGCTTGTGTTTCCTTATTTATTTTCATTTTGGGTGATCTCTCCATTGGCGAAAGTGGGGTGTTAAAGTCTCCTACTATTATTGTGTTGCTGTCAATTTCCCCTTTTATGGCTGTTAGCATTTGCCTTATGTACTGAGGTGCTCCTGTGTTGAGTGCATAAATATTTACAAATGTTATATCTTCTTGGATTGATCCCTTGATCATTATTTAGTGTCCTTCCTTGTCTCTTGTAACATTCTTTATTTTAAAGTCTACTTTATCTGATATGAGAATTGCTCCTCCACCTTTCTTTTGATTTCCATTTGCATGGAATATCTTTTTCCATCCCCTCACTTTCAGTCTGTATGTGTCCCTAGGTCTGAAGTGGGTCTCTTGTAGACAGCATATATACGGGTTATGTTTTTGTATCCATTCAGCCAGTCTATGTCTTTTGGTTGGAGCATTTAATCCATTTACATTTAAGGTATATATCAATATATGTGTTCCGGTTACCATTTTCTTTATTGTTTTGCATTTGTTATTGTAGGTGTTTTCCTCTCTTGTGTTTCCTGCTTAGGGAAGTTCCTTTAGCATTTGTTGTAAAGCTGGTGTGGTGGTGCTGAATTCTCTTAGCTTTTGCTTGTCTGTAAAGGTTTCAGTTGCTCCATCAAATCTGAATGAGATCCTCGATGGGTAGAGTAATCTTGGTTGTAGGTTTTTCTCTTTCATCACTTTAAATATGTCCTACCACTCCCTTCTGGCTTGCAGAGTTTCCGCTGAGAAATCAGCTGTTAACATTACAGGGATTCCCTTGTATGTTATTTGTTGCTTTTCCCTTGCTGCTTTTAATATTTTTTCTTTGTATTTAATTTTTGATCATTTGATTAATATGTGTCTTGGCGTGCTTCTCCTTGGATTTATCCTGAATGGGACTCTCTGTGCTTCCTGGACTTGACTATTTGCTTACCCATATTAGGGAAGTTTTCAACTATAATCTCTTCAAATATTTTCTCAGTCCCTTTTTTTTCTCTTCTTCTTCTGGGACCCCTATAATTTGAATGTTGGTGCGTTTAGTGTTGTCCCAGAGGTTTCTGAGATTCTCCTTGATTTTTTTCATTCTCTTTTTCTTTATTCTGCTCTGTGGTAGTTATTTCCACTGTTTTATCTTCCAGGTCACTTATCTGTTCTTTTGCCTCAGTTATTCTGCTATTGATTCCTTCTAGAGAATTTTTTATTTCATTTATTGTGTTGTTCATCATTGTTTGTTTGCTCTTTAGTTCTTTTAGGTCCTTGTTAAACGTTTCTTGTATTTTCTCCATTGTATTTCCAAGATTTGGGATCATCTGTACTATCATTACTCAGAATTCTTTTTGAGGTAGACTGCCTGTTTCCTCTTCATTTGTTTGGTCTGGTGGGTTTTTACCTTGCTCCTTCATCTGCTGTGTATTTCTCTGTCTTCTCATTTTGCTTAACTTACTGTGTTTGGGGTCTCCTTTTCGCAGGCTGCAGGTTCATAGTTCTCGTTTTTGGTGTCTGCCCCCAGTGCGTAAAGTTGGTTCAGTGGGTTGTGTAGGCTTTCTAGTGGAGGGGACTGGTGCCTGTGTTCTGGTGGATGAGGCTGGATCTTGTCTTTCTGGTGAGCTGGACTGCATGCAGTGGTGTGTTTTGGGGTGTCTGTGACCTTATTATGATTTTAGGCAGCCTCTCTGCTAATGGGTGGGGTTGTGTTCCTGTCTTGCTAGTTGTTTGGCATAGGGTGTCCATCACTGTAGCTTGCTGGTCATTGAGTGGAGCTGGGTCTTCACGTTGAGATGGAGATCTCTAAGAGAGCTTTCGCCATTTGATATTATGTGGGGCTGGGAGGTCTCTGGTGGACCACTGTCCTGAACTCAGCTCTCCCACCTCAGAGGCTCAGACCGGACACCCGGCCGGAGCACCAAGGCCCTGTCAGCCACATGGCTCAGAAGAAAAGGGAGAAAAAAAGAAAGAAAGAGAAATAAAATGAAGTTATAAAAATTAAAAATATATTATTAAAAATAAAAAATTAGAAAGTAAAAAAAAAAAGAAGTGAGAAACCAGACCAAAAAACAAATCCACCAATGGTAATAAGTGCTAAAAATTATACTAAAAAAAAAAAAAAAAAAGACAGAACCCTAGGACAAATGGCAAAAGCAAAGCTATACAGACAAAATCACACAAAGAAGCATACATATACACACTGGCAAAAGGAGAAAAAGGAAAAATGTATGTGTATTAAAAAAAGGAAGAGAGCAACAACCAAATCAATAAACCTATCTACCAGTGATAATAAGCTCTAAATTCTAAACTAAGATAAACATAAAGCCAGAAACAAATTTGATGCTGAAAGCAAACCCCAAGTCTATAGTTGCTCCCAAAGTCCACTGCCTCAATTTTGGGATGATTCGTTGTCTATTCAGGTATTCCACAGATGCAGGGTACATCAGTTTGATTGTGGACATTTAATCCGCTGCTCCTGAGGCTGCTGGGAGAGATTTCCCTTTCTCTTCCTTGTTCGCACAGCTCCTGGAGTTCAGCTTTGGATTTGGCCCCACTTCTGCGTTTAGGTCGCCTGAGGGCGTCTGTTTCCCTCCCAGACAGGACGGGGTTAAAAAGTAGCAGCTGATTAGGGGGCTCTGGCTCCCTCAGGCCAGGGGGAGGGAGGAGTACAGAATGCGGGGCAAGCCTGTGGCGGCAGAGGCCAACATAATGTTGCACCAGCCTGGGCATGACGTGTGTTCTCCCGGGGAAGTTGTCCCTGGATCTCGGGACCCTGGTAGTGGCGGGCTGCACAGGCTCCCGGGAGGCGAGGTGTGAGTAGTGACCTGTGCTCGCACACAGGCTTCTTGGTGGCTGCAGCAGCAGCCTTAGCATTTCATGCCCGTCTCTGGGGTCCACGCTGATAGCCACGGCTCGCACTCGTCTCTGGAGCTCGTTTAGGTGGTGCTCTGAATCCCCTCTCCTCGCGCACCCTGAAACAATGGTCTGTTGCCTCTTAGGCAGTTCCAGACTTTTTCCCGGACTCCCTCCCAGGTAGCTGTGGCTGACTAGCTGCCTTCAGTCTGTGTTCACGCAGCTAGCTCCAGTCCTCTCCCTGGGATCTGACCTCCGAAGCCCGAGCCTCAGCTCCCAGCCCCCACCCGCCCCGGCGGGTGAGCAGACAAGCCTCTCAGGCTGGTGGGTGCTGGTCGGCACCGATCCTCTATGTGGGAATCTCTCCGCTTTGCTCTCTGCACCCCTGTTGTTGCGCTGTCCTCTGTGGCTCCAAAGCTTCCCACCCGCCATCTCCACCAGTGAAGGGGCTTCCTAGCGTGTGGAAACTTTTCCTCCTTCACAGCTCCCTCCCGGAGGTGCAGGTCCCATCCCTATTCTTTTGTCTCTGTTTTTTCTTTTTTATTTTGCCCTACCCAGGTACGTGGGGAGTTTCTTGCCTTTTGGGAAGTCTGAAGTCTTCTGCCAGTGTTCAGTAGGTGTTCCATAGGAGCTGTTCCTCATGTAGATGTATTTTTGATGTATTTGTGGGGAGGAAGGTGATCTCCACGTCTTACTCCTCCACCATTTTGAAGCTATCTCCTTACTGCAGTTTTGATTTGCGTTTCCCTGATGATTAGTGATATTGAGCATCTTTTCATGGGCTTATTGGCAATCCTTTTACCTTCCTCAGCGAAATGTCTATTCAAGTCCTTTGCCCATTTTTTGAGTTTTTTATTGGTGAGTTGTAAAAGTCCTTTATATTGTCGAGATGTTAATTCCTTATCAGATACATGATTTGCAAATATCTTCTCCCATTCCATGGGTTGCCTTTTCACTATGTTATATATTAGTGTCTTTTGACGCACAGAAGTTTTTAATTTGATGAAGTCTAATTTATCTATGTTTTGTTTTGTTGTCTTGTTCTTTTTGGTGTCATATCCGAGAAATCATTGCACATGCCAGTGTCATGAAGCTTTTCCCCTATGTTTTCTTGTAGGATTTTTATAGTTTTAGAAATTACATTTAGGTCTTTGATCCATTTTGAGTTAATTTTTATATATGGTATAAGGTAAGGACCCAGTTTCATTCTTTTGCATGTGGATATCCAGTTTTCTCAGTAAGTCTTGTTGACAAGACTGCCTTTCTCCATTGAATGGTCTTGACACCCTTGTCAAGTTACTCATCACTGTATATGTGAGGGTTTATTTCTGGGCTCTGTATTCTATTCATTGGTCTCTTCTTGCCAGTACCACAGTTTTAATTAGTGTAACTTTGTAGTAAGGTTTGAAGTCAGAAAATGTGAGACCTCCAACTTTGTTCTTCTTTTTCAAGATTATTTTGACTATTCAGAGTCCCTTGACATTCCATATGAGTTTTAGGATGGATTTTTTTCTATTTCTGCAAAAAAAAAAAAAATCTTTAGGGTTTTAATATGGATTATACTGAATCTGTAGATTGCTTTCAGTAGTGTTGACATCTTAACAATATTAAGTCTTCCAGTCCATGAACATAGTATGTCTTTCCATTTATTCATGTTTTCTTTAATTTCTTTGAGCAATGCTTTGCAGTTTTCAGTGTACAAATTTTTGCCTCCTTGGTTAAGTTTATTCCCAAGTATTTTATTCTTTTTCATGCTATTGTAAATGGAATCATTTTCTTAATTTCATTTTTGGATTGTGCATTGTTTATGGTTTAGGAATAAAAGTGATTTTTGTGTGTTGATTTTGTATCCTGCAACTTTGCTGTATTCATTTATTAGTTCTAACATTTTTTATGGACTCCAGGGTGCTTGGGTTTCCTACACATAAAGTCATGTCATCTGCAAACAGAGATGGTTTTACTTCTTTTCTAATTTGAATGCCTTTTATTTCTTTTTCTTGCCTAATTGCTCTGGCTAGAACTTCTAGTATGGTGTTGAATAGAAGTACTGAAATTGGGCATCTTTGTCTTGTTCCTGATCTTAGAGGAAAAGCTTTCATTGTTTTACTTTGAGTATGATCTTAGCTATGGATTTTTCATATATGGTATTTATTATGTTGAAGTAGTTTCCGTCTATTCCTAGTTTGTAACAAAAGGGTATTGAATTTTGTCAATTGCTTTTTTTCTGCATCAAATTTTGAGATGATTATATCATTTTTCTCTTCATTCTGCTAATGTAGTGTATTACACTGATAGATTTTCATATGTTAAACTATCCTTTCATTCCATGAATAACTCCTACTTGGTCATGGTGTATAACCCTTTTAGTGTATGATGTTCCATTCAGTTGCTAGGGTTTTGTGGAGGATTTTCACATCAATATCATAGATATTGGTCTGTAGTTTTCTTAGAGTATCTTTGTTTAGCTTTAGTATCAGGTGATGTACCTTTAGCCTTTTTTAAAAACATATTTGACATTCTAAAAGAACATTATGATCTTGATGAGCTAATGTTTGGACTCAGACTCATAGAGTTTTAATTCCATTTCCTGCCGGCTTGTTTTACATAACTTTGATTAAGCAATTGGCCATCCTGTGGAATTTACAGGAACTCCATTGTGTTATATTGCTTTAGATTGGAGTTTATTGTGGGACAGGTACATTGGATCTTATGGATAAGTTTACATTACTGAGGATTCATTATTAAGATTGGTGAGATACTGCTGGGAGTCTACATAATTTTTATCATAAATCTAGTTTTTTACCTTTTACGAATTGACCAGTTCTCATTATAATGCCTAGATTATTTTAGTATTAATGCAAAGATTTAACATAGAAATAATTTCAGCTTATCCTGCCTAGCTTTTATAAGCACCATAAAGCTTCTGATAACATAGACATGTTAGTCAGATATTTGTGACCAAACATGCCGGTTGTCTAAAATAAATTCCAGAATTGGAAGATACCTCTCCAGTCTACCCTGTAACTAGTGGCTATTTAGCCCATTCTGAAAAATTGTAAATGAAAAAAAAAGGCACTGTTTTTTGTTTCTTTTTAGCATTATGATTAGGGTTTAAGGCTTAAAATTTTTAAGAAATTCATGTTTGTTTTTTCAGATTATCTCTTCATGCAAATTTAAGTTTATTTCCTCTATCTAGTCTTTCTTAGAATAATTCTTGAGACACTTGCCCTTTTTTCCACCTCCCACTGCTTTCTCTACTCTGTCCCACCGTCTCCACTCCTGCCTACATCTTGTGCCTAAGGCCTGTTTTAAAAACAGAGCTCCAACTGTAGTACTTTCCCCATTCATTCCCTATTTTTAATTTTCAAAATGACAAATTGCTGCCTTTGATAATGAATCTAAGATTGACAAAAATAAGGCTTTATTTATGAATTTTTAGTTCTGAATTTATTTCAGAATCTAGCTTGTCCTTTTCCTTTTAATTATAGCCTACTTAGAAGCTAGAAAAATTTTACCCTAAAAGGAAATTGAAACGTCCATATCTATAATGAGTTCAAAATAACCATTTCTTGAGTAAATTGCAGATGTTATCCATGCTGAACTCAGTGTGATGCTGATATCCTATGCCTGAGTAGAATTTACTGTGAATTTTTTGTTAGAAGCCTTCCAGAGTATGTGTACCTTTAAGGCATTGGATTAGCTTTGTAAAAGATACTTAACAAGTATTACTTTTAAAAAAAATTTATTTATTTTATTTATTTATTTTTGGCTGCATTGGGCCCTCATTGTTGCACACGGGCTTTTCTCCAGTTGCAGCGAGTGGGGGCCACTCCTCGCCACAATGCGTGGGCCTCTCATTGCAGTGGCCTGTCCTGCTGTAGAACATGAGCTCAACAGTTGTGGCTCGTGGGCTCCAGAGTGCAGGCTCAGCAGTTGGGCACATAGGCTTTGCTGCTCCGCAGCACGCGGGATCCTACCGGGCCAGGGCCCAAACCCGTGTCCCCTGCATTGGCAGGCAGACTCCCAACCACTGCGCCACCAGGGAAGCCCCACAAATATTACTTAATGACATTCTTAATCCTTCTACCTAGGACTGTATCTGTTATCTTCTATCACAAATGTAAAGTTCCAGCATCTTTCCCACTGCTCTGACCCCAGTGGTTCCCGTTTATCTCTTAGCCAGCAAGACCAGAAACAAAGGGTTGGATGCAGAAAATGAGTTTGTTATAAAATGAATCACTGGTGGCTTTGGAGTCAACCCTTATCTCTCTTTCTATCAGATTAGTGTATTGGATGGCTAAAGTTCATTTTTCAGCTTTAATTTGTGGATTTTTTTTCCCTCTCAAAAGATACTTTGCTATAAAGAATGCCTTACTCTTTTTCATTTTTTTTACCCTGAACATTTAGATTTAAAGACTTAGTTCAAACAGAATAGTCTAGTTTAGGAATATCACAGTAGGATTACCAGTTCTTAAGATAATAAAACATAATGCTTTTTGGATGATCAGAAATCATTTTAGAATCTTTTAGGACCTTTGGGGCATTTGCATTAGTATCAGTTCATATAAAGACTCTATATATGAAAGGTTGAAGGTATTGAACTGAATTTACTCTGACATACTTAAAAACAACAACTTGACTGAGAAGGACAGTACTATATGATATTTATTTGTGGAATCTAAAAATCAAAAACAAGCTCATAAATACAGAGAACAGGTTAGTGGTTGCCGGGGGCGAGGGGGTGGGTGAAATGGATGAAGGGAGTCAAAAGGTACAGACTTCAAGTTATAAAATAAATAAATCATGGGGATATAATGTATAGCGTGGTGACTATAGTTAGTAATGCTTATTCCATATTACAGTTGCTAAGAGACTAGATCTTAAAAGTTCTCATCACAAGAAAAAAAAATTGTGTTAACTGTGTGGATATTAACTAGACGTATTGTGGTGATCTTTTCACAACATATACAAATGTTGAATCATGTTGTACACCTGTACACCTGTATACCTCAATAAACAACAACAAAATCTGGTATCTCGTTTGCTTAACATTCCTTTCATGTGCTCATAAAAACAATGTAGACTATTGGGGAAATTTTTAAATGATTTTGCTTTCTGACTTATTTTGGAGTCAAACATTTGAGTGTATTATGTGACATTTTAGGCTTTCTAGTCATTTTACCTGAACCAAAAAAAGAGAGAGACTTCTGAATACTTGAAAAATTATGTATTCATAATGATCATGATGCTGGTAAATCAAACCATTTAATTTTAGTATTTCTCACTTTACATAGTTGGCAGCATAGAATAATAGCATATAACATCTTTACCAAAAAAATGTTTAAGGTAGTTTTCCAAAGAAAATTTTGTTTTAATATATTTTCTTTTGCCATAGCAGTGAACTAGTACTATAAAATAAAAATTTTATGTAATTTAATGCATCAGCAGCCTTAGGTGTTTATTAATGTTGGCCTAAAAGCCCATGTTCATGGTAAGACATACATTTGAGAAATTATTTACTTGATTTTTTGCATCAATGTGCTATCTTTCATCTTAGGTCTATCATTTGGCAAGTGTACGCTTACGTGATTTATGTTTAAAACTGGATGTTTCAAATGAGTTAAGAAGGAAGATATGGACATGTTTTGAATTCACTTTAGTTCACTGCCCTGATCTGATGAAAGACAGACATTTGGATCAGCTCCTCCTTTGTGCCTTCTACATCATGGCAAAGGTAACGTATAAGTTGGGGGAAGCTCTTTGCCGTAGTTACTTGTATTTGAGGCCTGAGGTGAAAATCTGTTGCACTTGATTGTTAGTTTGCCTTAAGTGCTACAAGCCAACAGTGGTAAATTCCAGCTACTGTATCTATTTCTATGGACTCTTCATTACTTTCTTTTTTTTATTTTATAAATTTATTTATTTTATTTATTTCTTATTTTTGGCTGTGTTGGGTCTTCGTTGCTGTGTGCGGGCTTTCTCTAGTTGCAGAGAGCGGGGGCTACTCTTCCTTGTGGTGCGTGGGCTTCTCATTGCAGTGGCTTCTCTTGTTGCAGAGCACAGGCTCTAGGCCTGCAGGCTTCAGTAGTTGCAGCACGCGGGCTCAGTAGTTGTGGCTCACGGGCTTAATTGCTCCATGGTATGTGGGATCTTCCCGGACCAGGGATCAAACCCGTGTTCCCTGCATTGGGAGAGGCAGATTCTTAACCACTGTGCCACCAGGGAAGTCTTTCATTTACTTTCATAGTAATCAGCCTTCTTGCTTCATAGGAATACACTGGTTGTAAAAAAAAATTGGAAAAGATCTTAGAGACCATTTTTGGTAAAATGGTTCTCCACACTATTAATGGAGAACCATTTCCACCATCACCCCGTGACACCTCTAATCTTGTACTTTAAAGTAAAATGATCGTTACATTTTAGGCGAGTAACTGAGGCCCAGAGGTGAAAGTAACTTGGCCAAAGTTACACAATAAGTGACAACCTATGTTCTCCTGATTCAGAATCTGGTATAAAATAGCTTCTATACTTTATTGCTTTCCAGTGATTTATTCTGTTGCCTCAGAAGAGCATTTTACTTTCTAGTTGCTACAATATGTTTTAAGTCATAAAATGGCATATCTTACTTGTCTTTAAAAATTCTAATAGGTCTGAAACAATCATCTGTACCTTTGGTCTTGATCATATTGGCCACACTACCAGTCCTAGCAGATGTAGATGTTACAACCTAATTTTTCAGCTTTTTGAGGCAGAGGACATGTTCTCAAACTCCTTTGTGACTTCCTTCTCACATTACATCTTTAAAATCTCTATACAAAATAGGTATTAATAAATGTTATTAACTAATCTTTTTTTAAGCTATTAGTATTTTTATTATTTCTCTTAAGGATACCAGAACCCTAAAAAGCAGCATTGGGTTTATAACTTACAGAGAGTTACAAATATTTCCTTCTGTGGTTACAGTTTTTATACATTTATTCCACAACAACTAGATAACATACAGCACGAAAAAGACCACATAGTTACTCCCCTTTTATAGTCACATTCTACATTGGCATCCATACTAATAATCCTTTATATTGGTATCACTCTTTCCTCTTTTAAAACCACACCAATTTGCATACCTCATTTATTTTACCATTCCAAGAATCTCTAGGGTTATTAGGACTCTGTGCTTTCACTGCCGAGGGCGCAGGTTCAATCCCTGGTCAGGGAACCAAGATCCCACAAGACACATGGCATGGCCAAAGAAAAAGAATCTGCAAAGTCAAAACAGTAACAATAACAGCAACAACAAAACCAAAAGTTGTCCCAGAGCTAATAATATCACTGGGGTTCCCAGCAGAAGCAAACTACTTTGAGGTATGAAACACTCAACCCTGAAGCCATTCAGTATTCACACAAATTAAATCCTTATTAAAACAGAACTAAAAAATCCAAAATTATAAAACAATCAAGGAAATAAGCCAATGTGAGTATGTCAACAGATAAAATTTAGAGCAGGTTAGATATTCAAAAATTTCAGGTAATGGAATTATTGATCTCAAATTATGCAATTATATGTTTTAAATGATTCAATGTATAAAGGAAAATTCTTTTTATGAACAAAGGCCAAGTCACTTTAAAAAGGACCTGAAAGATGTCAAAAAGAACTGAATGAAACTTGTAATGGAAACAAATTCCAAGCCAAAAGACTCAATGGATTAGAATGTAGAGCTGAGGAAACGAAAAAACAGCATATCACATAGAGATGGAAAATACAAAAAATCAAGAGACATAGAGTTACGAAACATTTTTTCTTGTTCCCTTCCTCTTTTGTTCTCTTCTCTTGTGATTTGATGACTAACTTTAGTGTTGTGTTTCAATTCCTTTTTCTTTTTTGTATGCGTATCGTAGATTTTCAATTTGCGGTTACCATGAGGATTTGATATAGCAATCTATATATAAACAAGATTGTTTTAAATTGCTGGCCTCTTAATTTCAAATGCATTTCCAATATCCTGCATTTGTGTTCTCCCCTTCTTGTAATTGCTGGTTTTGATATCATATTAGCATGTGGATGATTTCCTACCTTTACTGTATGTTTGCCTTTACTGGTGAGCTTTTCCATTCGTAAGTTTCTTGTTTCTAGTTGTAGCCTTTTCTTTTCTGCTTAGAGAAGTTCCTTCAGCATTTGTTGCAAAGCTGGTCTGGTGGTGCTGAATTCTCTTAGCTTTTGCTTATCTGTAAACCTTTTGATTTCTCCATCAAATCTGAATAAGAGCCTTGCTGGTTAGAGTATTCTTGGTTGTAGTTTCTTCCATTTCATCACTTTAAATACATCATGCCACTCCCTTCTGGCCTGCAGAGTTTCTGCTGAGAAGTCAGCTGATAACCTTATGCAAGTTCCCTTGTATGATAACCTTATGCAAGTTCCCTTGTATCGTTTTTCTCTTGTTGCTTTTAGTATTTTTTCTTTAATTTTTGTCAGTTTGATTACTCTGTGTCTCGGTGTGTTCTTCCTTGTGTTTATCCTGCCTAGGACTCTCTGCCCTTCCTGGACTTGGGTGACTGTTTCCTTTCCCATGTTAGGGAGGTTTTCAGCTGTTATCTCTTCAAAGATTTTCTCAGGTCCTTTCTGTCTCTCTCTTCTCCTTCTGGGACCCCTATAATGTGAATGTTGATGCATTTAATGTTTTCCCAGAGGTCTCTTTGACTGTCTTCATTTCTTTTCATTCTTTTTTCTTTTTTTTCCATTCTTTTTTCTTTATTCTGTTCCACGGCAGTGATTTATACCATTCTGTCTTCCAGGTCACTTATCCAATCTTCCACCTCAGTTATTCTGCTATTGATTCCTTCTAGTGTATTTTTCATTTCAGATATTGTATTGTTCATCTCTGTTTCTTTGTTCTTTAATTCTTCTAGGTCTTTGTTAAACATTTCTTGCATCTTCTCTATCCTTGCCTCTGTTCTTTTTCTGAGATCGTGGATCATCTTCACTATCATTTTTCTGAGTTCTTTTTCCAGAAGGTTGCCTGTCTCCACTTCACTTATAGCTGTTCTTCTGGGGTTTTATATTGTTCCTTTATCTGGGACATATTCCTCTGCCGTTTCACTTTGTCTGACTTCTTGTGATTGCGGTTTCCATTCTGCAGGCTGCAGGATTGTAGTTCTTCTCGCTTCTGCTGTCTACCGTCTTAAATAATCATTTGTGTTTTTTTGAAAACTACCATAGCTCAGGCTTTGCCATTTCTGTGGAGAACATCATTATGGAGAACAGGTTTAGTGCTAATGGACAGTGAAGGAGAAGAAAAGAGTAATTTAAGTGAACTCTGTGATAATAAATAGACTAGAAGGGATTCCTTTATGGATCACTAATTTATTTTCTTTCTTTTGGCCACCACTGTGACTTTTCTAAGTGTTAAAACCCTATAGTCTGTTCTGAACTATTAAAAGCCTAATCCTGTAATACCCTCTGTCTTATTGTGAATCACAAGACATTTTCTATCCTTTAGTATGTGGTTAATTTTAAATAAGTACTTAAAAACTAATACAACTGGAGACTGCAAGGGATTCAGCAGATCTGAGTTTTCTTATATCATTCTTTTTTATAAAGAAATGCATTTTTGGTAGTTATATCATAGCAATCTTAGTGCTTTTGATTAATGAAACTATTAGCTGAGTCTCCACAGGCCACAAAGCCTGAACTTTTTTTTTTTTTTTTTTTTACTTTTCATTTATTTGTGCTGCAGTGGGTCTTCGTTGCTGCATGTGGGCTTTCTGTAGTTGCGGTGAGTGGGGGCTACTATTCGTTGCGGTGCTCGGGCTTCTCAATGCAGTGGCTTCTCTTGTTGCGGAGCATGGGCTCTAGGCACATGGGCTTCAGTAGTTGTGGCACATGGGCTCAGTAGTTGTGGCTCACGGGCTTTAGAGTGCAGGCTCAGTAGTTGTGGTGCATGGGCTTAGTTGCTCCGCGGCATGTGGGATCTTCCCGGACCAGGGCTCAAACCCGTGTCCCCTGCATTGGCGGGTGGATTCTTAACCACTGCGCCACCAG
This sequence comes from Lagenorhynchus albirostris, assembly GCF_949774975.1. Taxonomy (NCBI): domain Eukaryota; kingdom Metazoa; phylum Chordata; class Mammalia; order Artiodactyla; family Delphinidae; genus Lagenorhynchus; species Lagenorhynchus albirostris. The sequence goes on from NC_083109.1 coordinate 22,452,044, forward strand.
GGATGTCCCCAAACCTGAACTTTTAAGGTAGTAAAAGTCATAAATGGTAGTGGATTTTAGTTATTGAGTGGCCTGGGGTTAATGGCTTTCTGCAAGACTCCTCTCAATGCTAACCTGTAATTGAAGTTTTTGTTCAGAGCCATTTTTCTTTTAAAAGCAGTTGATAAATGCAGTTCTTATTTTCCTTAGGTAACAAAAGAAGAAAGAACTTTTCAAGAAATAATGAAAAGTTATAGGAATCAGCCTCAAGCTAATAGTCATGTGAGTTACATTATTTTTCCTCCTGTCCCAAAATAGATTTGTACTATTTCTCTGCTGACAAGTCATGTAAAAGGTAAACTTCTTTTCTAGTTTTACTATAGATTTTTTGGTTTAATGGACACCATTAAACTCGAGACAGTTTTAATTAAAAAACAGTTTCAGTGGAAGCCAAAAATCTTGCTGTTTCTGACTAATCTATATTATTTATTTATTTATTTATTTATTATTTATTTATGGCTGCATTAGGTCATCATTGCTACACATGGGCTTTGTCTAGTTGCAGCAAGTGGCGGCTACTCTTCGTTGCGGTGTGCAGGCTTCTCGTTGCAGTGGCTTCTCTTGTTGCGGAGCACAGGCTCTAGGCACACGGGCTTCAGTAGTTGTGGCACACAGGCTCAATAGTTGGCTCACAGGCTCTAGCGTGCAGGCTTAGTAGTTGTGGCGCACGGGCTTAGGTGCTCCACCGCATGTGGGATCTTCCCGGACCAAGGATCGAACCCGTTTCCCCTGCATTGGCAGGCGGATTCTTAACCACTGCACCGCCAAGGAAGTCCCTATATATTATATATGCATATACTTCTCACACGTTCTCTTATTCCATTTGTTCATTTATTTGAGTAGGGACATTTTTCACTAATGAAAAATATTTATAATAATAATATTCTTTAATCATATAAGACTTGATTCTCTGATGATGTTTAAATCCAGTGAAATTTGAGGATATATTAAATTAAGTCTAGCTTCTTTTTCCATCTGATAAGAATCTTAATGTTTGCATCTTTGAATAGATATCAGGCATTTCTGATATAATAGCCCTGGTGAGAATTCTGTACAGTCTTTCAGTCATGGAAATATAAAATGTTAGCGTGACCTGGTACATAGTAAGCATTTAATAACTGTTAGCTCTATATTATTGTTATTATTTTAGCTGAAGAACACAGGATTAGGTTACCTTAAGGCCTTGGTCATTCAAGAACCTGATTGCTCTGCTCTAAAGGAGCATAATGGCCTCTTCTCTGGCCCAGTGATCTGCCACCTTAGACAAAAAGAGAGATGTGGTAGCTCAGATATCCCTGGCCCCAGTACCAGTAGCCATACCCCCTTCTATCAGAGCCCCACAGATAGTTTCACTTCTTTACTTAAGCCCCAGATACACTGCTAGCAATATAGAGATATTAGAAGAGCCAAGTATAGGCATTTCTTACACCCTGTGACAGGGTGGAAGAGGCCTGGTTTCCAGGCCTCTTCAGAAAAATCCCTTAGGAACAGAGCTTAGAGAGGTTCAGAGTATCCCTTAAGATCATTAAGTTAATGTGGGTCAAAAATGGTTTAAGCCACAGCTTCCTAAATATTCTCTCAATACCGATATCCATAGGATGAGGGGGAATGGATCATTCCTTTCAGCTACCTTGGAGGTTAAAAACAGTTTAGGGACAGGGAGGGGAACAGATTTTCATGTGGCCATGTGAAAGGAGATGGGTGTGGGATGGGAGCAGGAAAACAAGCCCCAGTGAGATCAAATGAGTCTCATGTAAGAAATTAAAAAGAAGAAGGAATAGGTTCGTATCTTTTAAGTTGCTTTTATTTGGCAAAATCTTCTCATCAGTGTTTAGTTGCTCCTTACTTAATTCTTCTATTTTGTAACCTTCTGAAGTGGTTATATTTCAGGTGGTAAGCTCTGCTTCAGTATCCCCTCTTCTAAGATGTTTGCCGTAATCTGCATTTACCAAGGGCTACTAACATCTTGCCCTTGATTATCACCCGTACAGACAAATACTTTTTAATTGGCTTGATATCTTGTTCTTATTTTGGTTTTGCTTAACCTGTGCCTCTTTGTGACTCAGCAGTCCTTTTTGTCCCCTCTGATCTATATAGGTTTACAGAAGTGTACTGTTGAAAAGTATTCCAAGAGAAGTTGTGACATACAATAAAAACCTAAATGGTGATTTTGAAATGACAGATTGTGGTAAGTTGCCCAATTTAAGATTCTATATGTAGTACACTGTTGGTTACATTGTATATAATACAGTGGATGTCCTGGAGTTAATTGTGTAGGTGGGGTGGATAATGCATATGTGTTGGAAAGAAGCAAATGACTTTGAGATAAATATGGGTCAGGTACCTCCCTCCACAGAAGTTGTGTATTGAAACCATTAATTTATCGCATGTTAACTGTGTTTTAGAAGTTTTCTAGTATACTTATACACATTAATAAAAACTCATAAAAGACAATAAAATTCAAAACTAAATCTGAATGACAGGGAAAGTAAGATAGCTGTCAGTGATTTGCCTGTGGAGAACATTAAGGAAATGTCCTGTTCATTAATAAGTGTATAGGTATTCTGCCACCATCAGCAAAAGCAAGGTCGCCACCTTGTTACTACCATCATGCTAAGACTTCAGGCACTAGTAATTTTTTTGAAAGAAAGAAGAATCAAATGTTCAGTATTCATATGTTGATAAGTTGTAAAAATGCCTTTTCAGCCCATCTCTTTTCCTTGTCTCATCTGTCTCCTTTTCCTTGTCTCACTTTCTATCACTTAATGTATATATATGTGTACATGTGTATATAAGTACTGTAATTTATTTAATTTCACAGTGTGGGACTTTTAGGTTGTTTCCAATTATACACAGCTTTGCAAGGAACATCATTGTAGGTTGATCTTTGGTCCACATCCTTAGGGTAAATTCTTAGAGAAAATTGACTGGGTCAAAGACATTTTTTTTTAATTACCCAAATATCCATGATAATTATGGTGTCTACTGGGATCTGAACTTTTAAGATCTTAACAAAAAATTCTTGAATAATAATGTCCTAGAATCTGATCCCATCTAAGGTTACACAGGCCAAACTCAGTTCTTTTTACATAGATAAATTATCCCTGAGCCTTTTCAAGGCAATGAGAAGAAGTACATTAGGAAGTAAACCTGACAAAATACAAAAAAAAAACCTACCTATTTTTGTTATACATGTTGCTCACCTGTCCTGGGTGGTTTTTCTGTCCTTGCAAAACCAGGCATCAGGTTAGCTGGGAAACTGTGTGTTCTATGAGAAACAAAGTAACTGCTAGCGAGTGTTTGGGATACAAGGAGCAGTGAAGTTCAAGACAGAATTTGTTAAGTTTGATGATAAAGCTTGAGGTAACTGACGGTTAGCTACCCTCTCTACAACATAAAGGTTTCAGGTCCAGTTCTGTTTTATATACATTTATTAACTAGATATTTATTAGCAGGCAAACAAAAAACCATTCTTAAGATCCTGTCCAGTGGTGATGGCACAGAGCAGGGAGAGTATCCAGTGATAATAGACTGAGGAATTCCGGCACCAAAAAAGGGACAAAGTTATTGAGGAGGATACAGTCTCGCAAGTCTGTGTTCAGATAAGACAAGTTCCAGTGCCTGGAGCTGTGGCTAGATGCTATGACCTAGACTTGGACACACCAAAGAACACCACCTTGGGAAGAAGAGTTCTGGTTCTATAAACAAATTCATAATTAGGAATAAAATAATTACTATTTAAAAAAACACACAGTTTATGCATCCTATGCCACCTGACCAACCACCTCCTCACATAAAAGGTTCACTCAAAGTAGATGCCAAGATTCCAGAGCAGGATTCTGTTAAACTTAAAGCCAAGATCAAGCAAACAACATGCGTCAGAGTTCAGGCCTGGGCATCATTCGTAATAGTAAAGCCCCACAGACCTCACTGGATCTCTCATGACTATCATGCTGTTGCGGGTAGTGTCTCAAATATGTTAATCAATCTTTTTTATTTTTAATACATATGTATATTCTTTTTCATATTTTTTTCCATTATGGTTTATCATAGGATATTGAATATATTTCCCTGTGCTACACAGTAGGACTTTTTTATCCATCCTACATACAGTAGTTTGCATCTGACTTTGTTATTTATCCATCCTACATATAATAGTTTAGCATCTGCTAATTCTACTCCTGATCCTTCCCTCCCCCACCCCCACTTGGCAACCACAAATCTGTTCTATACATCTGTGAGTCTGTTTCTGTTTTGTAGATATGTTCATTTCTGTCATATTTTAGATTCCACATATAAGTGATATCATATGGTATTTGTTTTTCTCTTTCTGACTTACTTTGCTAGTATGATAATCTGTAGGTCCATCCATGTTGCTGCAAATGGCATTATTTCATTCTTTTTTGTGGCTGAGTAATAATCCATTGTGTCTATATACCACATCTTCTTTATCCATTCATCTGTCGATGGATATTTAGGTTGTTTCCATGTCTTGGCTATTGTAAATGAACATATGAGTGCATGTATCTTTTCAAATTATAGTTTTGTCTGGATATGTGCCCAGGGGTGGGATTGCTGGATCATATGGCAACTCTATTTTTAGTTTTTTGTGGAACTGCCATACTGTTTTCCATAGTGGCTGCAGCAGTTTACAGTCCCACAAGCAGTGTAGGAGGGTTCCCTTTTCTTCATACCCCCTCCAGCATTTTTATTTGTAGACTTTTTTTTTTTTTTTTGGCTGCGCTGCGTGGCTTGCAGGGTCTTAGTTCCCCAACCAGGGATCGAACCCGTGCCCCCTGCAGTGGAAGCGCAGAGTCCTAACCACTGGACTGCCGGGGAATTCCCCATACATTGTCTTTTTGTTTATGTTTCCCTTGCTGTGCAAAAGCTTATAAGTTTAATTAAGTCCCCTTTGTTTATTTTTGCTTTTATTTCTGTTGCCTTGGGAGACTGACCTTAAAAAACATTGGTATGATTTATGTCAGAGAATGTTTTGCTTATGTTCTCCTCTAGGAGCTTTATGGTGTCATGTCCTAAATTTAAGTGTTTAAGCCATTTTGAGGGGTTTTTCTGTGTATGCTGTGAGGGTGTGTTCTAACTTCATTGGTTTGCATGCGGCTGTCCAGCTTTCCCAATACCACTGGCTGAAGAGACTGTCTTTTCCCCATTGTATATTCTTACCTCCTTTGTTGAAGATTAATTGATCATAGGTGTGTGGGTTTACTTCTGGGCTCTCTGTTCTGTTCCATTGATCCATATGTCTGTTTTTGTGCCAGTACCATGCTGTTTTGATTACTGTAGCTTTGTAGTATTGTCTGAAGTCTGGGAGGGTTATGCCTCCTGCTTTGTTCTTTTTCCTCAGGATTGCTGTGACAATTCTGGGTCTTTTATGGTTCCATATAAATTTTAGGATTATTTGTTCTAGTTCTGTGGAAAATTCATGGGTTATTTGATAGGGATCATATTACATCTATAGATGTAATATTTGCTTTGGGTACCATGTCATTTTAACCATATTAAATCTTCCAATCCAAGAGCATGAAAAAAAAAAAAAAAACAAGAGCATGGGATATCTTTTCATTTCTTTGAATCATCTTCAGTTTCCTTTATGAATGTTTTGTAGTTCTCAGCATGTAAGTCTTTCACCTCCTTGGTGAGGTTTATTCCTAAGTTTTTTTTTAATGCAATTTTATTTTTTTAAATTAATTTTTATTGGAGTATAGTTGCTTTACAGTGTTTTGTTAGTTTCTACTGTACAGCAAAGTGAATCAGCTATGTGTATACATATATCTCCTCTTTTTTGGATTTCCTTCCCATTTAGGTCACAGTAGAGCATTGAGTAGAGTTCCCTGAGCTATACAGTAGATTCTCATTAGTTATCTATTTTATACATAGTATCAGTAGTTTATATATGTCAATCCCAATCTCCCAATTCATCCTACCCACCCCCCTTTCCCCTTTGGTATCCATACACTTGTTATGTACATCTGTGTCTCTTGCTGCTTTGCAAATAAGATTATCTATACCATTTTTCTAGATCCCACATACATACATTAATATACGATATTTGTTTTTCTCTTTCTGACTTACTTCACTCTGTATGACAGTCTCTAGGTCCATCCACGTCTCTACATAAGACCCACTTTCATTCCTTTTTATGGCTGAGTAATATACTATTGGATATATGTACCACATCTTCTTTATCCATTCCTCTGTTGATGGACATTTAGGTTACTTCCATGTCCTGGCTATTGTAAATAGTGCTGCAGTGAACATTGGGGTGCATGTGTCTTTTTGAATTATGGTTTTCTCTGGGTATATGCCCAGTAGTGGGGTTGTTGGGTCATATGGTAGTTCTATTTTTAGTTTTTTAAGGAACCTCCATACTGTTCTCCATAGTGGCTGTACCAATTTACATTCCCACCAACAGTGCAAGAGAGTTCCCTTTTCTCCACACCCTCTCCAGCATTTATTGTTTGTAGATTTTTTTAAGTGAATTGTGGGGGTTTTTTTGTTTTTTGTTTATTTTATTTTATTTTTGGCTGCATTGGGTCTTTGTTGCTGTGCATGGGCTTTCCCTAGTTGAGGTGAGCGGAGGCTACTCTTCGTTGCGGTGCGTGGGCTTCTCATTGCGGTGGCTTCTGTTGTTGCATAGCATGGCCTCTAGGTGCATGGACTCAGTAGTTGTGGCTCACAGGCTCCAGAGCGCAGGCTCAGTAGGTGTGGCACACGGGCTTAGTTGCTCCGCGGCATGTGGGATCTTCCTGGACTAGGGCTCGAACCCTTGTTCCCTGCATTGGCAGGCAGATTCTTAACCACTGTGCCACCAGGGAAACCCTGTTTGTAGATATTTTGATGATGGCCATTCTGACCCATGTAAGGTGATACCTCATTGTAGTTTTGATTTTCATTTCTCTAATAATTAGTGATGTTGAGCATTGGTCATTGATGGAGATATGCCTAACAGAAGCCCTATAGTAGCCACCTGTGGAGAATGAGCTACCTGATTAAAACACTAGCTGGATACTCATGGACTGTGCATTCATTATCATATTAGCAGAGCACCCCAGACTGGCATTCTTTTTTTTTTTTTTTTAATATTTATTTATTTACTTGGCCACGCTGGGTCTTAGTTTCGGCACGCAGGATCTTCATTGCAGCATGTGGAATCTTTTTTAGTTGTGGCATGGGGCATCTAGTTCCCTGACCAGGGATCAAACCCAGGCCCCCTGCATCAGGAGCACGGAGTCTTAACCCCTGGACCACCAGGGAAGTCCCCAGACTGGCATTCTTGATTAGAACATTTGAGAGACCCAGATTATAGCTTAATTAAGTAACACAAACATAATGCCCAAGTGTATGATAGTAAATTGAAAACTTTACAGTACTTCCTCAGAGGCTTGTTTTCAGAATTAAAAAAAAAATGATGCATGTGTGTGGTGTTTAATACAAGGCCTGCTCATAGTAAGGCCTCAGTAAGTAGTAGTTATTATTTATTATTTTGTTTATAAGCAATATAAAATTTATTGTATTTTATTCATGAGTATATGGCTCTTTAAATGTCTTTTTTTTTAAGCTAATTTTTCTAAGGCTATATTCCTTACATAAAATCCTTTAAATGTTGAAAACTAGGTCACACACACAAAAACAGTTAAAGCAAATCCTCTCAAGGGACAAAAATTCTGTTTCCATGTGAGATGTATAACATTGATACCTGCAAATTGATAATTAAGTGACTTTATTCACATTAAAACTATTTTACAGTCACCAGATAGACAACCAAGATACGGATGGAGCACATTTTCTTTCTAGACTGTTTAATCTAAACAAGATTTACTTGGTTTTAGATTATAATGATGCCCTTTAGAGCTCATGAGAAACTGCCAAAATGGTCTAAAACCACTGTAGTAGTTTTGAATTGGTGTGTGGTCAGTGGCTCTTGCATAACTGGAGCTAAATGGCACTGCCCTCTCAATCCGAAAGCCAGTCTGAAATATTTACTGCACACTGTTAACGGTGAGGAGCAAAAACGGTAAGGAAGGACGTGGTAGGAGAAATATAAAATAAATACTAAATGCTTACTCCAGGGGAGTGCTGCTGTGCTGATCAAGCCCATCATATCTCAACCTGACCCTTGAATTTATAAATAAATTGTGATCTTCTTTCTTACTTTCATCTTAAAATAATTTTTCTTCTTTACTTTCTCCATTTTTAAGTGGTAAGAATCACTATTTATGCCTCTTCTCAGACTGAAGCCTAATGACAGTATACAAAGAAACCAGCATCAGTCACTTGAGCAGCTCCTCTGGGGGTGATGGATGGGGGTTTCATTAATTTGTGCATCCCAAACAATTTGGGCGTGCCCATCCTCTGAAACCAGTTCCCCTGAGAAATGGGTATCTACGGTGCCCTCAATGTCTTTTCCCCTGAATGCATTTATATTGTCCTGGGATATAAAATTAAGCATGTATTATGGTTGCAGTTGTTGGCCACCTGCAGCCCTGGGGTAATTTGCCTTCTCCCTTCCCACTTTCACTTCAGATCCTTGGAAAATTCTGAAGCCAGAGATCCAGGCTAAAAATTTCAGCATGTCTCTCTGGAGCTCTGCAGATAATATCTCCTTTTTTCTAAGGGCTAGTCTCATTCACTGGTAGTTTATATAAAACCACATTTTAATTGCTTGACAGTGTTGTATGATAATCCAAAAAAGACATTCCTCTTATTCATGGGAACAGTAGGGAAAATTATGAAACCATAATAGTTCATTGGTTCGTTTCATGAAGTATATCAAATGTATACCATGTGCCTCAAATTATGTTAGGCAGAGGTCCCTCCTGCCCTCTGAGGGGAAACAGATTTGAAACAATTATAGCACCAGGCAGGGAGATCTCATTCTCTTTCCCAGTCTTTTATAAGTTCCATCTCCTAATGTATATGTGATAAGATGGTCACCGGCCTACTGAGGCTTTGATTTCTGAGTGCTAAAGTCCTTAAAGAGGTGGGAAGGTAGAGATCTTTTTCCTGCTTAAAGGATAACTGACATCTTGTTTTCTGTTTTGAAATGAAAAAATACTAAACAGCTAAATGAAAAATAGCTAAATAAAATCATGTTTAGTTAGAATCCAAGGTCCCAGAGAGTTTTAAATGTTTGGTTCCTTCAAATTAAGTATAGCTCCTTACCTTATGTAACTATTAACAACTGGAAATGGAATAACACAGAAACATGAAGAAGTAACTGCCTCCAGAAATTTCTAATCCAAGGAGGACATATAATAATTTTAATTCATCTGTATAACAAGAATAACCTACAACAGCTGTTATTAAGCCATTGTTTACTGCCTTGGGACAGTGTCCCCCAGGATGGTAGTAACTGTTATGGGGAAGAGCGACTGTACGTAGAAAATTTGAGAAGTATGGAATTAAAGTGAACATGTGTTTTTTTCTAATTGCAAAAGTTCTCAGAACCTTTAATATACTAACATGTATTCTGAATTCCTAAGAGGAGGATATACTACTATGCAACATTTTTTCAACTTATTTGATCACATAGCTTTTTTCTGCCCTATTAAGATGCTGCAAAAATAGCAAGAGTAAAAAAGACATCCAAATGGAGATCCCTATGGAGGTTCCCTGTGGCTGCCTGGCCCTTGGACCATGTTTGAGTTTTTCTGGTTTTCCAAAGGTGGAAGCATGTTTCTACCCATGTTTTCAGAATTGAAAATGAGAAAGTTTTTTCACATGTTGAATTCTTTTTAATTGCTGGTAGTTTTCTTAGCTCCTGTGCATAGATGATTCTTGTAGGTACAAGGAGAAGATGGTTTGTAATACTCTTTCCCAAAAAAGAAGAGGATAAAGTTCTGCCTGGTGTCACAAGCTACTCCAGAATTACAGTAATAAACAGGAAAGCACCTTGGGGCAAGCTATCATTTTACAACTGAGGACGCCAGTTATAGACAGCACTAAGGTTCCTGTTGTGCGTGGGAAAATAAGACTTTCTGAACACCTGTCACCTGCCATGTATTTGCAGAAAAATAAACATAAGCAATTCACCTTGCTTCTTCCTTAAACTATGAGGATACACTTTACCTTTTAGAGTCTTTCCACCTTTTTCAAAGAGTCAGTATGAATATCTGCAGGCTTTTGTTATCTGAAACTCAGGGTTTGCCACTGCTACCCATACTCTGAAGCTCAGTTTAGGTAAACTTCAACCCAGGGCTGGTGCCCCTCTAAGAGCCACCGGTGACAGTGAGCTCAAAAGGTAGGGTTGTGAAAACATTCTTGCTGAAGTGATATCTAGAGAATAGAGTACCAGCTTAAGTTTATGTGTTTACATTTCTATGATTCCAATCTAATTTATCCCTAATATAGATGGATTTCTGAACCTTTTCTAAAAATATTAATTGTCTTACATAAAGATGTGGGTTTATTTGGTTTTTTTTCCTTTTATATTGTAGAGAGAGTTGTGATTCAAATCGCCAACTTATAGATTAAGGTACACCTATCACAACACTGAATTCTTTTTTTTTTTTTTTTTACATCTTTGTTGGACTATAATTGCTTTACAATGTTGTGTTAGTTTCTACTGTACAACAAAGTGAATCAGCTGTATGTATACACATATCCCCTCCCTCATGAGCCTCCCTCCACCCTCCCCACCCCACTCTTCTAGGTCATCACAAAGCACCGAGCTGATCTCCCTGTGCTATATGCAGCTATCTAATTTACACTTAGTAGTGTATATATGTCAATGCTACCCTCACTTCGTCCCAGCCTCCCCTTCCCCCACTGTGTCCTCAAGTCTGTTCTCTACATCTGCATCTTTATTCCTGCCCTACCACGAGGTTCATCAGTACCATTTTTCTAGATTCCATATATATACGTTAATATACAGTATTTGTTTTTCTCTTTCTGACTTACTTCATTCTGTATGACAGACTCTAGGTCCATCCACTTCACTACAAATGACTTGGTTTCATTCCTTTTTATGGCTGAGTAATATTACATTGTACAACACTGAATTCTTTTAACAGATTTGGAAGATGCTACAAAAACACCTGACTGTTCCAGTGGACCAGTGAAAGAGGAAAGAGGTGATCTTATCAAATTTTACAATACAATATATGTAGGAAGAGTGAAGTCATTTGCATTGAAATACGACTTGTCAAATCAGGACCATGTGGTATGTTTTATATTTTACTACTTTATTAACATCTGTACTCATAATTGGATTACTATGAGTTTATTTTGCTAGTAAGTGTTTCAAAGCTAAAACCTTACTGATACATTTTATAGGAGAAAACATAGTAGTAATTAGAGTGATTAAGGCTGTGATACAACAGAGACCAGAGGAAATCATGGAAATTTTATCCACACTGTGATTATGTTGTTAGAAATTATGAATGCATATGGGCAAGGACTAGATGGGAACATGGAAAAATGAAAACAGTTCTGGTGGTTTTTTCCTTTGTTTTTGATTCCTATTGTTATATCTCTGAGATAAGTGTTTTTCTCAAGATAAAAAGAAAAGGAAATAAATAGGCTTGAATCAATAATAGAAGCAACACTAAGAAATTTTTATTCAGACTCTAGATTTGACAGTACCAGCAGGCCTTTCAAAGTATCATCAGTGTATAAGCTGAAGTTGGTTCACAGGAGACCAGACTTCAGTTATAAGAAAGAGGAATCTAGTAGAAGCTGCATCCAGGCAGTAGCCATATATGTGTCTATGTATCTCTCTATATTTCTGTCTTTGTCCCTTTCAAGGAATATGGTCTATGATTATCCTCAGAAGCCATGACTACTCAATCTGTTCCCTCAGTTCCACCACCCGCACCATGTGCTATACTGTGAATATATCTATTATCAGCCAATTAAAAAACAAAACTAGGGCTTCCCTGGTGGCGCAGTGGTTGAGAGTCCGCCTGCCGATGCAGGGGACACGGGTTCGTGCCCTGGTCCGGGAAGATCCCACGTGCCACGGAGCGGCTGGGCCCGTGAGCCATGGCCGCTGAGCCTGCGCGTCCGGAGGCTGTGCTCCGCAACGAGAGAGGCCACAGCAGTGAGAGGCCCGCGTACTGCAAAAAAAAAACAAAAACAAAACTAGTTTTCCTAGCTTCAAGTGAAGATGCTGAATGAAATATTAATTAAGGAGTCATCTCCATTCTTGGAATAGAAACATTGTATAGATTATTAAAAGTGAGTCCCTTCTCACTTTAAATCTTTTGCATTTCAGTATAAAGTCTTAACCATTTCATGAAGAGATTTGTTCCATATTGGGCTCATCCTGCTGGCCCACAGAATGCTCTGCCTCTCTTTTATTTTCTGTGCTACTAATTTGGTTGTGGGTATGTGCGTGTGGAGAGAGATTCTTATTGCAAGTGTTAGGACATAGATTACTCTTTGCTCCACTTTCTGAGCATTGACATAAGGTTCCTATGCTCCTGGCTTACTGCTTCTGGTGTCTTGCTCAGAATTCTTCAGAATTTCCTGAAAGATCCAGGAAAATAAATTTTAGTTTATCTATTAGTAATTGTTGAAAAACAAGGGTTAATGAACCATTTTTTGATTTTCTTCAGCCATAAATAACCTCTTACAGTATAACTGACTCCTAACTAGGAGATAGCAATAAGAATAAAAACATGGGCTTCCCTGGTGGCACAGTGGTTGAGAGTCCGCCTGCCAATGCAGGGGACACGGGTTTGTGCCCCAGTCCGGGAAGATCCCACATGCCGCGGAGCGGCTGGGCCTGTGAGCCATGGCCGCTGAGCCTGCGCATCCGGAGCCTGTGCTCCGCAATGGGAGAGGCCACAACAGTGAGAGGCCCGCGTACTGCAAAAAAAAATAAAAAATAAAAAAAGAATAAAACCAGGGCTTCCACCAAATGAACTTTCACTTCAGTGCAGTGGTTAAGAATCCGCCTGCCAATGTAGGAAACACAAGTTCGAGCCCTGGTCCAGGAAGATCCCACATGCCGCGGAGCAACTAAGCCCGCGTGCCACAACTACTGAGCCTGCGCTCTAGAGCCCACAAGCCACAACTACTGAAGCCCATGTGCCTAGAGCCCATGCTCCGCAACAAGAGAAGCCACCGCAGTGAGAAGCCCATGCACCACAATGAAGAGTAGCCCCCTCTCACCACAGCTAGAGAAAAGCCCATGTGCAGCAACGAAGACCCAATGCAGCCAAAAATAAATAAATATATATATATTTTTTTTAAAATAAAAACATGGCAAAGAAAAAAAAGTTCCATGTTGACCCTTCACCTGGCTTGGGGCTGGGGTGGGACAGGGTGGATAGTGCAGAATAAAAATGGTGGGATTCAAAAAAAGAAAGAAAACCTTTTATCTTATAAAAACTTTACTTTTGTATTATTTCAGATGGAAGCTCCACCACTCTCTCCTTTTCCACATATTAAGCAACAGCCAGGCTCTCCGCGCCGCATTTCCCAGCAGCACTCCATTTATGTGTCCCCACACAAGAATGGGTCAGGCCTTACACCAAGGAGTGCTCTGCTCTATAAGTTCAATGGCAGCCCTTCTAAGGTAAGTTGCACACAAACTTTACTCCAAAACAATGGTGTACATGTGTTAAATACTGGATTTCAGATTTCCAATTAGTAATCTTTAATCTTACCCCTTTTTTTGCAAAGTTACTGCTAATAAATATGAACCATTACTATGGCAAGTTTCCTGTGATCAAGAGCAGTGTATTCAGTTGAGGTAGTTTAATCCTTTACGATTGATGTGGTATCGGCACGATCTTGAGAAGGACCAGTAAGGCAACACCTGCAAGTGGTCAGACATGGGGAACACTATGTGTAAAGGAAGGCCTTAGAAGTGAAAGTTCATTTGGTGGATGGCAACCAGGATAGTGAAAGGTCTGAAAACAGAGGCCTCTTCTTACTTACACAGACAGCTCTATGGTTATCTCCATCTTTATTCCCATACAATGATGAAGATGTGATAGGGACATGATTGCTGTTTTCAGATAATTCAAGGGCTATCAAGTAGATACACTCAGTATGTCTCCAGAAGCCAGAATCACTACTAACTGGAAGAAACTGTAGTGGGACAGACTGTAACTCAGTCCAAATACATGGCAGCTCCTTAACTCATTAGTTTCTCATTTAGTTCCACAGACATCTATTAAGTTCCTGCTATGCTTAGCAAACAAAGTTGACTGAGATATACTGCACAGGCTTGCATTTCTTCTTTATAGAAGTTGATTTTATATGAGGACTTTTAGAAGAAATTCTTGCATAAAATCAGAAATGGGACCAATTGAATTGTAAGGCAGTGATTTCACAGTCATAGGTCAGAATCTGGGGAGCTTGTTGAACACAGATACCTGTCCCATAGACTTCCTGTATCACAGAGCTCTGGCAGGCAGGTCTCCTAGACTGTTGTGATGCACAGCTTTCAGGAGCAACTTCTCTAAGGCTGCCTTACAGACCAGCAACATCAGCATCACCTGGGAGCCTGTTAGAAACACAGACTCTCAGGCTTACACCAGCCCAACTGAATTTGAATCTGCATAGTAACAAGATTCCCCAGACGATTAGTAAGCACATTAAAGTTTGAAAAGCACTGCTTCAGGAGGAGGATCTCAAACTTTAGGGAGTATCAGAATCACCTGGAAGGCTTGATAAACTATAGATTGCTGGGCCCAACCCCCAGAATGTCTGATTCAGTAGGTGTAGGGCGAGGCTTGAGAAATTGCATTCCTGATAAGTTTCCAAATGCTTCTGCTGCTTCTGGTCTCATGTCCACATTTTGAAAACTACTGCTATAAGGTAAATCCAATTTTTAAAATCACCTGAAAAGATTAGTTCTAATCACCCTTATTAGGTTGGCCTAGATTCAAAAAATAATCTCTACCCCAGTGTTCAGCTTTGGATAGAGGATAAAGGGCAGGAAAAAGCAGTTAGCTTAGTTCTTGGCTGCTGTTTCTCCCTTTTCCCCTTTTACTCACACATGTCCTCTATTTTTGCACAGAGTTTGAAAGATATCAACAACATGATAAGGCAAGGTGAGCAGAGAACCAAGAAGCGAGCAATAGCCATCGATGGTGATGCAGAATCACCTGCCAAACGCCTCTGTCAAGAAAATGATGACGTTTTACTTAAACGACTACAGGATGTTGTCAGTGAAAGAGCAAATCATTAGTGCCCTTCCCATTTCTATGATAAAAGCACTTTCAAGTTGTTTTGCAGAAAGTTGGGGCTCTATCTTTCAAAACATTCAGCCCTGTAGGTAGTAAATATCACTGAGTTACAAAAAAAAAGTTACACCAAAGTTGAGTTTTTTTTACATTTATCCAAAATGTAGTTGACAGATGTATTTTGAGTTGGATTGTAAAGGAATGTTTTAAGTGCCTTTTAAACATATTAATAGTCATAGAATTGTTAAAATATTTGTTCCCTGGGTTTTTCAGGTGAAGTAAGGAGAAACCTCATAATTTTTTGGCTCACTTTTTAAAATAATTAAATGTCTTATTCTTCTGGGCTTTGTAATATGAGGGTGAATAATCTGTTTTTGGTAAGTGTCGTTTGAGGGGTTTGTGTTCCTAATTTAGTATTAAGTAGGGGTTGGGTTCCATGGCATCTGGGCCAGAGGATGATGCCCAGCCTGTCTCTGACCCAGTGTGGTAGCTCCACATCCAGGTGCCAAGACCATTGTGGGTTGTCCAGACACTTCTCGTGCCCTTCCTCTCCTTGAGCAGAAGCAGATTTGTACCTGAACCCCTGCACTACCCCCACTCCTTGCTTTCCAGCCCTAAGCCCTCTTAGCCTGGTGTCACAACCTGATAAAAGAGATACTTGCTCCTTTTTAAAACTACTATCATTTTGTTTTCCAAACCATTAACTTAGTTATGTATGATTATATTATGTCATATAATTCTCAAAATAGGAAGCTGCTTCTCAAGCCAGTAGAGTAAAATACAGAAAAGAGTTGTTAGAAACCATATTCCTACTAGTGAGGTAGCACCATGATAATATGTGAGATACTGTTTTTGAGGTTATCATGAGATTGGTCATTCTCAATGTATAATTGATTCCCTAAGAATAGTTGAAACCTTTTTCAAAACCACATTAATGTCACCTCATGCCATATTACTTCCCCCTCTTTGTTCTCAGTATCATCGGTGCATTATGAGTTTCCCATTAGGGTTTGATCACTGGGCCCCTTAAGGGTGTTTTCCGGGGCTTGGGGTGCAACTTTCCAAAGAGTCAGCTGTTCGGTATTCACTTTTTCTAGTGAGTTTCCAGAATCTGGAAGGACATGGATAAGCCATTCTTAATTAATTTTGAGAAAATCTTATCAAATGTATGTTTTTTAAACCACAGACCTTATTTTTTTAAATGCAAAATATTTAACAAGTATTTAACTTAACCGGGGCTTCCCTGGTGGCGCAGTGGTTGAGAGTCCGCCTGCCGATGCAGGGGACACGGGTTCATGCCCCGGTCCAGGAAGATCCCACATGCTGCGGAGCGGCTGGACCCATGAGCCATGGCCGCTGAGCCTGCGTGTCTGGAGCCTGTGCTCCGCAACGGCAGAGGCCACAACAGTGAGAGGCCCGCGTACCGCAAAAAAAATATATATATATATATTTAACTTAACCTATGTCTAACCGTGGCTAATTTGAATTAGTCTGAGATTTGAGTATGAACTAGTAATTACGATTGTTAGGAATTTTATTTTTAAATTTTAAGACGAAAAGTGATTTTGGTCACATTTTACTTTTCTGAAAATTACATCCTCATTTTTTTGTGTAGTATCTACACATGTTATAAGCCAAATAACATCGTCTGTTTGAATCCTTGTATATATTTTTATGTAGCTATGAATACTGTGTCATTTTCATCATCGTTATTAATGTGCAGAATGTAAATGAGCATTTGTACGTTGTCTTTATAAGAAACTCTGGACATGTTTTTATCAGTTTTCAAGACTGAATATCAATGTACATAAAATGGTTAATAAAATACTGGAGTTTTTTGAGATTATTGAAAAAACTACACTTGAGCTCTTCTGTGTGATGAGATGCAATTGTGCAACCATCTAGAATCTGTATCTCTTTAACTATCTGCTTTATATCTTTTAAATATCTTAGTGTAACTTAAAAGTTAATGTTCCTGGTGCTTTCTAGGAGCTAGGAAGAGAATGGGGAGTGAATGACTGCTTGATGAGTATAGGGTTTTCTTTTGAGGTGATGAAAATAATTTTGGAACTTGATATAGGTGATGATTGTATAACATTGTAAATTTATTAAATGACACTAAATTTTACACTTTAAAATAGTTAATTTAATGTTAGGTAAATTTCACCTAAATTGAAAAAGTGCCATAGACACATATAAAAAAACAGAATTAGGGCTTCCCTGGTGGCTCAGTGGTTGAGAGTCCACCTGCTGATGCAGGGGACATGGGTTCGTGCCCCGGTCCAGGAAGATCCTACATGCCGCGGAGCGGCTGGGCCTGTGAGCCATGGCCGCTGAGCCTGCGCATCCGGAGCCTGTGCTCTGCAACGGGAGAGGCCACAACAGTGAGAGGCCTGCATATCAAAAAAAAAAAAAAAAACAATTATTTCAAAGCCTTGGAATGGACCAAATTATGATTCTGAATCAAGGAAAAGGCTTCTCTCTTAGGAGTGCTTTCAGGTGTATTTCTTCGTTTGAGGATCACAGCTTAAAAGTTTTTTGGTGTTTTTTAACATCTTTATTGGAGTATAATTGCTTTACAATGGTGTGTTAGTTTCTGCTGTATAACAAAGTGAATCAGCTATACGTATACATATATCCCCGTATCTCCTCCCTCTTGCGTCTCCCTCCCAACAAAAGTTCTTTTCTAATTAAGATTTTTATGTAGTTAGATTATGTTAAATCAAAAAAAAATTTTTTTAAAGAAGGTAATATCCTGCTTGTTTTTATTTTGTTGCTTACAGTACTTTCACTAAGTCAACAGATATTATTGGCTGTTTACTGTATGCCTGGCCCTTTGCTAGGTGCTAGGGATATAAAGGTGAACCAGGCATAGTTCCTGTCCTCAAGATATAATATTTGTAGCCTATTAATATACTGGGGTAAATATAGTAATACAAGTCTACACAAAGACGGATGGTGTTAGCACAGAGAAGGGAATGATTCACTCTGCCTGAATGAGTTTGTCAGGGAAATCTAAAATCACTCTAGGGAATTCCCTGGTGGTCCAGTGGTTCCGACTCCACACTTCCACCGCAGGGGGCACAGGTTCGATCCCTGGTCGGGGAACTAAGATCCCCGTTGTGGTAGTTATACAATCATATATTGTATAACAACTACCCGCTGTGCTGTGCGGCACAGCCTTAATTAATTAATTAACTAATTGATTAACTCTAAAGTGGGGGCTAAGTGGTAATTTAGTCGTTAGGGATGAATAACTCTTTGCCAGGGCAGTAGAAGACAGCATAACCAGTAGAAAGTCCCAGAGACTTGAAAGTACTATAGGTGTAGGAATTTCAGATAGTTTAGTGAGGCGGGAGTAAAGTGTACATATATAAAAGTGCAGTGCAAAGCAGAGCTAGAAAGGGACCTTTCTAGTTGGGCTTTAAGCCAGGCTAAGGAGCTCAGGCTTGGTCATTTCCAGTGGTTCTCAACATTGGCTGCAACTGGGGAGTTTTAAAACACACATCGGTGAATGGGTTTCTACCCCAGAGATTTCTGATTTAATTGGTTTGAGGAACAACCTAGTATTAGGATTTTTAAGTACTCCCTAGGTGAGTACCTAAGGTTGAGAACCACTGCTCCAGGTCATGGGGAGCCACAGAGGAGGTTTTGTTTTCTGTTTGTTTGTTTTTTGCGGTACGCGGGCCTCTCACCACCGTGGCCTCTCACGCTGTGGAGCACAGGCTCCGGACGCACAGGCCCAGCGGCCATGGCTCACGGGCCCAGCCGCTCCGCGGCATGTGGGATCTTCCCGGACCGGGCCACGAACCCGCGTCCCCTGCATCGGCAGGCAGACTCTCAACCACTGCACCACCAGGGAAGCCCAGAGGTTTTAATTTTATGTGGATAATGACAAAATCTGAATTTATTTATTTATTTATTTATTTATTTTTGTGGCCAAGCTGCACGGCGTGCCAAATCTTAGTTCCCCAACCAGGGACTGAACCCAGGCCCAGCAGAGAAAGCACCAAGTCCTAACCACTGGACCACCGGGGAATTCCCTAATGTTTATTTTGGCAGTTCCTTAACTTGCCCAAAGATAAGGATACCTGAGACACATTTTAACAATGCAGGCTCCTAGGCCCCACCCTTGACCAATGGAATGAAATCTCCAGGAGAAGGACTTAGGAATTTTGTTAACCTCTGTTCCAAGTGATATTAACCCTCAGGCAAGTTAGAGACTTTCTGGCAGTTCTTCTCAAACTTTAAGAGCATAGGAATCACCAGGGATTGTTAATCTTGTTAAAAATGCAGAGCCTGGGGTTGGGCCTGAGATACTGCTTTTCTAACAAGCTCTTATACCTAACACCAGTGCTGCTGGGCTAAGGACTATGCTTTGAACTGCAAGTTTTAGAAATCTGGAATCTATGCAGAGGATTGATTAGAAGATGTTTATTTAGACTGACACGGGAGACAAGTTAATGGTTCTTAACTTGGTTAATTTTGCCACCTTCAGGGACATGTGTCAATGACTGGAGACATTTTTGCATTTTTGGTTGTCACAACTGGGCATGGGAGGTTGGTGCTACTGGTGTGTAAGGGTAGAAGCCAGAGATGCTGCTAAACATCCTACAGTGCACTGGACAGCCCCCACAGCAAAGAATTTATCCAGCCCCAGTGTCAGTTGTGCCAATTAAGTAAAGACCTGGGCAAGAAGAGCTATATGCTTTACTGTACGGGTAACGGGGATAGAAAAGGAACCACCAAGGGTCACCCAACTCTGGGCAGGTATGGGGTCCCAGTTAGGGATAGCTTCATAAGGAAGATGACTTTCCAGGAAAGATTAATGCTAATAGATTCCAGGTGGGGTAACTAATACACATGTGGGATTATTTGGCATCAATGACAGACCCTTAATATAAAAGAAAATGTTCCTGAGGTTTCAGATTCTGCATGTAGGCAATGGTTCCATCAAATTTCCCCGTGGTAAGAATCACCTTTGAGGACTTATTAACTATGCAGATTTAAAAGTGTAGTATACAAACAGTTTTGTTAAGCATCCCAGGCTATTATTCTTATCTGGGAAGCTTGGAATGTACCTGTATAATGGCCAAGAGTATAGAGATCCAGGTTCAAACATCCACCCTGACGCTGTCTCACCAAACCAAGTTGGGCTTATTTACTTACTTCAGTTAGGTCATCATCACTTCAAGAAATAATTGATTAATTATGGAAAATAGCATTCATTGTATAACATTCAATATATGTAAGCAAAAAATAAAAACTATATTCCCACCAACCAGAGGTCACCTGTTCAAATTTTTTTTAATTTTTATTATTTTTTCACATGAAGAAAATTGTGTAAATCTTAGGTTTTATATTATGATGAATTTTTTCCAGCTTCACTGAGGTATAATTTACATAGAATAAAATGTACCCAGTCTAAGTGTATAGTTTGTATAATCATAATTATATATGATTATATAACTACCACTACAATCCTCGTTTTATTGTGCTTTGCCTTATTGTGATTCACAGATACTGCGTTTTTTTTACCAAATTGAAGGTTTGTGGCAACTCTGCATCAAGCAAGTCTATTGGCGCCATTTTTCCAACAGTATTTGCTCACTTCATGTCTCTGTCACATTTTGGTAATTCTCACAATATTGCAAATTTTTCATTATTATATTTATGGTAATCTGTGATCAGTGATTTTGACGTATGATATTATCATTGTTTTGGGGTGCCATGAGCCACACCCATATAAGATGGCAATGTTGTGTGTGTTCTCACTGCTCCACTGACCTGCCATTCCCCAGTCTCTCTCCCTCTCGTTAGTCCTCCCTATTCCCTGAGACACAACAATATTGAAATAGGCCAAGTAATAAGTCTAAATGGCCTCTAAGTGTTCAAGTGAAAGGAGGAGTCAATCGATGTGGGAAACTTTACTGTTGTCTTAAAGACCTCGCCACAGCCACCCCAACCTTCAGCAACCACCACCCTGCTCAGTCCACAGCCATGAACATCAAGGTAGGACCCTCCACCAGCAAAAGATTACAGCTCACTGAAGGCTTAGATGATGGCTAGCATTTTTTGGCAAGAAAGTATTTTTTAATTAAAGTATGTACACTGTTGTTTTAGACAATGCTATTGCACACTTAATAGACTACTGCATAGTGTAAAAACAACTGACTTTTGTATGTACTGGGAAGCCAAAAAAATTTGTGTGGCTCACTTCATTACAGTGGTCTACAACTGAACCTGCAATATCTCTGAGGTATGCGTATATAGAACATTTCTATCACTTTAAAAAGTTTTCTTTTTCCCTCTAATATTCCCCACCCTCTGCATATCCTCCCTACCACTTACCCAGGCAATTGTTGGTCTGCTTTTTGTCACCATAGGTTTGCCTTTTCTAGAATTTCATATAAATATATGTATGCACAGCATGTAATCTTTTGTATTTGAGTTCTGTCACTTAGTATAATGTTTCCGAAATTCATTCATGTGGTATGTATAAATATTTCTTTTTATTGCTGAGCAATTTTCCATACCTTGGTTATACTCAATTTGTTTTATCTCATTACCAGTTGATGGACATTTGGGTTGTTTCCAGTTTGAGGCTATTAATAGTTATGAACATATGTATGCAAGTCTTTGAACATACAATTTTATTTCTCTTTTATTCCTTTATGAGTTGCACTGCTGGGCCAAATGGTAAGTACGTGTTTAACTTCGTAAGATATACACGTCTTTTTTCAAAGTGGATCATTTTGCATTCCCACCAGCAGTGTGTAAGAGGTCCATTTGCTCCACATTACAGCCCCCCCCTTTTTTTTAATTAAAGTATAGTTAATTTAGAATACTGTGTTAGTTCCAGGTGTACAATAAAGTGATTCAGTCATATATTTTTTTCAGATTCTTATCAATTATAGTTTATTACAAGATACTGAATATAGTTCCCTGTGCTGTACAGTAAATCCTTGTTGTTTATTTTATATATAGTAGTGTGTATATGTCAATCCCAATCTCCCAATTTATCCCTCTGCCCCACCCTTTTCCCCTTTGGTAACAATAAGTTTGTTTTCTACATCTGTGACTCTGTTCCTGTTTTGTAAATATGTTCATTTGTACCATTATTTTAGATTCCACATATCAATGATATGACATTTGTCTTTCTCTGTCTGACTTACTTCATTTAGTATGGTAATCTCTAGGTCCATCCATGTTGCTGCAAAAGGCAATATTTCATTCTTTTTTGTGGCTGAGGAATATTTCATTGTATATATATACCACATCTTCTTTATCCATTCATCTGTTGATGGACACTTAGGTTGCTTCCATGTCTTGGCTATTGTAAATAGTGCTGCTATGAACATTGGGGTGCATGTATCTTTTCGAATTAGAGTTTTCATCTTTTCTGGATATATGCCCAGGAGTGGGATTGCTGGATCATATGGTAACTCTATTTTTAGTTTTTTAAGGAACTTCCATACTGGTTTCCATAATGGCTGCACTGTAGCCACCTCTTGATGTGAATCTTCCTAGACTTTTTCAATGCATATTGAAAAAATCGTTGTATTTTTAAGGTAAAAATGGATCATATATGTCACTTAATATATCATCTTTGCAATGTCTAAATGTTACCTTTCTGACAATTTTAATGCTTGTGTTCCAATAAATTATTTATGTTATCATTAAACAAGGAAAGATTAGCACAGTCTCTACAGCCACCACAGGAGGTGTCCTCAACAAGATGAAGCTCACCATCCTGGACCCCTCTTCTCAGGCCAGTGAGTGGGTGGCCAAATACATCAGGAACTGCATCATCCAGTTTAGCCAAGGGCCAGACAAGTACTTCACCCTGGGGCTCCCCACTAGGAGCACCCCACTTGTCTGCTACAAGAAGCTGATTGAGTACTATAAGAATGGAGACCTGTCCTTCAGATATGTGAAGACTTTCAACATGGATGAGTATGTGGGCCTTCTTTGAGACCACCCAGAGAGCTACCACGCCTTCATGTGGAACAACTCTTCAAACACATTGATATCCACCCAGAAAACACCCACATTCTGGATGGGAATGCACCTGGCCTACAGGCTGAGTGTGATGCCTTTGAAGAGAAGATCAAGGCTGCGGGAGGGATTGAGCTGTTTGTTGGGAGGCATCGGCCTTGGTGGACACATTGCCTTTTACGAGTTGGGCTCCAGTCTATTGTCTAGGACCATGTGAAGACACTGGCCATGGACACCATCCTGGCCAATGCTAGGTTCTTTTTATATATATATATTTTTAATAAATTTATGTGTTTATTTTTGGCTGCGTTGGGTCTTTGTTTCTGTGCATGGGCTTTCTCCAGTTGCAGCGAGCAGGGGCTACTCTTCATGGCGGTGCACGGGCTTCTCATTGCAATGGCTTCTTTTGTTGCAGAGCACAGGCTCTAGGCACACGGGCTTCAGTAGTTGTGGCACGTGGGCTCAGTAGCTGTGGCTTGTGGGCTGTACAGCACAGGGTCAGTAGTTGTGGTGCACGGGCTTAGTTGCTCTGCAGCATGTGGGATCTTCCCGGACCAGGGCTCAAACCCGTGTCCCCTGCATTGGCAGGCGGACTCTTAACCACTGAGACACCAAGGAAGCCCTTGCTAGGTTCTTTGATGGAAATCTCACCAAGGTGCCCACCATGGCCCTGATGGTGGGCATGGGCACTGTGATGGATGCTAGAGAGATGATAATCTTCATCTCAGGTGCTCACAAGGCGTTTGCTCTGTATAAGGCCACGGAGGAGGGAGTGAACCATATGTCTGCCTTCCAGTAGCATCCCCACACGGTGTTTATGTGCGACGAGGATGCCACCCTAGAGTTGAAAGTGAAGACTGTCAAGTATTTCAGAGGTTTAATGCTTGTTCATAACAAGTTGGTGGACCCCTTGTGCACTATGAAAGAGAAAGAAACAGAGAAAAGCCAGTCTTCTAAGAAACCGTACAGTGATTAGCCTGTGCTAATCCTAGTGTCAACTACCTCACTGGGACAGGCGGGTCTTTCTGGAAATTGTCTTTAGGAGGACAGAATTGTATTGCTTTAATCTAGTGTGGTTACTAGTTGAATGGTGAACTTGTCGTTCTTGGCTGTTCAGTGTGGAGTCTAGTCACGGAATTTAGCTACTTATTTGTAACTTAATGAGAAAAAAAATCACTATATAATTTTGACGTCTGTCCCACGGATTAGGGGTTTTTAGCTTTTTGTTGTGCCTCTAACACTGTTCAGATGTACAATATACTCCCATCAGGAATTTCTGTCATTACATATACTGATCTCAGTTGAGAGAGAGTTTGGGACTTATGTTGGACAAAACCGCTTTGGAGAGTCTTAAGAGCCCCTCTTGGGAAGGCCTGCCCCTTATTTGAGAATCAGTGTTCCAGATTAAGGAACAAACTCTCTCAATGTCTAAAGTCACTATAAGGAAGTAGTCACTCTGGTCAGTAACAAGTGCCACAGGAAGAAAACTATCCCTTACGTTCTTTCCCCAGCTGTTTTTTTCTGCTCTCTCAGTTGGCCTTTCCATGAACTCAGAGGCCTCCTTGGGGAAGGATTTGGGTGGGTGGGGCTAAAGAGAAAGTTTTGCTGATGAACTCGGAGCCTCAAGGGGCCCAGCCACATCAAACTCCTATCCCTCAGGGACCCTCCAGCACCAGGAGGAAGGCAGAAACCCTTTTCCCAAGAGAGCCCTGTGTTTTGTTCCAAGGTCTCACCGTGGCACCTCTCTTATACATATTCATTCATAAGTAGGACATCCATGGGAGCAACAGACACAGCCAAGATTCGATGTTATGTTCAGCCAAGGTGATGGGGTCAGGGCAAGCAGCTCAATTATGAGTTTAGAAACAACACTAGAGTGACGTGTTTCCTGTGTCCCTGAGAGTTGAGTGCCAAGAAGCAGACCCAAGTGCTTCTAAAGTTGACTAATATCCTTTCCCCACTTAAAAAACTGCCCTTCTAACACTCCTGGGTTCATGTGGCGTGGTCTGATGTTCCCAGAACATCAGGAAGTATGCTTTTGCCCTTTTATCCTTCACCTCTTGTTCACAAGATGAGTCTATTGCTCTGTTTTTTGTTTTTTTTTTGTACTCTTATGCCTTGATGGTTTGAATGCTGCCTCCTCCTTCTTCCAATTTTTGTGCCTCTTTGAAGCTGCTGCTGCCTCTATTTCTGGGAAAGATCTTTCAGAGCCTGGCTCAGGCCTCTCTTTAACTGCTGTGTTTGGTACCAGTGTTTCATTTTTAGGTTTTATAATGTGATTGTGCTGTCATTCTGTTTTAAGCTAATGGATCACTGGACTTGTTTACAATGTGACATTTTCTTTTAAATCTAGTATTTTCAAGAAAAAAAATACAGGAAAGATTAAAAGGTTTTGGAATTTTGTTATTTCTTTGCTGAATTTGTTTCAGATACTGGCATTTGGAATTAATTTTGTTTAGTGAGTCTAATGTTCGCAAAGTTAAGAATTAGGCATTATTTAATCTATAACATTATGATGCAAGGTTGTTAAAATACTAGATATTCATTACACAGTGGAGTACCCCACAGGCTCCTTACTTCATTTGCGTTCTGCTCAAGTGTCAGGTCACAGCACTTCCCAGCCTTTCCTATACTCTTAACATGTTTTATTTTTCTTCCCAGAATTTATAATCTACTCATGTATTATCTGAATCCACCACTAGTAATTAAGCTCCATGTAGGTGGAACATTTTTTCTGTAGTTTTCCCAAAGTGCAGAATGATGCATTGAAGGAAGTATGGGCTTGACATTTGTCAAATTCGTGAATTGAAGAAAGAGGCTTAGGGACACTTTTTGTTTTTATTTTGGGGGGTGGTTTGTCTTGGTTTTGGAGGGGTTTTTTTTGCCGCACTGCGCGGCATGCGGGATCTTAATTCCACCACCAAGGGTCAAACCCGTGCCCCCTGCAGTGGAAGCGCAGAGTCCTAACCACTGGACCACCAGGGAAGTCCCAGGGTTGCTTTTTTTTTTTTTTTTTTTTTGCGGTATGCAGGCCTCTCACTGCAGTGGCCTCTCCCGTTGCGGAGCACAGGCTCCGGACGCGCAGGCTCAGTGGCCATGGCTCATGGGCCCAGCCGCTCCGCGGCATGTGGGATCTTCCCATACCGGGGCACGAACCCGTGTCCACTGCATCGGCAGGCGGACTCTCAACCACTGCGCCACCAGGGAAGCCCCCAGGGTTGCTTTTTATAATAATTATATCTCACATGTATTAAGCATTTTCTATGTGCCAGACTCAATTCTCATAAAGCCCTGTAACAAAACTTTACAGAGGAGGAAATTAGAGCTCATAGATTTTAAGTAACTTGCCCAAGGTCTCAAGAGTCAAACCCAAGCACTCTGGCTCCCCAATTTTTTTTTTAAGTCAATGAAATTAGGGGGGTTTTGTGTGGCAAAATATGTATAACATAAAACTTACCATTTAATCATTTTAAGTATATAGTGGCATTAACATTCACATTGTTGTGCAACCAATCTCCAGAACTTTTTCAAAAATCTTGCAAAACTTAAACTCTATACCCAGTAAACAACAACTTCCTTTTTCCCCTCCCTTCCTGCCCCTGGCAACCACCAATCTACGTTCTGTTTCTATTATTTTGACTACTTTAGATACTTTATCTAAGTGAAATCATACAGTATTTTTGCTTTTGTGCCTGGCTTATTTCACTTAGCATAATATCCTCAAGGTTCATGCATGTTGTAGCATGTGTCAGAATTTCCTTCTTTTTAAGGGTAATATTCTATTGTGTGTATAGGACCACATTTTGTTTATCCATTCACCCTTAGATGGACTACAGCTCAATTTTAATCTGTAAGCTATACTGTGTCTTTTGATATTAATCTTGAGTTGACAGATTTATATCCTCCGTATTCTGGAAAGTCCTGGGCTGTCTTCCTTAAGCTTCTCTCTTCCTTTGCCATGTGAAACATTCTCATTTCTTGTTTCTGTTTTGGAGCAGATCTTCTCACATGCATCACACACAGAGGAAACTCAGCTTGTTGAAAGATTTCCTTTCAAAAAGTTGCTTACAACAAATATTTTGGGGGGGGCGGAGGGGTTATTAATGTGGTCCAATAACAATCTTCTCCCTTCACTCAATCCTTCTCTTCCAAACCCTCTCTCCCAGTTGCCTCCTGGGAGCCCTAGATTACTTGCCTTTAATACATCTTCCCTAAACTTTCCACCTTAGAAGCCTTAGCACCAGCTTTCACCAATGTCCTGAAGATTGAGTCAAGGTGGCACTGAAAAGGGTCTTTTTCTCCAAGGAACACTGCTCTCCTTCTCAGAACCTACTGCGAGCTTATTCCCAGATACTCAGAGCACAGTAGATAGGGGAAAGTTCAATTCCCTTGAAGCCACCTTGAAGCCATGTAAATTATACTTCTCACTAGTAGGAATAATTGAGGTTTTCTCAGTCTTATAAACAATGTAAATAAGAGCACGTTAAATACTACTATGTGTATTGGTGTACTCTAACTCACAATATAGGGAAATACAATATACTTGTTATGCCCAAAGACAACCCTCCAGTCCCACCCAGGTTACTGGCTTTAAACCCCACCTTTATAAAAATTCTGAAACTATTTTCCTTGTTAATCACAGTGATTAACAAGTCCCAAACACTAGAATGCTTTCAGACCTTCTCCTTGAGATAAGGGTCACGTTTTTAGATGAGAAGGATTACTATGTAAAAAGAATATTTTTTAAAAGATCAAGGGACTTACCTGGCAGTCCAGTGGTTAAGACTCCACACTTCCACTGCAGGGGGCGCAGGTTAGATCCCTGGTCAGGAAAATAAGATCGCACATGCTGTGTGGTACGGCCACAATATTAAAAAAAAAAAAAAAGATCAAAGTCTTCCTTAACATTTGAATTAATATCTACTTTGTTAATGATAGCACACTTAGAGTGGAAGAATAGACAAGTATATATGAGACTTTATTTTGCATGATATCCAATAGCACAGGGGTTCCTGGTTGTAACCAGCTCCATAGTCATCAGAAGCAGAAGCCTGGGGCCCAAACACTGGGAACCACTAAGTCAAAATGCCCAACCTGGGCTTCCCTGGTGGCGCAGTGGTTGAGAGTCCGCCTGCTGATTCAGGGGACACGGGTTCGTGCCCCGGTCCGGGAAGATCCCACATGCTGCGGAGCAGCTGGGGCCGTGAGCCATAGCCGCTGAGCCTGCACGTCCGGAGCCTGTGCTCTGCAACGGGAGAGGCCACAACAGTGAGAGGCCCTCGTACCACAAAAACAAACAAACAAAACAAACAAACAAAATGCCCAACCTTAGGCCATCAACTCAGGAGTAGTTGTCACATAGTACAAACATGTTGGCTGTGTGTGTGGGACTTGAGGGACATTGTTCCAGCTAATGATTAAGAACTCTCCAGACAATAGGGGCTTCTTAGACAATGGGTGAATTTCCAGGATGTCCGGCCCCCTTCCGAGAAGGAGGGAGATAAACAAAATGTAAAAAAGGTATCTGTCAAAGACCAATCAGGAAGCTGGGGACAAGTTCCCTCTCTGGTCCGAGCCTAAGCCGGGACCAATCAGCAGGAAAACACAACCAAATCTATAATTTACATACGGGGAAGTGGGAACCTATAAAACTGACATATTCGCGCCCAAAAGGGGTTCCTTCTTCGACCTCCTGCGTGAGGACCAAGGAACCCTGGTGCACCGGCCTTCAATAAACCTCTTGCGTTTTGCATCGACTTCCGACTCTTGTTGTTTCCTGGGCGAGTCGAAACTCCTAGGAGACCGCGCAGGTCTAACATTTGGGGGCTCATCCGGGATTCCACTCGCCCCGGACCACAAGAACATCGGGAGTTGGAGGTACCAGGTAAGCTCGAGCTTGATTGTCTGTTTGTCCCTTGTTCTTTGTGGGCCATTATCGGAGGAAAGCCGTAAGAATCGGCTTATTATGGAATCTGTATCGGACCTCTGGCTAGGCAGACGTGCTAATAGCCGGCGTCCATGAGCCCTAGGGGACGCCCTGGTGGCTCATCTGGAAGGAGAGGCAAACTCTGTCTCCCCTTCACTCGGTTTCGGCAGTTCCCTTGGTGATAACTGCCATCTGAAGAAGTTTCGGTTTTGAAGCGAGCTCGCGGTGGCCCATGCGTATATGTGTTTCGTGGAGTTTTAACTGTTTCTGTATTGTGGTCTATTCTTCTCTGACGGACGACAATGGGACAAACTATGACGACTCCTCTTTCCCTTACCCTAAGCCATTGGACCGAAGTTCGGGCCAGAGCCCATAATTTTTCGGTAGAGGTAAAGAAAGGAAAGTGGCAGACTTTGTGTGCCTCTGAATGGCCAACATTTCAGATAGGATGGCCCCCCGAAGGATCCTTTTTATTAGACAAGATTAAGCTGCTGAAGTCTAAGATATTTAATATAGATCCCCACGGACATCCAGACCAAGTACCATATGTCTTGGTCTGGGAAGATTTAATTCTCTCCCCACCTCCGTGGGTCCGGCCCTTTGTTTCCTCAACAGGTACGTCCGCGCACACATCAGCAGCGTCGGAGATATTAGCCTTAAAGAAAAACCCCAACACGGAGAAGCTACCCGACGCCCCGGATCCACCGAAGGCGATTTATCCTGACCCGCAGTCCGATTTGCTTCTTTTGGATTCCCCACCCCCTTATCCTCCGGCCCCGAATCCCCTACCACCTAGAGGACCCCCAGCTCCACTGCCCTCGGCACCAAGGGAACCATCCATGATGGAAGAAGAAAGGGGTCCCTCAGCGGGCACTAGGAGCCGGAGGGCTATCTCCCCGGACTCCACTGCCCTACCGCTTAGAGAATATGGCCCCCCCGACGACCAAGGGAATAGACCTCTCCAATATTGGCCCTTTTCCTCTGCAGATCTTTATAATTGGAAAATGCATAACCCAACTTTTTCCGAAAATCCACAGGCCCTTACCGCTTTAATAAAATCTCTTGTTTTCTCGCACCAGCCCACATGGGATGATTGTCAGCAGCTGCTCCAGACTCTCGTAACGACTGAGGAGAGGCAACGGGTTCTTTTAGAAGCCAGAAAAAATGTATTAGGCGCCAATGGGCAACCTACCCAGCTGCCTAACGAGATTGATGCTGGTTTCCCACTCGTCAGGCCAAACTGGGATTTCAATGCCCCGGAAGGTAGGGAGCGCCTGAAAATGTACGCCAGGCTCTGGTGGCGGGTCTCCATGGAGCGGCCAGACGGCCCACTAATTTGGCTAAGGTAAGGGAAGTAACTCAGGGGCCCCAGGAATCGCCAACTGTGTTCCTGGAACGTTTAATGGAAGCCTTTAGACGCTTTACCCCTTATGATCCAACTTCGGAGGGACATAGGGCTACTATAGCAATGGCTTTCATAGATCAAGTGGCCCCTGATATTAAGAAGAAATTACA
This sequence comes from Lagenorhynchus albirostris, assembly GCF_949774975.1. NCBI lineage: Eukaryota > Metazoa > Chordata > Mammalia > Artiodactyla > Delphinidae > Lagenorhynchus > Lagenorhynchus albirostris. Next base: position 22,482,680 of record NC_083109.1, read on the forward strand.
GAGGCTAGATGGCTTGCAGGAATTTTCGCTTCAGGAGTTAGTAAAAGAGGCACATAAAGTATATAACAAAAGAGAAACAGAGGAAGAGAAGGAAGAAAGAAAGCAGAAAGAGCAGGAAGCCCGTGAAATAAGACGGGATAAGAGACAGGAGAGGAATTTAAGTAAGATACTGGCCACTGTGGTTGGAGGAAGAAATATAGGGGATAGAAATAGGCAGGAAGGGCGAAAGGCAGACAGAAGGCGGCCATTAGACAAGGACCAATGTGCCTACTGTAAAGAAAAAGGACATTGGGCGAGAGAATGCCCTAAGAAAAAGAATGAAGGAAGGCCAACCAGAAACAAAATCTTAACATTGGAAGAAGAAGACTAGGAAAGTCAGGGCTCGAACCCTCTCCCCGAGCCCCGGGTAACTCTTAAAGTGGAGGGGGAACCTGTTCAATTTTTGGTAGATACCGGAGCCCAGCACTCCGTCCTTCTCCACTCAAAAGGTCCTATCTCAGCTAAAAGGTCATGGGTACAAGGAGCCACTGGGAATAAACAATATTCATGGACCACACGAAGGACAGTAGATCTTGGGATTGGACGAGTAACCCATTCATTTTTGATTATTCCGGAATGCCCCTATCCTTTGCTGGGAAGAGATTTACTCTCCAAAGTAGGGGCTCAAATCCACTTTCAGCCAGAAGGTCCCACCATAACTGATAATAAGGGAAGGGTACTTCAAATATTGACTATGAAATTAGAAGATGAATATAAATTATACGAGCAGCCTTCATCCTCACGAGTTAATGTTACTGATTGGGTAACTCGGTTCCCTCAAGCCTGGGCAGAAACTGCCGGTATGGGGATGGCCAAAAATCGGCCCCCGGTGCTAGTGGAACTCAAGGCAACTGCCACCCCAATAACGGTCCGTCAATACCCCATGAGTAGAGAAGCCAAAGACGGTATCCGTCCCCATATACAGAGGCTACTAGACTTGGGCATCTTAATAAGATGTCAATCAGCATGGAACACCCCTCTCCTGCCGGTAAAGAAACCAGGAACAAATGATTATCGGCCGGTGCAGGATCTACGAGAGGTAAACAAACGGGTGGCAGACCTCCACCCCACAGTTCCAAACCCTTACAACCTCCTGAGCACTCTTCCACCTCAACATACGTGGTATACTGTTTTGGACCTTAAAGATGCTTTTTTCTGTTTAAGACTCTCTCCCCTGAGCCAACCCTACTTTGCCTTCAAATGGAAAGATCCAACATCGGGAATGTCTGGTCAGCTGACATGGACACGGCTACCTCAGGGATTTAAGAACTCCCCGACCATCTTTGATGAAGCCCTCCATCAGGATTTGGCATTATATAGAGAATCAAATCCCCAGGTAACATTACTCCAATACGTTGATGATATTTTATTAGCTGCTGAGACCCAAGAAGATTGTATCAAGGGTACTGAAAAACTGTTAACGGAACTTGGAACCCTGGGATATAGAGCCTCAGCCAAGAAAGCACAAATATGCCAACAACAGGTCAGTTACCTGGGGTACCTGTTAAAAGGGGGACAAAGATGGCTCACGGAGAGCAGAAAGGATACGGTGGCCCAAATTCCGGCTCCCAAAAACGCCAGGCAGGTTAGAGAATTTTTGGGGACGGCCGGATTCTGTAGACTATGGATTCCAGGGTTTGCTGAGCTGGCGGCCCCATTGTACCCCCTAACCAAAAACAGCACTCCTTTCGTTTGGGGCGAAAAGGAACAACGGGCTTTTGACCAAATCAAACGAGCTTTACTTTCAGCTCCAGCCCTAGGACTGCCAGATGTAACCAAACCCTTTCATTTATATGTGGCCGAAAATAAGGGCATTGCAAAAGGAGTATTGACTCAGAAATTGGGTCCCTGGAATCGCCCAGTTGCTTATTTGTCAAAAAAAATGGACCCTGTGGCATCAGGATGGCCCACCTGTTTAAAGATAATCGCTGCAGTAGCCGTTCTAGTCAAAGATGCTGACAAACTAACTTTAGGACAAAATCTAACGATAACAGCTCCTCATGCCCTGGAGAATGTAATCCGTCAACCACCGGATAGGTGGCTAACTAATGCCAGGATGACCCATTACCAAACCCTGTTGCTAAACTCAGATCGCATCAAGTTTGCTCCAGCCACAGGACTCAGTCCAGCCACCTTGCTACCTGATCCTGACTTGGAAGGCTCCACCATCATACATGATTGTCAGGAAGTACTAGCCGCAGCACATGGCAGTAGGCCAGATCTGATGGACCTGCCCCTCCCTGATGCTGATTTCACCTGGTTCACGGATGGGAGCAGTTTCCTGGAGGAAGGTAAGCGTCGAACTGGGGCAGCCGTGGTAGACGGAAAACAAGTCATATGGGCAGCGGCGCTACCACAAGGGACCTCAGCCCAACGAGCTGAATTAATTGCCCTGACGAGGGCATTAGAGATGGCAGAGAATAAAAAAGTAAACATCTACACAGACAGTAGATATGCGTTTGCTACCGCTCATATCCACGGTGCCATTTACCAACAGAGAGGGCTACTAACTTCAGGTGGCAAAGAAATTAAAAACAAAGACGAAATCGTGGATTTGTTGACTGCACTCATGCTTCCTACTAAAGTCAGTATCATCCACTGCCCTGGACATCAAAAAGGAAATACCCCAATAATTAGGGGAAATAATATGGCTGACCAAGTGGCCCGAGAAATAGCATCGGGAGAAGTCATTTTAGGACTGTCAGATAAAGTTCCTGAAAAACCAGGCCGCGATGAAGAAATCATCCCGGCCACAACAAAAGGAACTTTGTCCCCTCAGCAAGCAGAATCCATGTTACAACAGATGCACAGATGGACACATTTGGGGACTAAAAAGATGGTAGCCTTGTTACAAAAAGCCGGGTACGAAACCCCTGGAATGACAAAATTAGCTGAACAAATTGTGCAGGAATGCGTCCCATGTCAACAGGTAAATGCTCACAAAGGGAAACTTGAAACTGGAAAGAGACTCAGGGGGGACCGCCCAGGAACTTACTGGGAAGTGGACTTTACCGAAGTGCGTCCTGGAAGGTACGGTAATAAATACCTTTTAGTTTTTGTAGACACTTTTTCAGGATGGATAGAGGCTTTCCCAACAAAGAAAGAAACAGCTGCTGTAGTAGCCAAGAAGATTTTAGAAGAAATTTTTCCTCGATTTGGAGCACCAAAGGTAATAGGGTCTGATAATGGTCCAGCCTTCATCGCCCAGGTAAGTCAGGATGTGGCCAGATATTTGGGGACTGATTGGAAATTACATTGTGCCTATAGACCCCAAAGTTCAGGTCAGGTAGAAAGAATGAATAGGACTCTAAAAGAGACCCTAACTAAATTGTCCTTGGAGACTGGCGGTACCGATTGGACGGTGCTCCTTCCTTTGGCCCTATTCCGGGTTAGAAATACACCTTCCCGATACCATCTTACTCCTTTTGAAATATTATATGGTGCCCCGCCTCCCCTCCTCACTTTAGGAAAAAAAAATAAAACCTGATTGTCAAAATAACACTGACTTATATGCTAGGCTACTGGGACTCCAATTGGTCCAGAAAGAAATATGGTCCCAACTCGCCAAGGCCTACCAACCGGGAACACCGGGAGAAACTCATCCTTTCCAAGTCGGAGACTCCGTATACGTCCGTCGGCATCGAACCCAGACGTTGGAACCTCGATGGAAAGGACCATACACCGTCCTCCTCACCACCCCAACGGCCATAAAAGTGGACGGCATCGCTGCCTGGATCCATGCTTCACATGTGAAGGCTGCACCAGCGAAGGCATCATCAGGATGGCGGGCCCAAAGGACCGACAACCCGCTCAAACTCAAGCTTCTACGAACCTAAGACTTATAATTTTGGTTTTACTGCCTTTACTGACTGTAAGTGATTTTAGCCCTCACCTCCCCCAACGTTTAACTTGGCAGGTAATTTCTCAGACTGGAGATGTAACCTGGTCCATTAGTCATACTGCACCCCCCTGGACCTGGTGGCCAGATCTTTTTCCTGATGTTTGTAAATTGGCTATAGGAGCACCTTATTGGGATACAGAAGATTCTCATGATATGAACACTGCCCCTTCCAAAGTTTCGGAAACTGATTGGTTTGGGCCGGGTTGCAAAAATGCAGGCAAAAGAATGATGCTTGGTATCCTCACTTTCTACGTATGCCCCGGGTTCCACCGCCCTTGATCTCTGAATTATAAATGTGGTGGAACTGAAAACTTTTATTGCAAAAGCTGGGGATGTGAAACTACCGGGGATACTAATTGGAAACCCACCTCAACTTGGGATTTTATTACTGTAACGGCTAATTATTCTCATAATGAGGATACCGGCCACCGGAGTAAATGTTCAGGATGGTGTCATCCCCTTAAAATTTCCTTTAGTAATCCCGGAAAAAGAGATAAAAAATGGATAAATGGTCATTCTTGGGGTGTTAGATTTTACATGAGGGGATATGATTTAGGAATATTAATGACCCTTAAGCTAAAGCTTGAGACTCCTGCTCCTATATCAATAGGCCCAAATCCCGTACTTGGCCCCCCTTTGCTTCCCCCGGCCCCTTCAACTACGTCAACAAAGAATGAGACTAATGAAACCTCTGGATCCAAAGAACCCACAGTTAAGCCTGGGACTCCTCAGGATAGGATGCTTTCTTTGGTGCAGACTAATGAAACCTCTGGATCCAAAGAACCCACAGTTAAGCCTGGGACTCCTCAGGATAGGATGCTTTCTTTGGTGCAGGCAGCCTTTACGGTTCTCAATGCTACAAACCCAGAGGCTACAAAATCATGTTGGCTTTGCTATGCTGCCCCTCCCCCTTATTATGATGCTATAGGATATAGCTCCAACTATACTAATTCTACCTCCTCAGACCAATGTCGATGGAAGCAAGAAGGGAACAGTAAATTAACCCTGTCCTCGGTTTTTGGAAATGGTACTTGTATAGGAACACCTCCCCAGTCCCATAGACACCTTTGTCATGATTTTAGCCTCCCTTCAGGCTCAGGATATCTTGTACCTCCTCAAGATGGATGGTGGGCATGTAACATGGGGCTCAGCCCTTGTGTCTCTTTAGAGGTTCTTAATACTTCAGCTGACTTTTGTGTGTTAGTGCAATTAGTCCCTAGACTTATCTACCATTCAGACTCATCCTTTTTAGATGAATATGTAGGAAAAACAAAAAACAAAAGAGAACCTGTAACCCTCACATTGGCTGTCCTTCTAGGACTAGGAATATCTGCCGGGATAGGAACAGGAACCACAGCCCTCATACAACAACCCCAGTATTATGCAAGTTTAAGACAGGCTGTAGACATCGACCTTCGAGAATTAGAAAGTTCCATAACTCAACTAAAGGAATCACTCACCTCACTTTCAGAAATGGTGTTGCAGAATAGAAGAGGCCTAGATTTGCTGTTTCTTAAGGAAGGAGGATTATGCGCCGCTCTAAAAGAAGAATGTTGCTTTTATATTGATCATTCAGGAACCATTACCAAAACCATGGATAAACTAAGGGAACGCTTAGATAAAAGACAAAGGGAGAGAGAGAACGAAAAAGGATGGTTTCAATCATGGTTTGATAAGTCCCCCTGGTTTACCACCTTAATCTCTACTCTGTTGGGACCTCTTATTGTTTTATTGTTGATTTTAACTTTTGGACCATGTATTCTAAATAGCTTGATAGCATTTATTAGAGAACGTATCAGTACTGTACAAGTTCTAATGTTAAGACAACAGTACCAAAGTTTACGAACAGAAGGTTGAGATTCCATGATTGGAATCAATAGTCACAAGAAAAAGGGGGAAATGTGGGACTTGAGGGACATTGTTCCAGCTAATGATTAAGAACTCTCCAGACAATAGGGGCTTCTTAGACAATGGGTGAATTTCCAGGATGTCCGGCCCCCTTCCGAGAAGGAGGGAGATAAACAAAATGTAAAAAAGGTATCTGTCAAAGACCAATCAGGAAGCTGGGGACAAGTTCCCTCTCTGGTCCGAGCCTAAGCCGGGACCAATCAGCAGGAAAACACAACCAAATCTATAATTTACATACGGGGAAGTGGGAACCTATAAAACTGACATATTCGCGCCCAAAAGGGGTTCCTTCTTCGACCTCCTGCGTGAGGACCAAGGAACCCCGGTGCACCGGCCTTCAATAAACCTCTTGCGTTTTGCATCGACTTCCGACTCTTGTTGTTTCCTGGGCGAGTCGAAACTCCTAGGAGACCGCGCAGGTCTAACATTTGTATCAGTCTGCTAGGGCTTCCATAACAATACACCACGGGCTGGGTGGCTTAAACAACAGAAATTTATTTTCTCATAGTTCTGGAGGCTAGGAGCCCAAGATCAAGGTGCTAGCACAGTTAGCATTACTGAACCAGGTCCATTTGCCCAATGTGCAGCAAGCCAAACACTGAGATGCCAAAGTTTACAGCCAAGAAGGAGTTTATTCACAAGGCAGCCAAGCAAGGAGATGGGAGAACAAGTCTCAGATCCACCTCCCTGAAGGCAAGAGGATTGAAGTATTTATTGGATAAGCAAGGTGGTCTTGAAACCACCTTGAGCAGGACACTGCAGTGCCCTCCTGGGTACAAAAGCCCTTCCATGTCCCCCACTTTTCATATGTAGGAAAAAGGCTTCAGCCTCCTAGACCTTCCCTGAGATCCAAAGGGCAGATTCAAGCAGATACTAATTAGAGAAATGAGGGAATGCAAAAACAAAGGAAAAGCAGTTAAGTAAGAAAAGTAATGACAACAGGCAGCAATAAAACAGAGTCCTAGTTCCTCCTCAAGAGATATTCATAACAATCTGATACATATCTTGAATTGTTTTATAGGAACTAAGGCCCCCACCCAAGTGGAGGATGGTGACTTCATGCAGAGCACAAGATTCCTGGAACACCACCCATTACCTCACCATCCACCCATCAGAAGAAAGCTATGCATCCTGCAGCCCTCGGCCCAAAAGTTGCCTTTAAAAACTCTTCTCTGAAACCCGTCAGTGGAGAGTTTGGGCCTTTTGAGCATGAGCCTCCCATGCTCCTTGTTTGGCACCTGCAATAAAAGCTGTACTTTCCTTCATGACAACCGGGTGTCAGTAAATTGGTTTTGCTGTACGGCAAGTGAGTGGACTGAAATTCATTTTGGTAACAGTCTTAGGTATGGGGAAAGGTGACTTGAGGTAAGGAAGAAGGTGAGGTAATCAGTGTTCTGCACAGGTGTTTCTGGGTGACATGCTTCTGCATATTCAAAATGGAGGTGCTTAGCATGATCTGAGGGTGGAGGTTTCCAGCCCTCTAACATCAAAAGGCCCTTCACTGGACAGCTGTGCAGGCCCAGTTTTAGGGCTGGTGGTCCCAACCAATGCCCAGCTGGCTCATACTGGGCAGGAGCTGACTCCAACTTCCTGTAAAACAACTGGGCTTTGTGAAGCTTGGAAGGTGTGCAATTAAAGAGAGGAAAAAAGAAAGAAAGAAAATGAAAGTGAAATTAATCAATGAAGGCAGTTTTAACAAGCTGTTCCCTTATGTGTTGTTCTGTAAAAAGTTCAACAATTTCTATTAGTTATCAGCTTCTGTTAACTCCACGGGGCATGGTTTTATTAGTTTCTGATAAGATCTCTCTTCCTTGCTTCCAGACAGCTAGCTGTCTTTTTGCTGTGTCCTCACATGGCCTTTCCTCTGTGTGCACAAAGGGAAAGAGATCTCTGCTATCTCATCCTTTCTTATAAGGACACCGGTCCTGGGGCTTCCCTGGTGGCGCAGTGGTTGAGGGTCCGCCTGCCGATGCAGGGGACACGGGTTCATGCCCCGGTCCGGGAAGATCCCACATGCCGCGGAGCGGCTGGGCCCATGAGCCATGGCCGCTGAGCCTGCGCGTCCAGAGCCTGTGCTCCGCAACGGGAGAGGCCACAACAGTGAGAGGCCCGTGTACCGCAAAGAAAAAAAAAAAAAAAGGACACCAGTCCTATCTATTGGATTAGGGCCCCACTTGTATGACCTTATTTAATCTTAATTACCTCCTTAAAGGCCCTGTCTCCAAATACAGTCACATTGGGGGCTAGGACTTCAACATGTGATTTGGGGGGGACACAATTCAGTCCGTAATACCATGGATCCACTCACTGCGTGGCACAGTGACGTTCCCAGAGAAAATGATCTTTGTGAACTTGGCTGACAGGCAGTGGTATTCACTAGGGACTGTAGGGGATGAGTGTTGAGGACTTGACTAGACTGGACTGGATACAAGTGTCACTACAAGCTAAAAATCAGCCAGATAACACTGAATATCTGAAACAGAGTCCTGTTGGATGCTGAAGTTGTGTATCAGGGATGCTTTTGGCTATAAATGAGAGAAAAATCCAAAAATTCAAAACACACACACATGGGACTTCCCTGGTGGTGTAGTGGTTAAGAATCTGCCTGCCGATGCAGGGGACACGGGTTCGAACCCTGGTCTGGGAAGATCCCACATGCCGCGGAGCGACTAAGCCCGTGTGCCACAACTACTGAGCCTGCACTCTAGAGCCCATGAGCCACAACTATTGAGCTTGCGTGCTGCATCTACTGAAGCCCGTGCTCCACAGTAAGAGAAGCCACTGCGATGAGAAGCTGGCGCACCGCAATGAAGAGTAGCCCCCACTCGCCACAACTAGAGAAAGCTCACGCGCAGCAACGAAGACCCAACACAGCCAAAGATAAATAAATAAATAAATAAATAAATTTATGAAAAAAATAAATAGAAAAAAAACAAAACACACACACAAAAGAGAAAATCCAACTCAACCTGGCTTAGGAACTAAGAAAGTTTCTTGGCTCACGTAGTTGGAAGTTGTCAAACCACAATCAGTATCATGGCTGCAAAGAATAAAGATCTTTATTTGGGGTGTTAAGAACTGCAATTCAGGGATTTCTCTGGTGCCACAGTGGTTAAGAATCCGCCTCCCGATGCAGGAGACATGGGTTCGAGTCCCGGTCTGGGAAGATCCCATGTGCCATGGAGCAACTAAGCCCATGCGCCAAAGCTGAGCCTGCACTCTAGAGCACATGAGCCACAACTACTGAACCCTGCGCGCCTAGAGCCTGTGCTCCGCAACAAGAGAAGCCACTGCAGTGAGAAAGCTGCGCACCACAACGAAGAGTAGCCCCCGCTCACTGCAACGAGAAAAAGCCCACGCGCAGCAACGAAGACCCAACGCAGCAAAAAATAAATAAATAAAAATTTTAAAAAAATAATTGCAATTCAGGGGACACAGATTTGGGTAAAGACCAAAAGAGTGCTCAGAAGAAGAAATGAGTCAGGGCTTATAAAGACAAAAGCCACAATGTTGTTAGAGTTGTCTGGTGAGAATTGTGATTGACTCTGACACAAATAAGGAAACATTTGTTCTTAAGGAATAGACTGTCACTAGTTTGTTTAGGGTGAGGTCAATAAGTATCTTGAGTTTCTGACAAATGTTCTGGATGCCTGTGTTAAGAAAATAAGTGGTCAAAAGTTCAGATTCCATCCAGGCTGAGACATGCATAAGTCCTATTTCCTCAGTGGCTTCCCAGGTCCATTTTAGAGACCTCTCTTAGCAATACCTACTCCATATTTATTTTTCTTTCATGTTCCCCCTTTTCATCAAGATCTTTCTTTGGGAGGCATCAATGATCAACCATTTGGTTATATGTCATTGGCTTCGACTTCCTCTGTGCTGGGGAGGCTCATTCTCAGAGAGTCATGTCCCACAGAGGAGGGAAAGAGGTGGCTGTGTGAAGGGTATGCTTTTAGAAAGTTTATGGCCATATTTGAGCAACAATGAGTCATATAGGAAGCAAGTCCTCAGTGGCATTCAAAGTAAGAGAAGTTCATAAATCTTCAATAGTTAGAATCTTACAGGAGTGGTCAATCATCTCCAGATGTCTAGCTATCATTTTTCCTTTTAGTATTTCTCCAAGACTTGGTATTAGGTCATTCATAGCAGTTATTTGCTTTTTCATATGGCTCATTAAGTGGATGACATTAGATGATTCATCTGGTCCTGAATCTTGGGAAAGCTGTCTACAACGGATGTCATCTGCTTCATTATCCTGGCCTTTGTCTAGTTAATTTCAGTTTCAGGTCTCTAGACTGTTGTGAAGTCCAAGCAGGACATGGTGCCTCCTTTAAATGAGAAACATGAATCCATGAGTCAATGCCCTTAAGTTTAGCAGCACAAGTTTAGTTAACAATACCTGGAAAGGTCCCCTCCAACAAGATTGGAGGACATCTTTGTGAAGGTGTAGTTTCCAATAGACATAGTCACCAGTCTATTTTTTCCTGAGGGAGTGGACCTCAGATTAAGCAAAACCAAAGGCAGTACTTTGGGCCACAGCAGCTTAAATGATTAGTCATCGTAAATGCGCTATGGTAGGTGAAGGAGTGCAAAGACTAAAAAAATGAGTTTGCCAGGGAGCCGCAGTTGTCTTGGGTTTCCCATAGCCCCCACTGTCAATTTAATTTACAGCCATTGTTTACCCATCTTAATTTATCTGATTCAGAAGCAGGCTGTTGCCATGTTACAAGTTATCAGGATGGCGAAAGTCTGGCAATAAGGGGTCAATTCTTCTGTAGAAGCAGAATGGACTTCATCTACATGTGTCACAATATTTACAGATTCTGTTGCTGCTGACTTTGCATGAAAGTCAGCTAGGGCATTTCCCTTGTACTCTATTCTTTTAGTGTTAGCCTCAGTTTGATGACAGACAACATTTTACATCAGGACATATCAGACTTACAGGAATTTCACACAATTTCTGGAACACTTATAACAAATACCTATACAGACACAACATAAAGAAGTCTTAACATTACTTCTTATTTGACAATGCTTCCTCTATAATTTAAAAATATCAAATATACCTAATTAGTTTAATATCTCTTTCTTTACAAGGAGAAAGAACAAACCTTTGAGATATTTCAGAGACCCTGTGAAATATATCTCTAAGTTAGTTCTAAGTCAAAAAGAATTCATTTAGGGCTTCCCCGGTGGCGCAGTGGTTGAGAGTCCGCCTGCCGATGCAGGGGATGTGGGTTCGTGCCCGGTCTGGGAGGATATCACATGCCGCGGAGCGGCTGGGCCCGTGAGCCGTGGCCGCTGGGCCTGTGCGTCCGGAGCCTGTGCTCCACAACGGGAGAGGCCACAGCAGTGAGAGGCCCACGCAAAAAAAAAAAAAAAAAGAATTAATTTAGAATTTAATTTGGGGAAGTTTGTCAAAAATATCCAAAAGGTGTTAAAACACTTAGTCAAATAGGATCATAGGTCACTGGGAAACAATGCTTAGTTATCCATTTAACCAAAGGAACACTTAAAGACTTCATAGGGGGCTTCCCTGGTGGCGCAGTGGTTGAGAGTCCGCCTGCCGATGCAGGGGACACGGGTTCGTGCCCCGGTCCGGGAAAATTCCACATGCCGCGGAGCGGCTGGGCCCGTGAGCCATGGCCGCTGAGCCTGTGCTCTGCAACGGGAGAGGCCACAACAGTGAGAGGCCCGCGTACCGCAAATAAATAAATAATGTTAAAAAAAAAAAGTGTTATACTTAATGTTGCTAATGCTAAAGATATGTCTGTATTAATTTAACCAACAAACTTAAACTAGCTTTGATTTACTAAAGATTCATCCCAGATCATGTGAACCTGAGAAACATTTCAGTTAGTTTCTATTATATTTTTGCAAGTATACTTAATTTATATACTGCTTGTTTGTTTTAAGCCAATTACATATAACTCTTTTACAAATTAATTTTAGCAATACCATCCAAAGAAAACATACCACATAGCCACAACATATTTACATATAGACACACATGAACATACAGACAGATGCAAACAGAGGCCTTACAGTTTTTGTTTTAAAATTTTCCTTGAACTAGATTTCAGGGCAAAGGTGCTTCTATAGCACCTTGTGTTTTTAAAAGTCCTTTTCATGCTCTCTCTCTCTCTCTTTTTTTTTTTTCCTTCCTATTTTAGGAATTGGAGATGGTCTAGATAAGAGTTCCCAGAGAGGTTACAAGCCTTTTGAGATAAATAAGGGAGGTATGGGGAATGATGAAAAGAAATGGGTGAACTGTGAACTGTCTCTAGAACTGCATTTCCAGTTTCACAAAGATTCATAAGGTATAATTCAAATGACATCACAGGCTGATCCACCCATCCAACTACTTTATCCTCAATTTGCTTCTTTATATTAGGGAGATTTCTAACTGAGATGTAAGTCAAAAAATGTTTATGTTTTGCCCAGGCAATGTTGTTGGTTCCCTTTAGCACGTCCAATCAATAGTGCTTGAAGGGCGGATTTACATGCCTTAGTCCAGGGGGTATATGTGATGGTGTTGGTGCCGTCCTCATTGGACCTGGCTTTAAAAGGGGCTGCCATTACAGGATGGGCAGTATGGATGGTCTTCTGCAGGGGATCAACCTCAGTGCTATAAAAAAGGAAGTTCAGAGAGAGATGGATAGAAAGCAGAGCCTTATGGCGGACATTCAGAGGGACAGAAAAAAGCAGATTTGGAGAGAGAGAGTTCTCAGAAGCCTCAGAGGATTTTTCTAGTTTGGAAATTTTTTGAGAGTTCGTTTCTCTGGGGGAAGCAATAGTAGTGGATTCATTATTACAATTGGAGGCCTCAAAATACCGATTGAAATATGCTTCCCGTTCTCTTTGTCTTGTTCTATAGCTTTTCTCCAATTGAGCACACAAACTAATTTAGAAATTTTGAATGAGCCACAAGTGGACCAACAGAGTTTCAAGTTGTTGTGGGTGATTTTAGTCCGATGCGAAAGAAATTTAGAAGAGGAAGGCCCATAAGTTTTAAACATAAATTGATCTGGAGTTCTGGATGGTGGCAGTGCCTGTAGAAACCCAACTCCCCATAACTGAGTACTCACCAAGATGAACAATTCCCTTCCCAGATAAAGCCAGCAACAGGGGACACCCAAATAAAGGCTCAGAACCTCAACCATATTGGGAGGTTCGGAACCAAGAAGACTTACCCCTAAGACCCAAGACCACTGAGAGATGACTGAGTACAAAGGACTCCTGTAGGTGCCTTACTTGTGCCTGCAGCAGCTCCATGGGTAGAAGTGAGTCACTTTGGCTCCCACTTCTGACACCATGTAATGTCCAACAATAATCAGTTTCAAGGCTGTACAGCACAAAGAGTGTTATTTGGGGTCTTAGGCATCGCAATTTGGTAAAAATTGCGATGCCTAAGATTCAGGTAAAACCAAAAGAGTGTTCCAGGGAACAGACAGAATCAGGGCAAAAGCTACAAGGTTTTTAAAGTTGTAAGAATTATGTTTGGCTCTCAAGCAAAAAGGAAATATTCATCCTTAAGGGACAGCTTTCATGAATTACTTAGGGTAATGGTCTGGTAAGTATCATAGACTGTGACAGGTTATTTAGGGTAAGGGTCTCATAAGTATCTTGAGTTTCTAGAACATTGTGCAGATGTTCTGGATCACTGTTTTAAGACAATAAGTGGCCAAAGTTCAGATTTCATCCAGGCTGAGACATGCAAAAATCCCACTTCCTCAGTGGCCTCTCAGCTCCATTTTAGAGAGCTCTCCTAGTGATACTGACTGCATTTTGATTTTCCTTTCACAAAGTGCAGAGATAGGGTACACTTTTGGGTTGGTTGATCAAATGGCTGAATAGTCTCATCAAAACCCAAAGTCTGTTCCACAGTTTTGGCTTCTATCAGAAGCTTTCCTCCTAATGATTTCAGGAGAGCTAACCATAGCAATGGCAAATTCACCTTTTGTCATATCTTAGGGGCTCCCAAGCAAATCTATGTTGGAATCAGCCTGGCTGATGCAACTACCATTTGAATTTAGGAGCCAATGCTCCTAAAATATGAGTTGAAATATGTGTTGAGATTGGCTCTTAGCAATGAGTTTAAAAGGATTCATCAACTATGTTTACTCAGAAGTACCCCACTGAAGTCTGGCCACTCCCTCATGTGTTTGAGCATCCCAACCCCCAAATACATGGTCACCCCACCCCAAACATTGAGGCACACCTAGGAAGTCACCACAAGCAAAACTCTATAGGATGGCATGGCCTCTCTCTGTGACTGCCTAAAAGCAATAGAACTTGTACCCAGCTCTAGTTACAGAAAAGAACAATGGTTTTCAAGGCTGACCTAGGTTAAAATCCCAAAGCACTTAACACATGTGTGTGACCTTTGGCAAATCATTTCACCTCCCTGGGCTTCATTTCCAAATCTTTTAAATAACACCTGGGGTGTTTATCCAAAACCAATTCTCTTCTTCCTGATACAAGACCTTACCCTCTAACCCAATGGGTAACATGTGACCTGTTTGGGTCAATCATTTTATAACACAGCAATTGGTCCAGGAATTAATGCAATCAGACTTGTTGAAGTCATTCACTTATGTTGGAACTGGAGGAGCAGAGGCTTTCTTTCATCTCTAGATGTGAAGCCGTAAAGATGGGACCTCAAAGCTGCTTGCAGCGGTAGCCCTCATGTTCCCACATGGTTTGCACCCTCCTTGACTTTATTGCTTAACTCTTCCCCTTTACTCATTTTGCCCATCCAAACGGGCCTCTCTGCTATTTCTCAACACCAGGCATGCTCCTGCATGCTCCTGCTCCATCTTGGCTAAGAGATGCGTGTGCACACATGGGAAAACCCTGAGATATACCAAATACAGGCACAGAACCAGGAAAAGCAAGATGATTGGCCAAAGGAAACCCGGAAGAAATGCCCCATAAGAGTGATTCAAACTACCACGGGAGTGCGACTCTCTCTCTGAGTCTGCCCATGTGTCCATCCACACGTACTCTTTTTCCTCCTACTAAACACTTTGTTTCACTACTTTCCATGTATGGTGGGAATTTATTTCTGCAAAGCCGAAGGGCCAGGTCCTTGTCCCTGGCCACTGGTCTAGTGGCTAGGATTCAGCATTCTCACTGCCGCTGCCCAACCTCAATCTCTGACCAGGAATCGAAACCCTGCTTCAAGCCGCTGCAGGCTGTGGCCATCCAAGATCAATAGTAGGTACTCAAATATGGTAGCTATTATCATTTTGCCAGGTCTCTTTTTTTTTTTTGTTTTCAAAGAATTCCTTGACAGATCTGGAGACAAGTTTCTACATCTACGAACAGAAAAAGACTTATGAAGAAAAAAAAAAAGAAAAAGACTTATGGGGCACACACCAGGAGGTGATCTTTGGATCTGTATGTGTGTGTATACACATTTTGTTTTACAAGTTTTCTTTCTTGAGCATTATTTTTATCAGACAAGAAAACCAACACTTTTTTAAAAAAGAATTTTGGCTTGCTTTGGGATTTTGACAGATGGAAAAAAGAATGTCTTGAGGAGGTCAGATTCAAAGAAAGAACCAGGGATTGGTGGTAGGTGGCACTGAGAACTAGTGGCACTGGTTTAAGAGGAAGTTGTGCAGAGATGTAAAACCACAAGGTTAACACTGCCAGACGTAAAATTGCCCAACTCAGCTGGGTGGGTGGAGGCAAGGAAGGGCAAGGAAGAACTGCTGGGGGTAGTCAAGGTCATTAAGCAATGGGCCTTAAATTAATTGAACTTAGAGTTTTTTCTAGTCCTAACTATGGTGAGACTGACATCAGAGGAGAGCTTGAATAGTCACTTCTCTCAGTACAACCAGAGCAGAGGGCCTGTGTCTAGTAGGCATTTGTTTCCACGTTGTGGAATGACTGGATGGAATAGGATCACCAGGACCAAGTGGAAGTGAAGTGGCAAACTAGGAACCACCCAAGTTTTGGAGTCAGCTTTGAATGTTGATCTGTCACTTAGCCATGTGACCTTGCTCAAGAAACCACCTTGTACAAGATCTAGGGCCCCTACAAAGTAGGAGATTAGGGGAAACATAATAAATATGGCATTAAATTATACTCTTTAACAAGCAAAAACAAAAAAAATTAAATTCTCAGAAGCAATTGCTTTGAACAAACCCAACTGATTAAACTTAAAACCCTGCTTATATCACCTTCTACTGCCCAAGAAACCTTGCTGTCAGGGCAGATTTTCCCACAAGTCTTATAAACACAAATTTTCAAATAGCCATTTCCAAGTTTAAATATGTCTTTCACATTTAAATGCTCTTTGTTGTCTCTTTGACCCCTCTCCCCTTGTTTTGGTTTCACAAGTCTTGAAAACTGTCTGTTTTTTCTCAAAATATTCTGTGGTTTAAAGGTTTGTTTTACTGGGCCTGGCCCTTCTGTGCAGAGGAGGGCAAGGTCACCTCTCCATACTTTCCCCCACGGGTCTATGGGATAAGGGAGCAATTGGA
The DNA here is from genome assembly GCF_949774975.1 of Lagenorhynchus albirostris. Lineage (NCBI taxonomy): Eukaryota > Metazoa > Chordata > Mammalia > Artiodactyla > Delphinidae > Lagenorhynchus > Lagenorhynchus albirostris. The sequence goes on from NC_083109.1 coordinate 22,499,021, forward strand.
AAATTTGGATTAACTAATATAAAATAATTTTATATCAAAATTCCCATTAGTGAGCAATTGTTGGCAAGTGAGTAGGAGCATGGGCTTTAGAGCCAGGCTGGATTGCTTGGGTTTGAATTCAGGCTTCATCACTCCCTAGCTGGGTGACCCTGGGCAAAACACTCAGTTCTCTGTACCTCAGTTCCTTACATCTTAAGGTTATTGGGATACTTAAATTAATTAATATTTGTAAGTCCTTAGAAGAGCGCCTGGCACACAGTAAAGCTCTAAGTGTTTGCTGAAAATATTTTGCTCAACCCTAGACCACTAACTAGTTCACGCTGCTTGATGATAATCTGCCTCACTCACCCTGTATCTCCTGGACGGGTCTATGGCTGTGTTGATGGGAAGGTGTACTGGCTTTAGTAGTGGTAGTAGTAGTAGTCCTTTTACCAACACGGCCAAGGGTAAGCCTCGGGTACTCATGTGAAGTTCAGTTCACCAGAAGAGCCCCTGCTCCGGACTGTAGTGGGATGTCCTGGGCACACTCTTTCCCGACCCCCGCGCTTATCAGCACCACTCTTACTTCTGCTTCTACTCACTCGCTTTAGCGTAAACGCCTGGGTGGGGTTAAGGGTCATTGGGCGGTCACTGCGCCTGCGCCGGGACTGGGGGTTGGGGGCCCGAAGCGGGTGGCCTGCCTGGCCCCAAGGTCTGAGCTGTCAGTGCGCCTGCGCGGCCGGCCAGTAGGCTGGCAGTACTAAGCTGCCTCGCCGCCGCCGCCGCCACTGAGCTGCGAGTGCGCCTGCGCGCGGGTCGGGCGCCGGGGTTCTTGACTGTGCCGCGCGGGGCGCTGGGTGTAGCCATGCAGAGTGCCGACTCGCAGAAGCCCCCCAAGCGGCCCCGGCGCGATGGCAGCCCGAGAACCCCGCCAAACACCCCTCCCGCAGACACAGAGAGGTCCCCGAGCCCCGACCTTCACCCCGACCACCGGACCTGGGGCCCGGAGCAGGTGTGCTCCTTCCTAAGGGACTGTGGCTTCAGCGATTCTGGACTGCTGGAACGCTGCCGAGGTAGCAGGGCTGTAGGGGTGAGGGGCCGGGGGCCGGCGACCCGAGGTCGCGACAGCCGGGCCTGAGAGAGGGCTCCCTGAGGCCGTGAGCGTGGGGGCCTCAGAGAGGAGCCAGAGCGGCCGAGGGAGACCGGACGCGGGAGGCACCCGAAGGGGTGGACCTGAGGCGGGGGCGCCCAGGAGGGATGACCTGAGGCGGAGAACGGAAACCTGAGGCTGCGAGCCCTCGGAGAAGGTTGCCTGAGGCGGGGGAGAGAAACTTGACGCGGGAGGCACCCGCAGGGGTGGACCTGAGGGGCGGCGCCCAGGAGGGATACCCTGAGATGGAGGGAGGAGAAATGGGGCGTCTGGCGTTGCGGACCCGTAGGAAGGGAGCGGACTTCGGGGGTTGTGAACCTGGGGCGGGGAGGGGGCAGCTGGTCTAACTCTGGTGGGCTTCTTCAGGAACTTGGCACCCCAGCGCCGGACAGGCGGGACTCAGGTTCCTTTTTTAGTTAGAAGACCCTTGGTGGGAGGGTTGCTGTCATTCAAGCTCACCAGGCTCGGGAAACCCCCCTCTGCTGATGCAGCTCCCTGAACACTTGCCACGTGAGAGTATATTTGGGTGCTTTAAAGTTTGTTTCCTCCACTCCCCTCCCAACTCGGGGTTTGTCTAGCCGGGAAAGAACTTTTCTGTTAATCTCTGAATCCGCATCGCCTTACCGTAGCGTCCGGGTAGGACTCAATACATGCGTGATGACTGTACTTGCAGAGCTTAGTAAAGATCATGTTTTGTTCTCCAGAAGTTTCCCTCGCTAAATCTGAACCCTGGGGTGGTTCGGTTGACCACTGAACTCCCAGGTGCCCACAACTTGGCCTGTAGGTTGTGAGTTTTAAGCGACTTTACTGGCTTAAGTTCAAGCATCCATCCACTTGAAATCTACTCAACTTCCCGTAAGGGGGATGAAGTTTGACCTCTGCTTTACCCTCTGAAGTGTTCAATAGAAAAGTGGTGTGATTTGCAAATGCAGTAAACTTTTGCAGTTGGGGGGGTAGAACCCTGTTTGCTTAGGCTGGGTGGGAGGAACTAAAGAAGTGTTCAAGACGTAAAGATAGCTTGATGGGTGAAGGAAATTGCACTTCTCTTTTTCCCTAGCACCACCGCCCCGCCTCACACCCCACACACCCCCCCACACACACACCCCGCCTTGGTTTTCCTCCCCTTCTGGGGTGGAATTTTTCTTTTGAGTAGCAGTAGGTGGGGATGAAGTAGTTTTATGTCTTCAAAATGTGATTGGCTATATTGTTGGCTGCCTATTTCAGTGGTGTCCTGTAGATTAATTCATCAGTCTTCAGAATGATCTGTTCTCTTGAACCACAGTCTAATACTAGAAGACATTACATGCTTTAAATTGGTAAAAACTGACCAAGTGTTCACAGTTGCTAATTTCTTACTGCTCCCTGATCAGCTTCTCCTAAGAACTGGCTGACCACAGCCAATGTCCTGTCAGACTGGGGTCACTTCCTCTCCAAAGATTCTGCTTATCTCTGCTTGCTCCTACTTTATCCTATTAAAAAACAAACAAACCAACCAAAAAAACCTTTTGATTTTGAGTCACTTGCAGATTTCTGAGGTCAGAACAGTTCTCCCTATTGCAATAATTTTCTCCCTAATTAGAGTCTGTCCCTATCTAAGTCCAGATTTTTTTAATTGAAGTATAGTTAATTTACAGTGTTGTATTAGTTTCTGGTATACAGAAAAGTGATGTGTGTGTGTGTGTGTGTGTGTGTGTTTATGTAGTCTTTTTCAGATTCTTTTCTGTTATAGATTATTACAAGATGTTGAATGTAGTTCCCTGTGCTATACAGTAGGACCTTGTTTTTTATCTGTTTTATACACAGCAGCTTGCAAGTCCAAATTTGTTTTTATTTGACAAAACTAAGCACAGGTGCTGGGTCCCTTTCCTCATTTTGGAATACAATTTCACAGGAATTTAGAGACTGTAATGTGTATTTTTTAGTAGATGATGTGTTTGAGATTCAAAGGCCACACAACTAGAAAAAAGCAGAGCTGGATTTTAAAGTTAGGTCTTTGGACTCCAGAATTCATGCCACTTATACCTTAACAAGTGTTCTCATCAAAATACATTGGATTTCCCTCAACAATAAGGGAATAAACAAACCAGTGAGAAAAGAAAAAAAATGGAGAACATAACCAAAGTTACAAAGTCAACTAAGAACAAGGAAAAAAACACCCCAGTAGGAAAATGAGCAAAACACAAGAACAATTGACAAGCAGCCAATAAAAACAGAAAAAAAACATTCAGTCTTAACAGTAATTTTAAAAACACTGATTTTAAAATTTAAATGGAAAAATATTTAAAGATTGGTAATCCAATAAAGTTGATGGAGGTATCAATTTGCTTAACCCTGGACAGTTTGGGAATACCTTTTTACTTATAGAAAATTTCACTTGTAGGAGTTTACAGAAACATTTGTACACTGTCCAAAGAAATATATTCAAGATGATTCTTCTAACCACTAGTTATAAATAGCAAAAAAGTAGAAATGGTCTAAATATCCATTGATAATAATAGTAAGTAATATTGATGATTAACAATTTATGGAGCATTTACTTTGCGTGAAGTACTGTTCTCTGCACTTCATGTTTCATCTTATAAAATCTTTACAATAACTCTGTGACATAGGTTCAGTTATACTCATTTTAGTGGTGAGGAGCATAAGGTTCAGAAGAAATTGGTTAAATGTGTTATGGTACATCTGTATTGTGGAATAAAAGACAACCATTAAAAATGATGAAACTACATCATTAATAATTGTTAATAATTGACAAGAAAGATCTTTATGACCTATTAGTTGGGAAAAATAGATTATAAACAACATAATTTCATTTGTGTAAAATTACATAATTGCATAAGTAAATGTCTTGAATTTTGTTATCTAAAATATTAATGATTATTAGGAGAATATGAGTAAGTTGATATTTTATACTTTATATTGTTTGGATTTTTTATATTGAATATTTTTTATGCTTGAAAAACACCCCCCAAAATGCCATTTTCATTTAAATGTTTTTTTCTTTCTGGAAAATTACATCCTCATTTTCTCTTGTTACCTTTAGAAAGACTTTTGTTTGTTTGAAAATAGTCCAGTGTTCTGGAATCTGAGGTCAGGAAGATCTGGAATTAACTATATAGAAAGATAAAGAAAAATAAACCATGTGAGACTTCCCTGGTGGCACAGTGGTTAAGAATCCGCCTGCCAATGCAGGGGACGCGGATTTGAGCCCTGGTCTGGGAAGACCCCACATCCCTGGAGCAACTAAGCCCGTGAACCACAGCTACTGAGCCTGCGCTCTAGAGCCTGCGAGCCACAACTACTGAGCCCGTGTGCCTACAGCCCGTGCCCTGCAACAAGGGAAGACACTGCAATGAGAAGCCCGCACACCACTACGAAGAGTAGCCCCCGCTCAACACAACTAGAGAAAGCCCACGTGCAGCAAAGAAGACCCAACGCAGCCAAAATAAATAAATAAATATTTTTAATGTATATAAGCCTTACTAAACAGATTGTGTGCTTTCTTTGGAGGTTTTAGAACTAAGTCAACTTGTGGAGCATCCCTCAGGCTATGGTTTTGACCTGACTATTCTAACAATAGACTGACATTTCTTTCCCCGCCCCACCCCAAACCTCACCTGTTTCAGGAGGAAGCTGCCAGTTTTGCAGCTGGACTTCCTTACAAATAATTTACTCAAATAATTTTAAAAATTTTACCTGGTTTATCAAAAAAATCCTCTTGGTATAGTTATCAAATTAAAATTAAGACTTTCCGGGCTTCCCTGGGGCGCAGTAGTTAAGAATCCTCCTGCCAATGCAGGGGACACAGCTTTGAGACCTGGTCCGGGAAGATACCACATGCCGCGGAGCAGCTAAGTCCGTATGCCACAACTACTGAGCCTGTGCTCTAGAGCCTGCAAGCCACAACTACTGAGCCTGCGTGCCACAACTACTGAAGCCCGCGCGCCACAACTACTGAAGCCCGCGCACCTAGAGCCCGTGCTCCGCAACAAGAGAAGCCACCCCAGTGAGAAGCCCTTGCACCACAACGAAGAGTAGCCAGCACTCACCACAACTAGAGGAAGCCCGTGCGCAGCAACGAAGACCCAATGCAGCCAAAAATAAATAAATTTATTTAAAAAAAGAAATTAAAAATAAATAAAATTAAGACTTTCCAAGTAGCAATCAAAAATGTGGTACTTGGCACAGTTTGTTGCCAGTACTGGGTGCTCAAAAAAATGTTGATCTGAGTAAATTCTGGTGGATCCAAATTGAAAGAAATCAAAAGCATGTGCTGTGAATATTGAAATCATTCGTTTTTTTTCCTCCCTTTTCTTCCATAGAGAAGAAAATCACAGGTTCAATACTGCCCTTTCTTGATGAGTCTCTTCTTGAAGACCTTGGAATAAGGTAAGAATGATAAAATTCACATTGTAGCCAAGCATACTTAAGACCTTTTTATTCACACTGAAGAGACAAAGCCCAAGATTGCTGATATTAAGTGTCCTCATTTTAAATCTGCACAGGTTTTAAAACAGAATACCACACCTGCTGTCTAAGAGTTGTTTTTATTTGTTTTTGCTGTGCAAATCCTATGTTAAATATTACTAATGATTTCTGTTTTTAAAAATTTTGCTAATAAGCCTTCATGAAGTTTGTAGTGACCAACTTTTTACTCTCAAGTTCAGAATAATTGAATTATACACTCCAGAAAACGTAGAAGAATTGATAGGAAAAAAATGTTGGCAAGAAAAATCAAGGCTACAACCCTATCTTGAGTATATTTCTAGGTCTTTCTAGAGCTACTTAAAGCTGGAATGCTTCCCTGGTATTAGATTTAAAGACACTATCCAAAGTAGTTTGGCACTTTTCAGATGTATGATTTGGGACAATTTATTTAACCCTTCAGTTTCTGCACCTGTGAAATGGATAATAATAATGAGACAATGTATGTAGAGTGATTAGCACATGTTAAGCCCTTCATAAATTATATATGTAGGTTGAGATCCCTATATGTGACTGGAGATTCTAGGGTCTAGATTTGTGTAAGTCCACTTTAAATATCTCAGTTGAAGATCCAATCAATATTTAAACCTTCCTTAAAGTAGAGACTTTGTTTCTATTAGGGAATTGGCAACAGTGGTAAAATGTGGTCTTTTCTTCTGGAATTCTACTTAGCTAAGTGTTGTTTGTGGAAACAGTAACCAAAGAATCAGAACAAAAGATTATACTGAATTACTTCATGCACTGTTGTTTAGTAATTGATAATGCAAGTAGATTGAGGGAAAGATTACTTTAGAACATTTTACTGACTTTTAATAAGCCTCCTTTGGGTCAGAATCCTTGGGAACTTAATCTTGCCTCTTTCATAATTATGTATCAGCCCCCTCTGTCCCCCCAAAGTCCCGCTTACTACCTATTTCTTATGTATAATAGTAGCATATTGTTTGAACTGAATGGAATTTTTTCTAATAGAGTTTTGCTTTTAAAGGGAACCATATACTTTGTGGAGCCAAATGCTGTTGATTTATTCAACAAATATTTATGGAGGGCTCATTATGCATTAGGCATTCTTCCAGGAACTTGGGACACATGAGTTAACAAAATAGTAAAAATTCCAAAAGGAACACTATGTGTCATGTCTTTTTGTGCCCACCTCTTAACTCTGAGGTGGATTCTGCAGTATCCCTTAGAGCTGTGTTTTCCTATGCAGCAGCCACTACCTATGTGTTAAAATTAATTAAAATTAAATGAAGTGAAAATTTTAATTTCTCAGTTATATTATCCATAATTCAGGTGCTCAGTAGCCACTTATGGCTGGTGGCTACCATGCTGAACAGGGCAGATATAGAATATTTCCATCATGACAGAGTTCTCCTGGACAGAGCTGCCTTTGAGGATTTCAGTGGGATCCGTTGAAGTTGTTCACAGTCGTCCAGTGCAACCAACTTATTAATGTACCCTTGCATTATTTTCCCCTCGTTTCCTGTTTCACCTTCTCTAGCCCTCCACTCCATATCCCAGGACTCACATCCAAAATAAAGTAACTGTATGCATGCTCTTGTCCTACACTCTGCTTTCTAGGGGGAATCCAGTTTAGACAAGTACTCCTGTATTTCCTCAGTTTTATGATTAACTGATGACGGTAAAAGATTTTTCTAAAAAAATAAGAAATATTGTCACATTAAATGTACACATCAGTTGTAAGAAACAGTAGATTTCAGAAATGATGAAATATGGAAATAAAATCTTATTGTAGTCCAACTATTCTGGCCCAAATCTTTGTTTAAAGTATTTATTTTGCCATAGCCTTTGCCAAAACAAAAACACCTCCAGGTTTTGGGTGGCTTTTTAAATATACTTTAATCAGTGATTTTTTTTAAAAAAATTAAATATTTTTATTGAGGTATAATTGACATATTAGTTTCAGGTGTACAATGTAATGATTCAGTGTTCGTATATATTGCGAAGTGATTACCACAATAAGTCTAGTACCCTCTGTCACCATACAAAATTACAAAGACTTTTTTTTTCTTGTGATGAGGACTTTTAAGATTTACTCTCTTCGGAATTCCCTGGCAGTCCAGTGGTTAGGAGTCTGTGCTTTCACTGCCAAGGGTGAGGGTTCGATCCCTGATCAGGAAACTAAGATCCTGCAAGCTGTGCAAAAAAACAAAACAAAACAAAAAACAACAAAAAACAGATTTACTCTCTTGGGTCAACAAAAAATTAATCAATATTCGATCTAAACGAGAAATAGAGAGTTTTATACAAGCCAACCTGAGGATTATAACCCAAGAGACAGTCTTAGAAAACTCTGAGGACTCTTCTGCCTGTTAGAAGTCAAAGGAACAGTCATATACATTTTCGAGAAAACAGATTGTACATCAAAGTGACACACTGACATTTTATGTAAAGTTCACCAAAGATACATAGTCCAGATCTGCACATAGCCACAGTATGTCACCAAGATCCCTTACAGGATTAGGAAAGGAAAAATTAATCTTCTAAGGAGTTACATTGTTGGCATCAGAAGAAGGAAAAAAGCATTGTTTTTTACAGTTGAGCAGGCATTCCCAACTTTGAGGAGGTCTGGTTAATGTATAATGCACATTGCACATTAGGGAGGGCCCAGTACAAGCAGGGAACATGTTATGCTTAAATTTTCTTGCCCTGCTTAAAACATAAATTGTATACCATCACTTGGCAACTTTAAACATGCACTACAACATTATTGACTATAGTCATCATGGAGTACATTACATTCCCATGACTTATTTATTTTATAACTGGAAGTTTGTACCTCTTGAAGCCCCTTCACCCATTTTGCCCACCTCCCCATGTGATTTCTTTATGAATACAGTAGTTTCTTTTTGAGTTCTAATTAAGTGATGAATACTGAGTATCAGTTGAGGAAAAGACTGGGCTGTGAGGTTGGTTTAGGTTTGGTATTATTTTATGCTGTGATTCCTGGTTATGCTCCACTGTGCAACTATACTTAACCTGTGTCAGTTACAGCTCTGCCTTAAAGTACTTCTTGGAGCCTGGCCTTTCCCTATGCTTGTTATTTCAAACTGATGAGGGTAGGGGAATAGTAAAACACAAGCTATGCTGCTTTAATGGTTTATCAGCTGTAATGATGCTTCTGTACATTCCAAAAAAATCATTCTTAGATTCTGTAGTTACTGTGGGTCTCGGGGGACAACATAGAGGTCAATTGTAGTACTTCTGGCTCCAAGTCTATCTAGGACTTTTAGCAAAAGATTTACATTTCAGTCTAATTAGCTAAAGGATTGATAAAGGCTAACCCCTTGCCTCCTGCTTCAGCCAGGTACCAGGCTAACATGCCTAGACCAATTAGTAAGTGTAAATGGAGCAAGAAAGTGAATTATAGGATTTTGAGTTGTTTAATTCCTATTAAATTCTTTCTCAAGACTGGAGCATTATGAGTAATTACTAATAGAGGACAATAGGTATAAATGAAGCTAAAACCATATATACTTGATTCATGCATAATTCATACCTGATGCTCATAAGTCAAACTTGGAACTTTGCAACTCATCACTATAAAGAGTTTTAAAAATCTATTCATGGACTGATCACGTGACTGACAGCCACCCCTGCCAAGAAGTCTTACATTGTCCTGCGTTTCCTTTCATTGTATTCTAGACATTTGCATTTGATGTGACTGTTTCTTAGTTGATGTAGGCAATGATTATTTCACTTTGAAAGTTATTTTGATATGACAAAGCCTCAGTTTGTCAAACAAATGTAGTCTTCCTATATGTAACATCTTTGCCCAGTTTAGTTAGATGACTTTGTTCACATACTCACCGCTTGGTTATACTAATAAACTCCTAGATTCTTGTCCTTAAAACACTGCTGATGGGATAAATATTGAATTTAACATCAATAATAATTTCTATAACATCTGTAATCATAGTTAAAATTCTCCTATAGTTCTTGAGGGCAGGAACTGAGTCTTTTGTATCCTCAGTGCCGGACACACTGTTTAATCCCTCTCCAGCCCTGTGAGGGAGATAGTATTATCTCTGTGCTATAGATGAGAACGTCAGTGTACCAGAAAAGGTTAAGTAACTTTTCCAAGATCATATAGATTCCACGTGCAGATGTGAGTCAGTTCTGCCTGATTCCAAAAACCTTTTTCATTATCACTGTGCTCTACTTCAAAGGGACTTACCTATCTTGAGATTTCGCTTACGTGAGCCATGCAAATTTAGGATCATGAGGGTAGATGTTGGCCTCAATTAGGTTAAAATAAGTTTGAAGTGTAAATTGAGCATTCAGTGATATAGGTATGAGAGGTGTTGAAGTCTGAATTTACCAAGAGAGAAGAGGATTGAGGGCAGAAGAGTTTGATGTCTTAGAAGCAAAGGAAAGGAGAGGGTTTCTAATAGGAGTATGTTTGAATTATTAACTGTTCCTTTTAATCTGACTTCTATTCTAACAACCTACAGTTGATTATATACTATTATATACTCCAGGGACTATTATTTAGCAAATAATGATAGATTTGCTTATCCTGTTATAATTTTAGTTCCTATGGGAAGAGAATAAAGCTGCTTAATAATATCCAACAACTGGATCAAACTCATGTTTATACAATGAAGGTAAGAGGAATCTGAGTTTGTTATTTTTTTAATATAAAGTGATATAACTCAATTATGTAGAATTCATTTTGAAAAGAATGGAAAGAAATCTCTTTTCAGTAACGGGATTGTGAGTAATGGGTTTTTACTTTCCTAAACTTTCTGCATTTTCTAAAATAACCACGAGAAAAACTAAAATATTTTAAGCACACAGAAAAGCATAGATAGACTACTGCCCAGCTTGTCAAATCTTAACATTTAGCCTAATTTGCTTCAGATCTATTATTTTTAGAACAAAATATTAGAAACAGTAGAAGGCCTCGTTTGTACCCCTCTTGAATTCTGTTTCCATCCTTTTTTCCCCAAGTGTTTAATCATTTTCTTGAATGCTTTTTTAGATTTTTACTACATGTATATGTATAGCCATAAACAGTGTATAGTATTGTTTTACATATTTTTTAAACATTTATAAATGGAATTTCATTTTATTAGAAGTAACCTTCTAAGCTTTCATATAATGTTATATTTTTGAGAACTATCCATATCGACACATATAGCCCTAGTTACCCCTTAGTCATAGAATAACTTTTAAATTAAAATTACTTACCAGTTTTGGTGAACTTTTGTGTCAAACAGTAGACCAAAGAACAGATATATGCCTAAAATTTGATCTATCAATAACTGTTTATTTCTTATCCCCCATCCCCTTCCAGACATTTCAAAAGCCCTGTTTTTCACACTCAGTGTCCCAAGAATCATTTTAACAAGCAGTCAACTGCCTAGCTCCCATCTCAGAAATTCTGATTCTGGGAACTTACAGTAGAGACCCAGGAATGTGCATTTTTCACAAGCTCTTCAGGATGGTTCTAATACCGTAATTAAAGAAATGTTTCTTGATTGGTTGGTGACAGGAAATGTACCACATTGTTTATGCTTTTGACATCTATAGGGTAAGAAAACTTAGTTTCAGACCTGGAAGAGGGGATGGGGTCTCATTCTCCTTTTACACAGTCATCTTTTGTACTTTTCATCAGAGGTGTTTTATGTATTGAGTTATCTCAGATCCTATGAGCACATGAATTTCAATTTTACTGTTACAAGTTAGTCTGCTTATTTTTCATTGAAAATCGTGTTTGAAGATATTTAATAAGTGTGTTTGGTTCAATTCTACAAGAATCTTCTTTTACAGACAAAGTAGTTGTTCTTAGAGCAAATCTGTTATTTGAGGAATGATCAAATCGTAGCCCTTTTTGAAAATGTTACCTAATATTAAAATACTTCATTTTTATGAAGAAGTAAATAGAAGAATCACTTACCAAAGATGATATCTAAATATTTTGTCCTGCAATTGGGCGACAGTTGCTGTCCTGCATTCTTTTTTGTCCTTTCTCAATAGCAGCAGCATGGGTGTTCTCATCAGGCAGGGCAGAGATAAGATGAGTTTTCTTCATTAGTTGAGATCATCTCAGATAATCTCTGATGTCACATTTTCACAGTTTGCAACAAAAAATCTTTTTGAAGTAATTTTCAAGGCAGTCAGTAGTTTCATTTGCCCCCTTTTATTTATTTTTTCTATTTTTCATTAAAAACAAAATTGTTTAACCTCATACGTAAACTATAGTCATTGAAAATAGATCTTAAAGCTACTAAGTACTTGAGTCGGTGAGTCACTGTCTAGTGATGAAATTGATACCTTTTTTGACCTTAGCTTCATCAGCAGTACAGTTGAACAAAGAATTAATTCCTACCCCAATTTGGCATCTACCTTTTTTTTTTAACATCTTTATTGGAGTATAATTGCTTTACAATGGTGTGTTAGTTACCTTTTTTAACCCTTTTTTTTAAAAATAAAAACAGCTTTAGTGAGATATAATTCACATACCTTGCAATTCATTCATTTTATTTTATTTTACTTTATTTTTTATTGAAGTGTAGTTGATTTACAATGTTGTGCCAATCTCTGCTGTACAGCAAAGTGACTCAGTTACACACAGATATATTCTTTTATTCACTCATTTTAAATATACAAGTCAGTGTTTTTTAGAAAGTTCACAAGGTTGTTCAGTCATCACCACAATCTAATTTACGTTGTAACAGTTCTTTATATATTCAGGATACAATTCCCTTATTAAATATATAATATGCAAATATTTTGTCCCATCCTCTGGATTATCTTTTTACTGTCTTTTTATTTATTTATTTAGACCACATCATGAGGCTTGCGGGCTCTTAGTTCCCTGACCAGGGATTGAACCTGAGCTCCCAGCAGTGGAAGCGCAGAGTCCTAACCACTGGACCACCAGGGAATTCCCTATATTTTTAGTTTAGTTTAGTTTTGTTTTTTAAATCAGTATTGCTTCTTTGTAAATGTATTTATTTATTTATTTTTGGCTGCATTGGGTCTTCGTTGCTGTGCGCAGTCTTTCTCTAGTTTCCGTGAGCAGGGGCCTCTCTTCATTGTAGTGCATGGGCTTTTCATTGCAGAGCACAGGCTCTAGAGCACAGGCTCAGTAGTTGTGGCGCATGGGCTTAGTTGCTCCACAGAATGTGGGATCCTCCCAGACCAGGGATCAAACCCGTGTCCCCTGCATTGGCAGGCGGATTCTCAACCACCATCCCACCAGGGAAGTCCTCTCTTTTTAGTTTCTTGATGGTGTTCTTTGGAGCACAAAAGTTTTAAATTTCGATATAGTCCAGTGTATCTATTTTTGCTTTTGTCTCTTATGCATTTGGTGTCATATCTAAGAAACCATTGCCTAACCCAAGACTATAACCTCTTATTCTTGGCTTAGTTTTCTTCATGCTAAATTTAGTTCAATTGGCCTCTTAAACCAGGAATTGCATAATAGTGAGGATGAAGTGCAGTGTTTGACATAGTAGGCACTAATTTGTCAAATGTATTGGTGATTTTTTTTTTTTTTTTGGCCATGCTGTGTGGCTTTGGGGATCCTAGTTCCCTGATCAGGGATCTAACCCATGCCCTCCCCACAGTGGAAGCGCAGAGTCCTAACCACTGGACGACCAGGAAAGTCCCTGGTCTTTTTAAAACAGAATTTTAAAACAGTGAAATGTCTACCTAATATGTGTGAAATTATAAAATCACCGCCTCTGAATCTTTTTCTGAGGGTTCCTGTTCCCCTTTCTTCAGGGTAGAACTGACCACTCCTTCTTTTGTTTCTTTTTCCCCATTCTCTTTCCCCACTACTCTACAAATAGATTCTATTATTTTTCCTGGGGGCAGGAATGGTAATTATTCATCCCTCATCCTCAGTGCTTGGCATATACAGAAGGCAATAGAATTGTTTCATCCTGCTTGGCTAGTAACACAACAGAATATCATATACCTTTAAAAGTGATAAGTAAGTGGACCATGTGACTATAGAAGGAGTAGATTATATTAAATAACACTGGGAGACACCAGCTCTGAGACACCCTGGGCACCTTAGCCAGGCACCCAAGGATCTGGCCCCGCTCACCAGTGGGCTGACATAAGCTTCAGGACAGCCCTGACCCTACAGCCAGCTGTGTCAGGAACCAGCCCCACCCCCCCAGTGGTCTGACACCAGCTCTGGGACCCCTGGGTCCTGCAGCCAGGGACCCCAGAATCCAGCTGTGCCCCTGCCATTGGGCCAGCACTAGCCCCAGGACCCAGTTTTACCCACCAGTGGGTGGGCACCAGTCCCAGGAGCTCCTAGACCCCGATCCTGCCCACCAGAGGGCAGACACGGGCCCCAGGACCACTGCAGCCCCACAGCCTGCCCTGTCAGGACCCAGCCAACACATCAGCAGTCCAGCAGCAGTCCTGGGGCCCTACCTCCGAACCCTGCCCACCAGTAGACCAGCTCCAGCTCTGGGGCACCTTGGGTGCCTCCGTCAGCAGCCCTGGGATCCAGGCCCACCCATCAGCAGACTGTCAGCTTCGGGACCCCCAGGGCCCTGCATCCAGAGACCTCGGGACCAGCTCCACCCACCAGTGAGCTGGCAGTAGCCCAGGACCCACCCTGGGCCCTGCGCCTGCCCACCAGCAGGCTGACAACAGCCCTGTGACGCCCCAGCCCCTGGACCCACCCATCAGCAAGCCAACACCAGCTCTGAGGTACTTTGGACTCCTCAGCCAGCCACCCTGGAATTCATCCCCACTCACCAGCAGGCTAGCACCAGCTTTGGGACACCCTGGAACTCACAACCAGCAGTGTTAAGAACTGGCCCCACCCACCAGCAGGCCAACACCAGATTCAGGAACCTCAGCCTCACAACCACTCATCTCAGAACCTGGCTCTGCCCACCAGTGAGCCAGCATTAGCCCCAGGATCCCCTGGGGTTCTGCAGCCAGCCACCTTGTGACCCGGCCCTGCCAACCAGTGGCTAGCAGCCTCCACACAAGGTAGGGCCTGGCAACCAAGCAAATTGGGGTGCCAGCCATGCCTATCAGACCACCCACAGTAGTCAGCCCACCACAACAGAAGGACCCATGCAGCTCACACTGGGGGCATCCCTAGAACATATAACCCTAGTGACCAGAGGGGAGTGCGCTACTGGGACACATAGGACGTCTCCCACAAAAGGCCACTTCTCCAAGGTCAGGAAACATAACCAACATATCAGATACATAGAAATAAAAACAGCAATTTAGGCAAAATGAGACAATAGAGGAATATGTTCCAAACTAAACAAGACAATAGAGGAATATGTTCCAAACTAAATAAAATATGTTTATTTTATTTGAACAAAATAAAACCTCAAAAGAACTAAGTGAAGTGGAGATAGACAATCTAGCTGATAAAGAGTTGAAGGTAATGATAGTAAATAAGATCAAAGAACTCAGGAGAAGAATGGATTCACAGAGTGAGATGTTAGAAATTTTTAACAAAGAGTTAGAAAATATGGAGAAGAACCAAGCAGGGATGAGGAATACCATAACTGAAATGAAAAATACACTAGAAGGAATCAACAGTAGACTAAGAGAGAATATTAAAAGCAGCAAGGCACAAGCAACAAGTTATGTATGCAGGAACTCCCGTCGATTATTAGCTGACTTATTAGCAGAAACTCTGCAGGCCAGAAGAGAGTGGTAGAATATCAAGAACCAAGAACCTACCTGGCAAGGTTCTCAGTAAGATTTGATAGAGAAATCAAGTTTTATAGATAAGCAAAACCTAAATAAGTTCATCACCACAGCCAGCTTTACAAGAAATGCTAAAGGCACTTCTCTAAGCAAAAAAGAAAAGGCCACAACTAGAAACATGAAAATTATGAAAGTAAAAAGCTCATTAGTAAAGGCAAATATACAGTGAAGGTATTCAATCAACCACGTACAAAACTAGGAGGAAGGTTAAAAGGCAAAAGTAAAATCATCTATATCTGCAGTAGGTAGTTAAGGGATACAAAACAAAAAGATGTAAAATATGACACTAAAAACAGTACTCATGGCAGAAGGGGAGTAAAAATGTAAGGTTGTTAAAAGGCATTTGAAATTAAGAGATCAGCAACTTAAAATAATCATTTATATATATAGATTGCTATATATAAACCTGATAGGCACAAACTAAAAACCTATAACAGATACATACACAAAAAAGAGAAAGGAATGCAAACATAACGCTAAAGATAGTTATCAAATCACAAGGGAGGAGAACAAAGGAAGAAGAAAGGAACAAAAAAGAACTACAAAAACAACCCCCAAACAGTTAACAAAATGGCAATAAGTACATACCTATCAATAATTACTTTAAATGTAAATGGGCCAAATGCTCCAATCAAAAGACATGGAGTGGATGAATGGGTACAAAAACAAGACCCTTATATAGACTGCCTACAAGAGACTCACTTCAGACCTAAAGAAACAGACAAAGTGAGAGAATGGAAAAAGATATTCCATGCAAATAGAAATCGAAAGAAAGCCGGGATACGCATGTAACAACTAAAAGATCCTGCATGCCGCAACTAAAGATCCTGCGTGCCAAGACGAAGATCCCGTGTGCCGCAACTAAGACCCAGTGCAGCCAAATAAATATTAAAAAATCAAAAGCAAAAGCAAAAGAAAGCCAGGGTGACAAAAACTTAGACAAAATAAACTTTAAAACAAAGACTGTTACAAGAGACAAAGAAGGACACTACATAATGACCAAGGGATCATTCCAAGAAGAAGTTATATAACAACTGTAAATATATATGCACCCAACATAGGAGCACCTAAATACATAAAGGAAATATTGACAGACATAAAGGGAGAAATTGACAGTAACACAATAATAGTAAGGAACTTCAACACCCCACTTACACCAATGGACAGATCATCCAGAGAGAAAATCAATTAGGAAACACAGGCGTTAAATGACATATTATTCCAAATGAATGTAACAGATATATAGAGAATATTCCATCCAAAAGCAGCAGAATACACATTTTTTTTTTTTGGCCATGCCGTGTGGCATGTGGGATCTTATTTCCCTGGCCAGGGATTGAACCCACACCCCCTGCAGTAGAAGCTCAGAGTCTTAACCACTGGGCCTCCAGGGAGGTCCCAGAATACACATTCTTTTCAAGTGCACATGAAACACTCTCCAGGATAGATCACGTTCTAGGCCACAAAACAAGTCTCAGTAAACTTAAGAAAATTGAAATCATGTCAAGCGTCTTTTCCGACCACAATGCTATGAGACTAGAAATCAACTTACGAGAAAAAAACTGCAAAAAACACAAACCTGTGGAGGCTAGACATGCTACTAAATAACGAATGGATCACTGAAAAAAATCAAGGAAAATATCAAAAAAACTTGGAGACAAGTGAAAATGAAAACACAGCAATCCAAAATCTAAGGGATGCAGCAAAAGCAGTTCTAAGAGGGACCTTTATAGCAATAAAAACCTACCTCAGGAAAAAGAAAAATCTCAAATAAGCTAACCTTACATCTAAAGGAACTAGATAAAGAAGAACAAACAGAACCCAAAATTAGTAGAAGGAAAATGGACAGAAGACCTGAATAGACGTTTTTCCAAAGAAGACATACATAATGGCCAACAGGCAGATGAAAAGATGCTAAACGTCACTAATTATCAGAAAAATGCAAATCAAAACCACAGTGAGATATCATCTCACACCTGTCATAATGGCTATCATCAAAAAGCCCACAAATAACAAATGTTGGCAAGGGTGTGGAGAAAAGGGAACCCTTGTACACCCTTGCTAGGAATGGAAATTGGTACACCCACTGTGTAAAACAGTATGGAGATTCCTCAAAAAACTGGAAATAGAACTACCATATGATCTAGCAGTTCCACTCCTAGGCATATATCTGAAGAAAACACAAATGCTAATTTGAAAAGATACATGTATCGCAATATTCATAGCAGCATTATTTACAATTGCCAAGATATGGAAGCAATCTAAGTGTCCATCAACAGATGAATGGATAAAGAAGATATATATACGCAATGGAATAGTACTCAGCCATAAAGAGTGAAATTTTGCTATTTGCAACAACATGGATGGACTTGGAGGGTATTACTCCTAGTGAAATAAGTCAGAGAAAGACAAATACTGTATGTTATCACTTACGTGTGGAATCTAAAAAATGAAACAAATGAATATAGCAAAACAGAAAAAAACTCAAGAATAATAGAGAACAAATGAGGGGTTAGCAATTAGGAGAGGGAAGAGGGAGGGGCAAAATAGAAGTAGGGGATTGAGAGGTACAAACTGCTATGTATAAAATAAGCTACAAGGATATACTGTATGGCACAGGGAATATAGCCAGTATATTATAAAACTGTAAGTGGAGTATATTCTATAAAAATTTTGAATCACTATGTTGTAACCTGAAACTAATATAATATTTAAGTCAACTATACCTCAAAAAAATACTGCAGGAACAAAAATAACAGATTATATACAATGATCAGAGCTCTACTCAGTACTCTGTAATGACCTATGTGGGAATAGAATCTAAAAAAGAGTGGATATATGTATATGTATAACTGATTCACTTTGCTTTACAGCAGAAACGAACACAACGTTGTAAATCAACTATACCCCAATAAAAATTAATTTTAAAAAGTGATCAAAAACACTTTAATATCACATATACACACTAAGGGTTGCAAAGGGAATATGAAATTGACTAAATAGAATTTCTAGTTTCGCAAAGCCCAGTGTTAGGGGAGTGGTTTAAAAATGTTGGTTCATCAATGAAATAGAGCCATTACAGTGATAATTATTAAGATTTGTAAAAACATGAGAAACTGTTCATGATGCATTTTGACCTGAAAGGAGAGTGTGTGTTATGATACTAAGTTAAAAATAATTTTCATTGAGTTCTTTTAAAAACAGTTATTAACCATTGAAAAATTGACAGTGAAGTCTTTTAGATCTTTAAATGGATTAAAAGTAGATTATGGGACTTTTCTTTCATAATTTTTCAAAATAAAATAGATTCTTGGGACTTTCCTGGTGGCGCAGTGGTTAAGAATCTGCCTGCCAATACAGGGAACATGGGTTCAAGCCCTGGTCTGGGAAGATCCCACATGCTGCGGAGCAACTAAGCCTGTGCGCCACAACTACTGAGACTGCGCTCCAGAGCCCACGAGCCACAACTACTGAGCCTGCGTGCCACAACTACTGAAGCCCATGTGCCTAGAGCCCATGCTTCACAGCAAGAGAAGCCACCGCAATGAGAAGCCCGTGTACTGCAACGAAGAGTAGCCCACACTTGGCACAACTAGAGAAAGCCCACGTGTAGCAACTAAAACCCAACACAGCCAAAAATAAATAAATTAATTTATTAATTTAAAAGATAGATTCTCATTTGTTTCGTGGTTACATTGATCTTGTATAAGGGAGAAATAATAGACCAGTATATGATTTTCATATATTTAAAAATTGTGCAACTTTTTCTTCTCTGATAAGGACATTCACAGGGTTGAATTACAACATCCTTCTATTGCTGAGATACTTTGACATCATTCTTGGTGTATTATTAAAGATATACTTGGTACACTGTAACTATGATAATATACTTGGTAGACTGTATTACTTTGCAATAATGTTTCAACAGTAGTCATTTAAAATGTGTCTGAGTTCCTACTCTGTGCCAGGAACTGTGCTGTTTGATGGGTTCTGAGAATATGGCAGTAAATGAGGCAGACAAGGCCCTTCACCTCCCAGAATTCCATACATTTTTTAGGAACTTCATGGAACCATTTGAAGCAGTTTGAAAATCATGGATTAGATCATTTATCATGTTTCTTTTTTTATTCTGAAACATTCTTTTTAAAAGACAGTTATGGACAATTAAGAAAGATGTTATCTTTATTTAAAGAAACATAGAGGAGCATTAAATCTTCACCCATAGGGCTTCCCTGGTGACGCAGTGGTTGAGAGTCCGCCTGCCGATGCAGGGGACACGGGTTCGTGCCCCGGTCCAGGAAGATCCCACATGTCGCAGAGCGGCTGGGCCCGTGAGCCATGGCTGCTGAGCCTGCGCGTCTGGAGCCTGTGCTCCGCAACGGGAGAGGCCACAACAGTGAGAGGCCCGCGTACCGCAAAAAAAAAAAAAAAAAAGATCTTCACCCATATTTAAAGCACCTGCTTAAGCTTAGAGTAATGAATAATTATGAAATGTATGTTTACTAAGTATAAGTAAGTACTTCTTAGAGACATTAAGTGCTGTAGAATTTTATAGTACTTCCTGCCTATGATTGTTTACTACATGGTAGGAGGTTTTTTTTTTTTATGAAGGATTATAGTGATGGGTAGATACATTTACAAAAAAATTAGACACAGTGCCTGTGGTAAAATAGTGTATGTGATCTGAATGAGTGTGTTGAATGAGTATGTTTAACTTGAATACCAGACTAACTTCCTAAAGGCTAATGAAATCATATACATAAAAGAAAGATTGAAATCTTTACCCTTCTGTTATTAGAATCCATTAATCCATTATTAGAATCCATCAGGTCCAATATACTTGCTTTGTCTGGTAGTGATACCTAAATAAGGTAAAGATATTCATAACTTGTCATTTCCCTTAGTATTATTCTTACTTAAAAATGAATAGCTTTGACTTTGCACTGTAGATAGGAATGACCGGACAAAAATTTTAGATGGTGTTATGTATTGTTATTCACATTAATTTATAATTTTCTAGGTGATTAATGATCCTATCCATGGTCACATTGAATTTCACCCTCTTCTCATCCGAATCATCGACACACCTCAATTTCAGCGCCTGCGATATATTAAGCAGTTGGGAGGCGGTTACTATGTTTTTCCAGGAGCTTCACACAATCGATTTGAGCATAGTCTAGGGTAAGAAGGGTATTGGGGTGGGGAACTTATAGTTATTAAGTCCCTTCTCGGTCACATCGTATCTTTTAGAAAACAAATAGTTTTATAAAATGGTAATAATAGCCTTATTTTTTTTAAGAGCCTTGTTTGACTGAGACAATCAATATTTGACTTTTTTTTCCTTTGGCCGAGCCATGTGGCATGCAGGATCTTAGTTCCCCAGCCAGGGATCGAACCCGTGCCCCGTGCAGTGGAAGCGTGGTGTCCTAACCATTGGACTGCCAAGGAATTCCCAATAATATCCTTATTTTATTGATGAGAAAGTTGAAGGTTTGATTTACTTTGCTCTACTTTACTTATTTTATGTATTCTTAGAAGCCACCTCAAATCCTTCCTGGAAAGAAAATGAAAGTGCCTGGAAGGACTTTTAGATGAAATATTTGTGTTTAAATATTATTTAAAAGTTAATACGGTTGGTTACTGATATAATTAACTTTGTAAGTTTGATTATTTAATTTTCCTACATTTCCTATTTAGTCTTATACATAATTGCCCTTTAAAACCACATCGTTGGGCTTCCCTGGTGGCGCAGTGGTTAAGAATCTGCCTGCCAATGCAGGGGACACGGGTTCGAGCCCTGGCCTGGGAAGATCCCACATGCCGCAGAGCAACTAAGCCTGTGTGCCACAACTACTGAGCCCGTGTGCCACAACTACTGAAGCCTGTGCACCTAGAGCCTGTGCTTCTCGACAAGAGAAGCCACTGCAATGAGAAGCCTGTGCACCACAACGAAGATTAGCCCCTGCTCTCTGCAACTAGAGGAAGCCCACATGCAGCATCAAAGACCTAATGCAGCCAAAAATAAATTTAAAAAAACGAAAAACAAAAAAACCACATTGTTTTCTTACCTATCAGGAAACGTGTAAATCAGAAAAGCATTCACAAGCTTAAAGAAGGTGGCACCTCTGTTACATACAACATAGTTGAGACTTTGCTTGCTCTGCTTTTTTTTTTTTTTTTTTGCCTGCGTTTGGACTTCTTTGATGCGCACAGGCTTTCTCTAGTTGCCGCGAGTGTGGGCTACTCTTCATTGCAGTGCACGGGCTTCTCATTGCGGTGCCTTCTCTTGTTGCGGAACATGGGCTCTAGGCGTGCGGGCTTCGGCAGTTGTGACACATGGGCTCAGTAGTTGTGGCTCGTGGGCTCTAGAGCGCAGGCTCAGTAGTTGTGGCGCACTGCCTTAGTTGCTCCGTGCATGTGGGATCTTCCCGGACCAGGGCTCGAACCCATGTCCCTTGCATTGGCAGGCGGTAACCACTGCACCGCCAGAGAAGTCCCTGGTCTTCTTTTTCATTATAAAAATGTAGAGCCAGGTGGACATAGGCGCAGAAGAATCAGACAGTTATCTAGATTTTCATGAAGTACTCACAGTGTAAGTGGTCCACCCCTTATCCACGGGGTATATGCTCCTAGACTCCCAGTGGATGCCTGAAACCACAGATACTACCAAACCTTATTTATACTATGTTTTTTCCTTAAAAATACATACCTATGATAAAGTTTAATTTATAAATTAAGCACAGTAAGAGATTAACAACAACTAATAATAAAATGGAACAATTATAACAATACAGTGCAATAAAAGTTATGTGCATGTGGTTTCTCTCTTTCAGAATATCTTATTGTACAAATTTAATGCCTTTGCCATCTTAATTAAGCACTTATCACACACCGTGGCTGTAACTTTGACAGTTTGAGATGCAACAGCAAAAATAGCACAAATTTCTTTTTCCTTCTTCACTATTTCACAGGTAGAAGATTTGTTCTTACGATAGATCTTAGCAACCTCAGCGTACAATTTTGTTCTATCTTTATTGAGTTGAGAATTTTGACCGTTTCACTCACTTACCGGAAGCACTTCTCGACTTGTCTTTGGCACATCTGAATTGCCAGCTTTACTACTCTTGCACTTTGGGGCCATTATGAAATAAAATAAGGGTCACTTGAACACAAGCACTGTGGAAACCTTGGCCGTCAATCTGATGATTGTGTTGGCTACTAAGTGATTTAATGTGTGGGACACGCTGGACAAAAGAATGATTCACGACACAGTCGTGATGGAGCAGAACAGTGTGATATTTCATCATGCTACTCAGAATGAAGTATAATTTAAAACTTATGAATTGTGTATTTCTGGAAGTTTCCATTTAATATTTTCAGACCATGATTAACTGCTGGTAACTGAAATGAGGAAAGTGAAACCAATAATAAAGGGAAACTGCTGCGTTACTTTGGTTTTGTTTGTTTGTTTAGAAGCATGTTTAATTAGCCAGAACACATGCATCTACTCAAATGTTTATTCATCAACAAATATTTATTGAAAACTTATTAGTGCCTACCAAACCAACAAGATATCAAGTGTTTCTATCCTTGTGAAGCTCAGAGTTTAGGGGGCAAGAAAGATATTGTATTCATTCAGGAAGTACTTTCAGGTAGAAATGCTAAAAGTGTAGTTAACATTTGTTGAGCACATTATCTACAATCTATGTTGTAAACATTACAATACCAGAAGCTCTGCTTTTAAAAAAAATTGTGGTAAAATACACAGAATATAAAATTTACCATCCTAACCATTTTTAAGTTTATAGTTCAATAGTGTTAAATATATCCACATTATTGTGCAACCAAGTTCCGGAACTTTTTCATCTCGCAAAACTGAAACTCTGTACCCATTGAATTCCCCATTCCTCTTCTCCCCAGTCCCTGGTAACCACCATTCTACTTTCTGTTCTAATGAATTTGACTGTTCTAGGTATCTCATATAAGTGATTTCATAGAGTATTTGTCTTTTTGTGATTGGCTTATTTCATTTAGCATAATTTCCCCAAGAGTCACTCATATTGGAGCATGTGTCAGAATATCCTTACTTTTTAAGGCTGAATAATATTCCATTGTATGTATATGTTACATTTCATTTATCCCTTCATTCATCTGTGGACTCTTGGGTTGCTTCCACCTCTTTGGCAATTGTGACCGCTATGAACGTGGATGTGCAAATATCTCTTCAAGACCCTGCTTTCACTTCTTTTGGGTATATACCCAGAAGTGGAATTACTGGATCATATGGTAATTCTATTTTTAATATTTTGAGAAACTGCTCTACTGTTTTCTATAGTGGCTGCACCATTTTACATTCCCACCAACAGTGTACAAGGGTTCCAATTTCTCCACATCCTGGCCAAAATTTGTTAGTTTTTGTTTTGTTTTATAATAGACATCCTAGGGACTTCCCTGGTGGTCCAGTGGTTAAGACTCTGTGCTTCCAGTGCAGCGGGGACGGGTTCAATCCCTGTTTGGGGAACTAAGATCTGCATGCTACGTGGAACAGCCAAAAAAAAACCCCAAAAACCCTTCCTAATGGGTATGAGGTGGTGTCTCACTGTGATTTGATTTTGCATTTCCCTAATGATAAGTGATTGTGAGTCAAGAGGTCCTGCTTTTGGGAATCTGTGTGTTTCTGCCTAGTTCTGAAACAGACTATTCTGTTAAGTTGCCCTCGAGGTATATTAGAACATTTGAAAAACATATTGAAATTCTTGAGTGTTAACTGAAAGAAAAATGCACGATGTGAAAGTTATGAGTTAAGTTTTATTTGGGGACCTTACTGAGTACTATAGCCCAGGAGTTCTCAGATAGCTCTGAGGAACTGCTCCAGAGAGGTAAGGGAGGAGCCAGTATATATGTGAACTTTTTTGCTGGGGAAAACATGTGGTCAAGTGTAACAAGATTACTGCTAATCACAAATGTAGACCAAAAAAATGTTACCTGTCATTCTAGTAAACAACAAATATTGCCCGCCGTCAAGCCATCAAGCCACTGCAGCTGCCCCCAGTGCTGCACCCAGAGGGGAATTCAGGGTGGAGAAAAACAGCATGCTGGCCCTAGATAGATCAGATGAATATCTAAGGAATAATTTCAATGACCCCAGACTCTTACATCTTCCCATACATAGGAAAATGCTAAAAATTATTAACTTGAGGTGACTGGTTTTTGTCATTAGCAGTAGTCTTTTGATGTTGGACGAAATGTTTTTTTTTTTCACCAGAAACTCCTATATACCCGGTTCCTCCCTTACCTCTTTGGAACAATGCCTCAGTGCTGTCTGAGACTGTTTCCCGGGCTAGAGTCCTCAGTAAGATCTCTGAATAAAACATAACTTGGAACTTTTAGGTAGTGTTTTTCTTCAGTTGACAGTTCAGTGACCACGAAGGGATCCAGAGCCAACTTTTCTCCTTTGCCTGAACTTTACGAGGATCTGGAGCCTTGGTACTAGCAGAGGCCTCTTGTGCCCGTCTGTCTCCTCAGTGAGTCCAGATGAATTTGGATGAGTGTCTCCTGGATCTTGGATCTCCTGTTATTCGCTTATGGTCCTAAGTTTTATTTGGTGGTATTTAACTTCTCACTGGAGGAGTAGGTTTTCCTTGAACTTAGTTTCGAAAAGAGGTAACAGGGTTATCTTCAGTTGAAAGACATTAGGAAGATTGTGGTCAGTTGAATGACAGAGTGGGTTATCCTCACTTGAAAGACACTGGGAAGATTTTGCTCAGTTAAAAAACGCTGATGGGTTACCCCAATTGACAGACACTGGGAAATTTTTATTATGTACGTACAGAATTTGTACTTGCAAGTACTTGCTTAATTGGGAATTAAAGCTCATCCTAAAAATGGCCAAACTGGGGTTCTTTTGACATTCCAAAATTAATTTTTTTTTCATATGCAGCTAGAAAAACCCAACTTGATAAAACATCTTTTCAAAATTCTGAACTTAAAGAAACAAAAGCCCTTCTGGGAGAACTTGCATTTCTCTACCTGTGTCTTAGAGATGTAAATGTTCTACCTGATCTTCTTAGACTTTTTTTTTTTTTCTCCTGTGTTCTGAGAGCTTGGTCTCTGCTACCCAGGAGGTACACATATGGTGTACATTTGGCAACCAGTCAAATAGACTGGAATTCTGAGCAATCTTTTTGCCTGGCTGTATCAACTCTCAGGAAAATTTGTCATAAGGGGTCCCAGCCCATAAGGGGCCTTTGTCATCTCAACCTTCATTGCAACCACCTGTACAACGAAGGACTTTACTCTCTTAGGCTGTTTGGGGGAGGAAATTTCTAAATCTTATGAAGGCTGCATCCTTTGCACTCTCTTGTGGGGATGCCTCTTGCATTTTATTGGTTTGAGTCACTATTAAGATACTATTCATCGGACTTCCCTGGTGGTGCAGTGGTTGAGAGTCCGCCTGCCTATGCAGGGGACACAGGTTCATGCCCTGGTCCGGGAAGATCCCACATGCCGCGGAGCGGCTAGGCCCGTGAGCCATGGCCACTGAGCCTGCGCGTCCGGAGCCTGCGCTCCGCAACGGGAGAGGCCACAACAGTGAGAGGCCCGCATACCGCAAAAAAAAAAAAAAAGATACTATTCATCAATGACCAGACAGTGAATCCTTAAAATTGGAGAAACTTGGTAAATTAGTAAATTTTTTAGAGAGCTCTCATAACAAACAGCTGTTTTATTTTTACCTATAAAAAAACAAATTAGAAGATGGTAGTATATATAAAACAGCTAACCTAAGAACTCCCTTAGTTTATTTATTTATCTTTTTTTTAGCATTTTTAGTTTTTTTCTTAACTTTAAAAAAATTTGAATATCTTATTTTCCCCCAGCTTTATCATGATATAATTGACATATAACGTTGTGTATGTTTAAGGTGTACAACATGATTTGATACAGTTTTCTTTGTCATAAGTTGTGGATTTAATTCCATTGATTTAAATGTTACCTTTTGTTGTAAATTCACCACATATTCCATTAAGAATAGAGACCATATTATCTAGTTCAACAATGCTATATATAAAATAGATACCCAACAAGGACCTACTGTATAGCACAGGGAACTATACTCAGTATTTTGGTTTTTGTTTCTTGTTTTTTTATCTCTTCTTGATTTTGTGGACTTAACATAGGTGTTGAATTTATCTTGTCACTGACTTTATCCAATTATTTTTTTTTACTTTTATTTATTTTTTTATGCAGCAGGTCCTTATTAGTCATCAATTTTATACACATCAGTGTATACATGTCAACCCCAATCGCCCAATTCATCACACACACACACCCCTGCCGCTTTCCCCCCTTGGTGACCATAAGTTTGTTCTCTACATCTGTGTCTCAATTTCTGCCCTGCAAACCGGTTCATCTGTACCATTTTTCTAGGTTCCACATATATGTGTTAGCATACGGTATTTGTTTTTCTCTTTCTGACTTACTTCAGTCTGTATAACAGTCTCTAGATCCATCCACATCCCTACAAATGACCCAATTTCAGAACTCCCTTAGTTTAAAAGAGACAAAAATAAACCAGTTTGGGAAGCCTTATTTGTAGTCTCTAGGGTTACCCTCAATGGGCCTTACAGATGCTAATGAAAACATTAGGTTAAGTAATGTTAATTGGGTTGGTTAATAGGGAAAAAAAGCTGAGGGGAAAGTTAAGAGACTTCTTCCCAAGAAGGTGGAAATTTTAACGGGACTTGTCTCAACAGGATAAAAATCTTTAGATGGTTATTAAGAAATTGGATAAATAAAATGGATGGTAATGAGATTAAAACAAACGTTTTTATACAACACTATGTAAGGTTGGATGGGCCAAGGGGACATCTTATTGGTCCCCAACATTAAGGGCCCCGAAGAAGTCCATTCTATCATTCTATTTACCCCAGTTTAATACACACACACACACACACACACACACACACACACACACATATTTAAAAGGCTGGAAGAAAATTACACTGAGATACCTGATCAACAGTTGAACAATTGTTTGGGGCAACAATTAGACCAATTAATCAAGTTAAAGGTTTTTTAAAAAGGCCTGTGTCCCTGGGCTCAACCCCTCCCTGGAGACCCCAGAGCCTTTATACAAAAATAGATAAAATAGCCAGAGAATAAAAAGGAAAGTTTCTAGGACTCCTTGTAAGACCACAGCTTGTTGATGGGGTCCTAATGGAGGCTAAAGTTAAAGGTGTAAGAGTTGATTGAATCGAGATGACAGTTTATAAAAGTAGGTATATTTAAGTGGGCTTAATATAAGATGTTTATATCTCTTTTGCCTCACTATATTGTGTGTAGACATTATGTCTCACTGGGGAATGCTTCCGCTGCCTGGTATTAATGAGACAGGGTATGTAAATCTGCCCCTCAGAAAATATTAATTTAAATATACAAAAAAAAAAAAAAACCCAGTAAGGTTACATGAACCCACACAATATAATGTAAAACTAGGGGCTAATATTCAGAAGCTAATAATAATCAAATTAAAGAAAATGTAGTTGGGCAAATCAATCTTTTAAAATCATTTAGGCAGCAGAGCAGTTCTTTGGGGAATTAAAAACAACTGTCTTTGTCTTGCAAATCCCTACAAATCAGAAATGTAATACAGCCCAAAATGACCTGAGACTGAGCCTATAGCTAGTTCAATCAGGTAGACTCTGAAACAAAAAAGGGGAAAAGAGGGCTTTTTATACTCAAACTGCTGGGAAGGCTCCTTCACCCAAAGTCTAATTCACAGCCTCCTTAAGGATTTATCAAGGACAAATACAAATCTTAACAGTCGCTCATCTTTCAAACAGAAGAGTAATTTTTTCATTTTTGTTTTGTTTTTTCCGCTCTGCAGCGTAGGGTATCTAGCAGGACGTCTAGTTCGTGAACTGAGTGAAAAACAACCAGAGCTGCAGATAAGTGAACGAGATATGCTCTGTGTTCAGATCGCTGGTCTTTGTCATGATCTCGGTAAGCAGTTCAAAGAGCCAGAGTTCTAATGTAAAAACCACATGGTACCTCTCTTTGAAATTAAAAAATCCAACTAACTAGGAGAATATGAAAGTTGTGTTTTAATTCTTCAGTTAACATTAATGTAAATGTGCCATTGCTTCTTCCTAGAATGATTCATAAGCCCAAAGCATTGCTATTTTTTTTTGTAGGCTTTCAGTGAATTTCCCATGTTAAACATCTTTGTTGCAGGTTATATGAAGGGACTTTCTGATAGTGATTTTTTTCTGACTACTGTGTGTTGGATGATGTGAATTTGATTTTTCCTTTATCTTGGTTGAAATAAAATTGCCATTTTCCTTTAGATAATTTGTCAAATCTATTCTTCTCACACCTAGAATACATAATCTGCTCTAACAGATTAACAACGGATTTAGAGAACTTCTTTTCTTCCCTGACCCATGTGAGGTCTTGGGCCACTTAAATCCAAGTAGAAGAATATCATCCTTTTCCATGGTCAAAGAAAGAGAAAAAGGACTGTTCTCTTTTATCACAGGAGATTTTTCCCCTATCCTTGTAATTTTTTTTTTTTTTTTTTTTTCTCTCTGTACGCGGGCCTCTCACTGTTGTGGCCTCTCCCATTGTGGAGCACAAGCTCCTGACGCGCAGGCTCAGCAGCCATAGCTCACAGGCCCAGCCGCTCCGTGGCATGTGGGATCCTCCCGGACCGGGGCACGAACCCGTGTCCCCTGCATCAGCAGGCGGACTCTCAACCACTGTGCCACCAGGGAAGCCCTAGCCTTGTAATTTATTCCTACCTGTTGGAGGATCCTAAGAGTTTGCATGTGCCCTCAGTGCAGGGAAAGGGAGGTTTCAGTAGCCAGATACTTAAAGGCATAGGGCACGCTCTTCAGCATGTCCCCTTGGAGATTTCAGTAGGACCAGTATCAGCCCTAGATCATAAATTTAACAGATTTTTGGTATTTTGAGAGGGAATCATTGGAAACTTTTGCCAATTTCTAGGAGTCTGAGCTCTATAGTAACAAGCCTTTGTGTACAGACTGCAACATGCAAAAAGGCCCAGGGCTGGTCCAGGTAGGCTCCCTTTCCCATCTATCAGGACCCCCTGCGGATACAAAAAAAAAACCCCAAAACCCCAAAATCCTGGATGCTCAAGCCCCTTATATAAAATTTGCATATAACCCACACACATCCTCCCATGTACTTTAAATCAATTCTAAATTACTTATAATACCAGCACAATGTAAGCTATATGTAAATAGTTGCCAGCAAGCCTGGCAAATTCAAGTTTTGCTTTTTGGAACTTTCTGGAATTTTTTTTTCTGAATATTTTTTTGTCCGAGGTTGATTGAATCTGCGGATGCAGAGGGCCAACTGTAACTCCTTCAGAAATTCTGATAATCCAGAGTTGTGCCTCAGCAAAGTTTCATATTACTAGATGTTGTGGAATGTTAAGATCACTTATGAATAAGATAAAGTAGTGATCTCCACTTTTGATTGCCCATATCATCAGTAAAGACCCAAGATAAGCCCTGATATGTGTATATTTATTATAAAATAAATTACATACATTATAAAATTTACATAAAAATAGATGTTTTTAAAGGTTGAGAGTAATAAAGTTCTAATATTTTCTTCCTAACCCTAGTGGATTGTGTTAAAACTGCTGTTCTAACACTACCAATATATAATCTGAAGAAGCCAAAAGTTTTTGTCATTAACATTCCTTTGGTTACACAAAACTGTCCTTTTATCAGATTTATGTAAACTATGGTGACTCAGAGACCCCTCAGTGGAGAGCTTACTTTCCTGTATTTGTTCTGCTTCCTGTTCTCTTGTTTTAGAAAATAGGAAGGAAGGGTTTGTTCCTTTTGTGATGTATTTATAGATTATTAATTTCTATTGATATTCAAGTTTAACTAAAAAGATTTACATTTTACCAATTTACAAACATTTTTCTTGTTCTAAGGCTGCTTTTGTTTTTAAGGTCATGGGCCATTTTCTCATATGTTCGATGGAAGATTTATTCCACTTGCTCGCCCAGATGTGAAATGGACGGTATGTATTCATATATTTAATAGTCAATAAAATAAAGACTAAGCAATGACTGCTGTGTTAAAGTATTCTTCCTTTTACAGTTTTTCAGAGTGTTTATATATAATGCTTTCATTTGATCCTCACAGTAATCTCTAAGGAGGAAATTATCTCCAGTTTCGTAAGTATAAAGGAACTTGAAATTCATAGAGGTGTATTGATGCACCAAAAATCACAAAGTTGTTAAATGATAAAGCCAGCACTAGAAAACCAGGTTTCCCAGCTGCTAATTTAATGCTCTTTCTACTCTATCACACTAGTATAAAATAAAAAATAAAAGGCTGACTCTGGCTTTGACTCATTTTGTATGACCATGAAGTAACTAATACCAGCTAAGTTCATTTTATACTTACAGATTTGCAGGTGACTGACCTGTATTTTTGGAATCAATTTTTGAGAAGTAAAGTTAGGTCAACTCCTATTTTGGGCCACACTATTATTTGGAGTAGAAAAAGGTATTAATTCATATTGAACACTTCTTACATGTCAACCACTATTTTTTCTCTCTCTCTTTAAAGGTAATTCGTATACAATATGTTGTACAGATCTTCAGTGTACAGTTCAGTGAGTTTTGACAAATGTATACATCCATGTAGCCACTACCCAAGTTGAGATATAGAATATTTTCATCTTCCTGGAAAATTCCTTTGTGACCCTTTTCAGTCAGTTCCTACATCTCCCTCCCACTATTACCTTCTGATTTTTATAAAGACTAGTTTTGCCTGTCTTAGAATTGATAAGAGTAGAATCCTATAATAGGTACTCTTTTGTGTCTTGCTCTTATTCACTCAACACAATGATTTTGAGATTCATTGGTGTGTCATGCATCAGTTGTCGGTCCCTGCTCATTGCTGAGGTAGTATTCCATTGTATGAATAAGTTATGATTTTTTATTTTTTCTCCTTTTGTAGAATTTGGGTTGTTTTCAGTTTTTTGGCTGTTATGAATAAAGATGCTATGCATGTTACTGTACACGATTTTTATGGAAAACGTTTTCATTTGTCTTAGGTTCATCTAGGAGTAGAATTGCTGGGTCATCAAGTAGATGGATACTTAACTTTATAAGCAACTACCGGACGTTTCCCATTTTACACTCTGCCAGCAATATGAGAGTGCTTGTTGTTCCATAGCCTCCCCAACATTTAGTTTTTTAAGTTATTCTTTCTAATGAGTGTGAAATGGTCTCTTATAGGATTTTTTTTTTGGCATCCTCTGTGGTATGTTGAGTACCATTTCCTGTACTTTGTCATTGATAAATCATCTTTTGTGAAGAGTTTTTCCATTTACTCATTTAAAAAATTTGAATGTTTGCCTTTTAGTTATCAATTTGAGTAATTATATATATAGTCAGATACATGTATTGTGAATATAGTCCCTGTCCCCACCCCAGTCTCTGACTTACCAATTCATTTCTTTAATGAAGGTGGCTTTTGAGAAACAAAAATTTTAAATTTTGATGAAGTATTTCTGGTTCTTCAACCTAGTAAGATGGATAGTTTCTCTCCAGTTCTGCAGCCTTAGGGCCTCCCTCAGGCTAAAAGCCATTAAAGAACTGGAATATTGCCC
Source organism: Lagenorhynchus albirostris (assembly GCF_949774975.1). NCBI lineage: Eukaryota > Metazoa > Chordata > Mammalia > Artiodactyla > Delphinidae > Lagenorhynchus > Lagenorhynchus albirostris. The sequence goes on from NC_083109.1 coordinate 22,531,026, forward strand.
ACTGCCTTTCTCTTCCAAGTGTTTATTTCCCTCTAACATCTGCCTGCTTTTGGTCATAATCCAATACCTTCAGGAAGTTGTCCAGAGTTAGTTTTTTTCTCCAACAAGGTCGATTGAAATAGGATCTACTCAGCCATTCCCAAGTCTTTTTCTTTAAATATTTTGCCTTTAACATGTAAGTCCTTACCTCATGGGAATTTATTTCTCTGCATATGTGTGGTAGAAATCTGATTTCTTTTTTAATATGGATAATTGTTTATTGAATTTCCCCAGTGATCTGCAGTCAAACGCTCTACCACTGTCCCCACTGATTCTGTGATACCAACCCCAACATTTTTTTAACATTCTGTAATGATGAATCTTTCTGGATTCTGTTGCATTCCACACTTTTCATAATTGTTACTTCTTTATAATAAGTCTTGATAGCTGGTAGGACAGCTGTTTCTTTTATTAGGTATCTTTGGCCTTTTGCTCGTCTATTATAAATGTTGTAATTTTCTCCATAAAGGTTTTATACATCTTTTATTATATTTACTTCTAAGTTGCTTATAATTTTAGTTATTATTGTCTGTGCTATCTTTGTGGAACTTGAATTTTTCTGTATGTATAAGTTTTTTTCTGAACCATTTGAAAGTATGTTGTAGGCATGCCCGTTTATTCCTAAAGCTTCAGTAGGTATTTCCTAAAAATAAGAACATTCTCTTACATAACCTCAGTACATTTATTAAAATCAGGAAATTATTATTGATACAGTACTATTATCTAATTTACAGACTTTCTATCAAATTTCAACAACTGTCCATATAGAAAAGGGGAAAGAAAACCATTTTTGGTCCTGATCCATCATACATTACCCTTAGTTGCCATTTCTCTTTAGTTTCTTTTGATCTGCAACAATTCTTCCGTCTTTATCTCTCATGACCTTGTCATTTTTTGAAGTATACAGGTAGATTATTTTGTGGATTGCCCCTTACTTTGAGTTTCAGTTTTCGGTTTCCTCATACTGTCAGACTATCTGTTTTTGGCAGAATGCCGCGTGTGACCTTCTTAGTGTATCCCATTAGAGGCACATAAGGTCTTTTTAAGCCATTACTGGTAATATTAACTTCAATCACCTGATTAAGGCCATGGCTGCCAAATTTCATAAACTTACTGTTTTTCCTCTATGTAATTGATATATATCTTGATTCAGTTAAAAAATAGATATAGGACTATTCAGGGTTTTGTCTTCATGTTTCTTGAGTTTGTTTTTGCTAAGACCTGTGATGTCTCCCTCCAGTGGGCCATTTGATCTTTATAACGATTATAAATGAGCAAGCAGAGACAGATGAGTAAAATGAGTCTAATTTGAGATTCCAGTCCAGATCTTGACTTCAGGGCTCTGAGACATTTTTGTTTTTACTGGCAAGTTTGGAATTACCCCCCCCTTTTTTAAAAATTAAATTTATATTTTATTTATTTGGGGGTGTGTTGGGTCTTTGTTTCTGTGCGAGGGCTTTCTGTAGTTGCAGCGAGCGGGGGCTACTCTTCATCGCGGTGCGCGGGCCTCTCACTGTCGTGGCCTCTCTTGTTGCGGAGCACAGGCTCCAGACGTGCAGGCTCAGTAGTTGTGGCTCACGGGCCTAGTTGCTCCACGGCATGTGGGATCTCCCCAGACCAGGGCTCGAACCTGTGTCCCCTGTATTGGCAGGCAGATTCTCAACCACTGCACCACCAGGGAAGCCCTGGAATTACCCCTTTTTATCAGTAGATGGAAATGCTAATAGAACTTGCATCTTCACAAATTCCAAAGCTGATGAAACAATACAACTAAATTTTATAGTGGTATTCATTAAAATGGTATTCTATTGGGAATTCCCTGGCGGTCCAGTGGTTAGGACTCAGCTCTTTCACTGCTGGGGCCTGGGTTCAATCCCTGGTCCGGGAACTAAGATTCTGCAAGTGGTACATCTCAGAAAAAAAAAAAAAACCTATTCTATCTTTATGATCTGGTAATATTCAGTTGTAGTGTACAATACTTATGTATTATAAATGATTATATCTCATTAAACATTTATGTAATAATGATGAACCTAGTTTGTAAAGGTTTATAGACTGGTAAAATATAGAGGTTTTTTTTTCCAGTCCCATCTGATATTTATTTATTTATTTGGCTGCATTGGGTCTTCGTTGCAGCATGTGGGATCTTTCCTTGCAGCACATGGGCTCTTCATTGCAGCTCGCGGGCTCTCCAGTTGTGGCACACAGGCTCTAGAGCTCGCGGGCTTAGTTGCCCCACAGCATGTGGGATCTTAGATCCCTGACCATGGATAGAACCTGCATCCCCTGCATTGGAAGGAGGATTCTTAACCACTGGACTACCAGGGGAGTCCCAATATAGACAAATTTGACAGATTTTTAAAAATATCTGTAAGATTATAGTTGAAAACTTGATAATTAACATGCATTAGAACCTTACCTCTGAATTACCTGGAGCCAAGAGTAATTTAAATAATGAGGGGTCTCTGATGGACTAGAGTCTACAACAGACCATACTGTGCTGACTTTTCCCAGCATGAACAGGGCTCGGTTATGATGTTTGAGCACCTAGTTAATTCTAACGGACTCAGAGATGTCATGGAACAGTATGGTCTCATCCCTGAAGAAGATATTTGGTTTATCAAGGAACAAATTACAGGACCACCTGAGTCACCCATCAAAGATTCTTCAAAGGTAAGTTTGTGTACAACTTAATTTGAACTGACTGGTTCCTTTCATCTAGTCTCTCTGCTTGATTCCTTCAGATCTATTTGAAGAGGTGACATTTGGCTATTTTAGAGAGACTAAATGATAAAATATGTGATACATTTCTACTGTTTAATGCAAAAAATAAAAGACTTATATAGTTCTTCCAGCTCTTAACTGAGTTCTTCAGAAGTTATCCCCCAAATTAAAATACATATATAAATATTTTTAATGAATATGTATGCAGTATTTTATATAGAAGCCTAAAGTAACTTAGTTTGGAAAATGTAGAAGTATGTCTTGTTTATTCATTAAAATTAACATATTTGAAATATTTAGATATGTGAAGACCTAGAAAAAAGTTGAATTAGTTTAGAGGGAAATATGTTTTGTTTCCTTTTTGATCTTTTTTATTTTACTTAGAAAAAAGAATTTCCCTTTGTGGTTTTTAAAGTTTTTTTCCTTAAAATATACAAAGCTACTTGTAAGGCATAAGATAAAGAGGTGGATTTTATAGCAAATATCCTGTTTCCAAAAAACAGAGCTCCTGGGAATTCCCTGGCAGTCCACTGGTTAGGACTGTGATGCTTTCACTGCTGAGGGCCCGGCTTCTGTCCCTAGTTGGGGAACTAGGATCCCACGGGCCAAACTGCGCCGCCAAAAAAACCCAAACAAACAAAATACAGAGTTCCAAAAATTCTTTGAATGGTGCATATCATTTAGACTAGATGTGTGGCTACTTTGAAAGACAATACAATTTTCATGCCTGAATTTAAGCATTAGAATATAAGGAACATTCTTACTAGTTCATAATTAGATCTTATATTTTTTTAAAATTTTTAAACAAGAAAGCTTGTTGGGGCTTCCCTGGTGGCGCAGTGGTTGAGAGTCCGCCTGCCGATGCAGGAGACACGGGTTCGTGCCCCGGTCCGGGAAGATTCGTGAGCCATGGCCGCTGAGCCTGCGCGTCCGGAGCCTGTGCTCCGCAACGGGAGAGGCCACAACAGTGAGAGGCCCGCGTAAAAAAAAAAAAAAAAAAAGAAAGAAAGCTTGTTGGTTATGGGAAGTGTAATAGAGTTAGGATCCTTCCGAAGGCACAAGGTTTAGTATTAACAGGGTATCACACTTTAGCATTTCTTTTCCCTTTTCTACTAATTTAGGAATTAAATGGAAGAAGGAATGAGTAGAACCTTCTCACTTACCTAACCTTCCGTTCAAATATCTGTTTATAATTTTCAGATTAATACAGTTGCTTTGCTTTGCTTACAAATAGATTTGGCTCCTATCCTAAAACTTTCAGTGGGTTTTCTTGTCTTCCAGTGGCTATATAAAGGGCGTCCTAAAGAAAAAAGCTTCCTTTATGAGATAGTGGCCAATAAAAGAAATGGCATTGATGTGGACAAATGGGATTATTTTGCCAGGTATGCACTGAACACTTCAGAAAAGTTGTTTAAAATCCTTATATACTTTAAATATATACAATTTTTATTTAAATAAACAAACAAAATAAAATTCTTGTATAAATTTAGTGTTGATATTTAAGGTACCGTTTCCTTTGTTGAAATATTTAATTTCTCTGCTTTGGAATCTTTCTAGGGACTGCCATCATCTTGGAATCCAAAATAATTTTGATTACAAGCGCTTTATTAAGTTTGCCCGTGTCTGTGAGGTAGATGATAGGAAGCACATTTGTACTAGAGAAAAGGTAAGCTATGTCAGAGAACAACGAGGAAGGTATAGTTCCTAGTGTGAAATCTAGAAATAACCTTTAACTAATTTGGAAAAATCACTACCTGGTAAATTGTCAATCTCTTTACTTCATGCTTAGCATTTGGAAGTATCTTAAGGCTCTTTTCACTTTTACTGCATTGTTAAATAATAATAAAATTATGATAGACATTTATTGAATGTTGTGCTTTAGAGGGATTAACTCAATCCTCCTCCACCCTATGGAATAGCTACTGTTATTATCCCATTTAACAGATGAGCAGATTGAAGCACAGAGAAGACATACAATTAATGGCAGAATTGGAATTTCAATCCAGGAAGTTTGGCTTGAGTATTATCCTTAATCACTATATTACGTGTTTCATGGTAGTTAAAATCCTAAAATCATTAGGTCCCATGCTAGGTTAGAATCATGTAACTAAAGAACATTACAGTATTATACTATAGAAGGTCTTTCTCTTGAGAATGAAGACTATAAGAATAATAATACCTAATTTCTAGAGGTATTGGGAAATTTAAAGACTATATTTAAGATGCCTAAAACAGAATGTGTCACTGAGTTAAAACACTCAGTAGGGCTTCCTTGGTGGTGCAGTGGTTGAGAGTCCGCCTGCCGATGCAGGGGACACGGGTTCGTGCCCCGGTCCGGGAAGATCCCTAATCTGATCCTACATTGTTCCACATTCTTCTGCAGGAGGTTGGAAACCTGTATGACATGTTCCACACACGCAACTCTTTGCATCGCAGAGCTTATCAACACAAAGTTGGCAACATCATTGATACAATGTAAGAAATTCGATTGTTATTTCCCTATAAAATTTTCCATGATGCTTTGCTAGAGTATCATACTTGGGTCAAGTTGAGATTTCTAGGTAAATTCAAGTGAATTTTAAGTGAACAAACCTAAAATGGTTCGCTTAAACAAATAAAAACTAGCAGAAAGTGAACTTCATTAGAGGTGAGGAGGAAAGTGGGTAAAGAGGATAGATTCAAGCAGAAGATGGGGTTTAGGCTAGGCAGGAAGGAGGCCACGCTGGGATGGCTTAGACCTCCGCACAGGTAGTCGCTTAGGTACCAGATATTAGTCATGGAGGTGAGAGGTGGGACGTGGATAATTGATATTCTGAAATTAATGACAAAAATGAATTTTAAAGATTAAGATTAATGTCGCTCCTTACCCTGTCAGTTATCAAAATTAGTAGCAAATAGTAAAACCTACAGGAATTTCACCTCTTCTCCCTGATCCAGTCAGAACCAAAGCAGAAAAGTACAGCCAGGTCTCTGTGTGACTCAAAGACCCCATGAGGAATTACCAAAAGTTGGGTGTGAGTCAAGTTAATTCCATGTCTCTAAAATAGTTTTAAATTGATTTATTTTAAGCCTTTCATGTTCATATTTAACATTTGTGTTGAGAAAATTTACCTTCTTTTCTACTCTTTTCCTCATCTCTTCTCATGAGCACACTGGTTAGAATTCTTTCTCCTATTTGTATAGTTGTCACTTTGGTAAGAGATTTTGTTGTTTTGTTTGTTTTTAATGTGGAGAATCAGAGAGATGTAGGTACAAAGCCTGGTACCACTTCTTCCTAACTTGATTAAATGAAAATTCCTTAATTTCTACATCTGTAAAATTGAGGCTGATTACATCTATCTTATAGTTGGAAAGATTAAATAAGATGATGTATTTAAAGCTCTGTTATAATGCCTGGAACACAGTAAATGTAGTAGTTCACAAATCACCATGGATTTATTTAGCATGATTGAGAAGCAGTTGTCTTTTTTTTTTTGCTTTTTTAAAAATTATAAGTTGCAGGTGTACAATATAGTGATTCACAACTTTTAAAGGTTGTATTCCATTTATAGCTATTATAAAATATTAGCTGTATTCCTCATTGTACAATATATCCTTGTAGCTTATTTTATACCTAATAGTTTATACCTCTTAATCCACTATCCCTATATTACCCCTCCCCACTTCCCTCTCCCCACTGGTAACCACTAGTTTGTTCTCTATATCTGTAAGTCTGAGAAGCAGTTGTCTTTAGAACATTGTGTCTCAAGATTTTATTTCCCTAAAGTAGAAAGATTTTCTTAACTTTAAGCAAGGCATAAAACAAATATTCAAAATTTCTCATAAGCATAAATGTTTATAAAATGATCTTTAGGATTACAGATGCCTTCCTCGAAGCAGACCCTTACATAGAGATAACAGGTTCTGAAGGAAAAAAGTATCACATTTCTACAGCAATTGATGACATGGAAGCCTTCACTAAGCTGACAGGTAAGAACTAGAAGGTAACATAGGTGGTCCATCTCAGATAAAGTATAAACTTACCCTGGATTGCAGATGAGTTATTTTCCAAACATTCCAATGTATTTAGCTTCTAAAGTGATTGTATACTATTGGATTTGAGTTTTATCTCTGCTTTGTACTAACAAGGTAACCTTAATAAAGTTATTTAACCTCTCTGAACCTTAGTTTCCTCATCTAAGATGGGAGTAATGACACCTAGCATATAGTTCTGTTGTGATGCTTCAATGAGGCATGTAGCACCAGGAATAGTACTTGGCACATAAGTACTCAAATTATTATTTAACTTATAATACAGCTGGACTAATACCATACTAGTATCAAAAAGCTGACTTGCCCTTTTAACATGATTTTTGTTGCAAAACACAGGATGTGAGAAACATTTCAGCAGAAACAAACTCTGCGGCTTAGGGTGTGAAGGAAGAGAGGTGAGGGGTTGCAGCTGATTCTTTAATGTGGGAAAGTGTAGACTGAGAAATAAAGATCAGTAAAGCAAAAGAGGTAAACCAAAAAGCGTGTACCAGTCAGAGTTCTTAGTTGCAAATCCTAAAACTGTCTCTGCTTAACTAAAAACAACATGACAGAATCAGTGGAAAGGCTGGAGGCTCTGAACCAAGCAAGAACAACAGAAACTGAGTGGCCTCAGACACAACCAAGATCAACTTCCTGCTCCATCTCTGCTAGATTTTATTTTATATACATATAATATAGAGAGTCCCCATTACACTTGTAAATTTTTAGTCATTTTCCAATCATAACTAAATCAAAGATTAGAAGTGAAATGGTGATTCCCTGTATCAAATGTCTGTGTACACTGACAACACTGTACTTAAGTACTTACAGTTTATAATGTGACAAGTGAGTTTGCTTTTTGCTTGTTAATTAATCTGGGTTGGACTGATGACAAAGTTACTTATAGGGGATAATGTATCTAAATTGTTTCTGTGTTTTGTTTTAATAACAGCATAGCAGGTATACTAGTCTCCCATTGTTGTGTGGATAGGAATGGAAGAAGAGATTATAAGACAATGTGAGCAAGCTGTGGATATTTATTTATTTAAACATCTTTATTGGAGTATAATTGCTTTACAATGGTGTGTTAGTTTCTGCTGTATAACAAAGTGAATCAGTTATACATATACATATGTCCCCATATCTCTTCCCTCTTGCAACTCCCTCCCTCCCACCCTCCCTATCCCACCCCTCTAGGTGGTCACAAAGCACCGAGCTGATCTCCGTGTGCTATGCGGCTGCTTCCCACTAGCTAGCTATTTTACATTTGGTAGTGTATATATGTCCATGCCACTCTCTCACTTTGTCCCAGCTTACCCTTCCCCCTCCCTGTGTCCTCAAGTCCATTCTCTATGTCTGCGTCTTTATTCCTGTCCTGCCCCTAGGTTCTTCAGAACCTTTTTTTTTTTTTAAGATTCCATATATATGTGTTAGCATATGGTATTTGTTTTTCTCTTTCTGACTTACTTCACTCTGTATGACAGACTCTAGGTCCATCCACCTCATTACAAATAACTCAATTTCGTTTCTTTTATGGCTGAGTAATATTCCATTGTATATATGAGCCATATCTTCTTTATCCATTCATCTGTCAATGGACACTTAGTTTGCTTCCATGTCCTGGCTATTGTAAATAGAACTGCAGTGAACATTGTGGTACATGACTTTTTTTTTTTTTTTTTTTTTTTTTTTGCCATACGCGGGCCTCTCACTGTTGTGGCCTCTCCCGTTGTGGAGCACAGGCTCCAGACGCGCAGGCTCAGTGGCCATGGCGCACAGGCCCAGCCGCTCCGCGGCATGTGGGATCTTCCCGGACCAGGGCACGAACCCATGTCCCTTGCATCGGCAGGCGGACTCCCAACCACTGCGCCACCAGGGAAGCCAACATGACTCTTTTTGAATTATGATTTTCTCAGGGTATATGCCCAGTAGTGGGATTGCTAGGTCATATGGTAGTTCTATTTTTAGTTTTTTATGAACCTGCATGCTGTTCTCCATAGTGGCTGTATCAATTTACGTTCCCACCAACAGTGCAAGAGGGTTCCCTTTTCTCCACACCCTCTCCAGCATTTATTGTTCGTAGATTTTTTGATGATGACCATTCTGACTGGTGTGAGGTGATACCTCATTGTAGTTTTGATTTACATGTCTCTAATGATTAGTGATGTTGAGCATCCTTTCATGTGTTTGTTGACAATCTGTATATCTTCTTTGGAGAAATGTCTATTTAGGTCTTCTGCCCAGTTTTGGATTGGGTTGTTTGTTTTTTTAACATTGAGCTGCATGAGCTGTTTATATATTTTGGAGATTAATCCTTTGTCCATTGATTTGTTTGCAAATATCTTCTCCCATTCTGAGGGTTGCCTTTTCGTCTTGTTTATAGTTTCCTTTGCTATGCAAAAGCTTTTAAGCTTCATTAGGTCCTGTTTGTTTATTTTTGTTTTTATTACCATTACTCTGGGAGGTGGGTCAGAAAGGATCTTGCTGTGATTTATATCATGGAGTGTTCTGCCTATGTTTTCCTCTAAGAGTTTTATAGTGTCTGGCCTTACATTTAGGTCTTTAATCCATTTTGAGTTTAGTTTTGTGTGTGGTGTCAGGGAGTGTTCTAATTTCATTCTTTTACATGTAGCTGTCCAGTTTTCTCAGCACCACTTATTGAAGAGGCTGTCTTTTCTCCATTATATGTTCTTGCCTCCTTTATCAAAGATAAGGTGACCATATGTGTGTGGGTTTATCTCTGGGCTTTCTATCCTGTTCCATTGATCTATATTTCTGATTTTGTGCCAGTACCATACTGTCTTGATTACTGTAGCTTTGTAGTATAGTCTGAAGTCAGGGAGCCTGATTCCTCCAGCTCCGTTTTTCTTTCTCAAGATTGCTCTGGCTATTCGTGGTCTTTTGTGTTTCCATATGAATTGTGAAATTTTTTGTTCTAGTTCTGTGAAAAATGCCATTGGTAGCTTGATAGGGATTGCATTGAATCTGTAGACTGCTTTGGGTAGTATAGTCATTTTCACAATATTGATTCTTCCAATCCAAGAACATGATATATCTCTCCATCAGTTGGTATCATCTTTAATTTCTTTCCTCAGTGTCTTATAGTTTGCTGCATACAGGTCTTTTGTCATCCTTAGGTAGGTTTATTCCTAGGTATTTTATTCTTTTTGTTGCAGTGGTAAATGGGAGTGTTTCCTTAATTTCTCTTTCAGATTTTTCATCATTAGTGTATAGGGATGCAAGAGAATTCTGTGCATTAATTTTGTATCCTGCTGCTTTACCAAATTCATTGATTAGCTCTAGTAGTTTTCTAGTAGCATCTTTAGGATTCTCTATGTATAGTATCATGTCATCTGCAAACAGTGACACTTTTAGTTCTTCTTTTCCAATTTGGATTCCTTTTATTTCTTTTTCTTCTCTGATTGCTGTGGCTAAAACTTCCAATACTATGTTGAATAATAGTGGTAAGAGTGGGCAACCTTGTCTTGCTCCTGGTCTTAGTGGAAATGGTTTCAGGTTTTCAGCATTGAGAACAATGTTGGCTGTGGGTTTGTCATACATGACCTTTATTATGTTGAGGTAAGTTCGCTTTATGCCTACTTTCTGGAGGGTTTTTATCATAAGTGTTGAATTTTGTCAAAAGCTTTTTCTGCATCTATTGAGATGATCATATGGTTTTTCTCCTTCAATTTGTTAATATGGTTTATCACATTGATTGATTTGCGTATATTGAAGAATCGTTGCATTCCTGGGATAAACCCCACTTGATCATGGTGTATGATCCTTTTAATGTGCTGTTGGATTCTGTTTGCTAGTATTTTGTTGAGGATTTTTGCATCTATGTTCATCAGTGATATTGGCCTGTAGTTTTCTTTTTTTGTGACATCTTTGTCTGGTTTTGGTATCAGGGTGACAGTGGACTTGTAGAATGAGTTTGGGAGTGTTCCTCCCTCTGCTATATTTTGGAAGAGTTTGAGAAGGATAGGTGTTAGCTCTTCTCTAAATGTTTGATAGAATTTGCCTGTGAAGCCATCTGGTCCTGGGCTTTTGTTTGTTGGGAGATTTTTAATCACAGTTTCAATTTCAGTGTTTGTGATTGGTGTGCTTATATTTTCTGTTTCTTCCTGGTTCAGTCTCAGAAGGTTGTGCTTTTCTAAGAGTTTGTCCATTTCTTCCGGGTTGTCTGTTTTATTGGCATATAGTTGCTTGTAATAATCTCTCATGATCCTTTTTGTTTCTGCAGTGTCAGTTGTTTCTTCTCCTTTTTCATTTCTAATTCTCTTGATTTGAGTCTTCTTCCTTTTTTTCTTGATAAGTCTGGCTAATGGCTATCAATTTTGTTTATCCTCTCAAAGAACCAGCTTTCACTTTTATTGATCTTTGCTATCATTTCCTTCATTTCTTTTTCATTTATTTCTGATCTGATCTTTATGATTTCTTTCCTTCTGCTAACTTTGGGGTTTTTTGTTCTTCTTTCTATATTTGCTTTAGGTATAAAATTAGGTTGTTTATTTGAGATGTTTCTTGTTCCTTGAGGTAGGATTGTATTGCTATAAACTTTCCTCTTAGAACTGCTTTTGCTGCATCTCATAGGTTTTGGGTCATCATGTTTTCATTGACATTTGTTTCTAGGTATTTTTTGATTACCTCTTTGATTTCTTCAGTGATCTCTTGGTTATTTAGCAGTATATTGTTTAGCCTCCATATGTTTGTATTTTTTACAGATTTTTTCCTGTAAGTGATATCTAGTCTCATGGCATTGTAGTCAGAAAAGATACTTGATACGATTTCAATTTTCTTAAATTTAGCAAGGCTTGATTTGTGACCCAAGATTTGATCTATCCTGGAGAATGTTCCATGAGCACTTGAGAGGAAAGTGTATTCTGTTGTTTTGGAATGGGATGTCCTATAAATATCAATTAAGTCCATCTTTTTTAATGTATCATTTAAATCTTGTGTTTCCTTATTTATTTTCATTTTGGATGATCTGTCCATTGGTTAAAGTGGGGTGTTAAAGTCCCCTACTATTATTGTGTTGCTATCGATTTCCCCTTTTATGGCTGTTAGCAGTTGCCTTATGTATAGAGGTGCTCCTGTGTTGGGTGCATAAATATTTACAATTGTTATATCTTCTTCTTGGATTGATCCCTTGATCATTATGTAGTGTCCTTCCTTGTCTCTTGTAACATTCTTTATTTTATCTGATATGAGAATTGCTACTCCAGCTTTCTTTTGATTTCCATTTGCATGGAATATCTTTTGCCATCCCCTCACTTTCAGTCTGTATGTGTCCCTAGGTCTGAAGTGGGTCTCTTGTAGACAACATATATACGGGTCATGTTTTTGTATCCATTCAGCCAGTCTATGTCTTTTGGTTGGAGCATTTAATGCATTTACATTTAAGGTAGCTATTGATATGTATGTTCCTATGACCATTTTCTTAATTGTCTTGTGTTTGTTATTGTAGGTGTTTTCCTTCTCTTGTGTTTCCTGCCTAGGGAAGTTCCTTTAGCATTTGTTGTAAAGCTGGTTTGGTGGTGCTGAATTCTCTTAGCTCTTGCTTGTCTGTAAAGGTTTTAATTTCTCCGTCGAATCTGAATGAGAACCTTGCTGGGTACAGTAATCTTGGTTGTAGGTTTTTGCCTTTCATCACTTTAAATATGTCCTGCCTCCCTTCTGGCTTGCGGAGTTTCTGCTGAAAGATCAGCTGTTAACCTTATGGGGATTCCCTTGTATGTTATTTGTTGCTTTTCCCTTGCTGCTTTTAATATTTTTTCTTTGTATTTAATTTTTGATCATTTGATTAATATGTGTTTTGGCATGTTTCTCCTTGGATTTATCCTATATGGGACTCTCTGCACTTCCTGGACTTGATTGACTATTTGCTTACCCATATTCGGGAAGTTTTCAACTATAATCTCTTCAAATATTTTCTCAGTCCCTTTCTGTTTCTCTTCTTCTTCTGGGACCCCCTATAATTTGAACGTTGGTGCATTTAATGTTGTCCCAGAGGTCTCTGAGACTGTCCTTAATTCTTTTCATTCTTTTTTATTTATTGTGCTCTGTTGTAGTTATTTCCATTATTTTATCTTCCAGGTCACTTTTCCATTCTTCTGCCTCAGTTATTCTGGTATTGATTCCTTCTAGAGAATTTTTAATTTCATTTATTGTGTTGTTCATCATTGTTTGTTTGCTCTTTAGTTCTTTTAGGTCCTTGTTAAACGTTTCTTGTATTTTCTCCATTCTATTTCCAAGATTTTAGATCATCTGTACTATCATTACTCTGAATTCTTTTTCAGGTAGACTGCCTATTTCCTCTTCATTTATTTGGTCTGGTGGGTTTTTACCTTGCTCCTTCATCTGCTGTATGTTTCTCTGTCTTCTCATTTTGCTTAACTTACTGTGTTTGGGGTCTCCTTTTCACAGGCTGCAGGTTCGTAGTTTCTCTTGTTTTTGGTGTCTGCTCCCAGTGGGTAAGGTTGGTTCAGTGGGTTGTGTAGGCTTCGTGGTGGAGTGGACTGGTGCCGGTGTTCTGGTGGATGAGGCTGGATCTTGTCTTTCTGGTGGGCAGGACTGCATTTGATGGTGTGTTTTAGGGTGTCTGTGATCTTATTATGATTTTAGGCAGCCTCTCTGCTAATGGGTGGGATTGTGTTCCTGTCTTGCAGTTGTTTAGCATAGGGTGTCCATCGCTGTAGCTTGCTGGTCATTGGGTGGAGCTGGGTCTTAGCATTGAGATGGAGATCTCTGGGAGACATTTCGCCGTTTGATATTACATGGGGCCAGGAGGTCTCTGCTGGACCAATGTCCTGAACTGGGCTCTCCCACCTCAGAGGCTCAGGCCTGACACGCAGCCAGAGCACCAGAACGTGTCAGCCAAACAGCCAGGTATGTGGGGAGTTTCTTGCCTTTGGGGAAATCTGAGGTCTTCTGCCAGCGTTCAGTAGGTGTTCTGTAGGAGTTGTTCCACATGTAGATGTAGTTTTGATGTATAAGTGGGGAGGAAGGTGATCTCCATATCTTATTCCTCTGCCATCTTGAAGGCGCCTCCCTGGATATTTATTTTTAACTTTTGCTCATAATGAAGCAAGTGATGCTGTGTTTTAAAAAATCATCTTCAGTTTTCCTCAGAGACCAGTCCCAGCCATTCATCCTGTAACATTATATTACATTTAAATTATCTTTTGGTGAAAAGAAATGAATTCTGCATTTTATACACTTTGGGGTTAACTGACAAACCATTAAAATATCATACATTTTAATGAGGTCTTAAGTGCTCATGACAATACATAGCTCTTGCTCACCATGAAAGTTCTAGAACACCCAAACTGGTTTTTACCCCATTCGGTAAGATGAGTTCACTGATCACATACTTGGATGTTGTAACAATGTCAAAAATCCCAGACAAGAAATTAGGTTACATTTTTGTGCTTTATCTGCCAGAGTATGGGAGAACAAGCATATAGCCTTTCCAGCTTTCATCATTTCAGACAGGGATCATTGTAGTTTTCTTGCGTATTATTCTGAGCAGTCATATAATCCTTATTGTCCTTAACTACATGACCTTGAAGGAATAGGACCATGTGAGAGCCTTCCTTACTTTTGCTGCATTTCCAAAAGCAACTCACCTTATCTTTACTTTAAAAATCTCCACTTCTTTTTTTAAATCAATTTGCTTTTATTTATCTATTTGATTGCACCAGCTCCTTAGTTGTGACAGGCAGGCTTCTTATTTGCGGCCTGCATGTGGGATCTTGTTCCCTGACGAGGGATCGAACCCGGGACCCCTTCACTGGGAGCTCAGAGTCTTATCCACTGTGCCACCAGGGCAGTCCCAAATCTTCACTTCTTATTTTTAAATTTTTTAGAATGTTTTTTCACATTTTGGGGGTAAGTGTTGAAAATATATAGCAATGTTGAAAGAATTTTACAGTTAAAACCTGTATACTCACCACCTAAATTCTAGCATTTACTGGACTTGCTTTATCACATATTTATTACCTACCATCCCTCTACCCATTTATTAATCTATCTAAGGTTTGATGCATTTTAAAGTAAATTTCAGACGTCAGTATACTTTACCCTAACTCCTTCAGCATGCAGATTAACTAAAGTTCACTAATTGTTTATAGATTTTTTTCTTTTGATGTAAAAGTTACATGCAATCTGTATAAATGTAAAAATGGTAAGTGTAACATTTGCTAAACAAATGCAGGACACAGAACCTTATCTTCTCCTTAGAAAATTCCCTCATGCCCTGTCCCAGTCAATTCCTGTCCCTACCTCACCCCGAGAAGCAACCTATTTGCCTGTGCTAGACTTTTATATCAATGGAATCATACCATATGTATTCTTCTGTGTAAGGCTTCTTTCACTCAGCATTATGTATTTCAGATTTATCCAGATTGCATGTACCAGTAGTTCATTCCTTTTCATTGCTGAGTAGTAGTCTATCATATGAATATGCTGTTTCTTTATCTGTTCTCAATGCTTCCTAAATTCCTATTTCTAATGGATGTTTCAGCTTATCTGGATGTAGCTATGTTAAGCATTGCAAATGTTATGACCACTGTCTTAAGTAACCATTTTCTAAATGCTAATACATTTAGCAAATACCAATGCTAAACCTTGGTCTTTATCCCTCAATATTCCTAAGCAATAGGTGGACCGTACCCCTTCCCTCCCTTTCCCTGCAAGACCCTACCCCCAAATCCCTTAATTAAATTGAGGTCTTAGAATGTTAAATTCAAAAGAACCTTAGAGATAATCTGCTTAAAACCCCTCAAATGAGGAAACAGGCCAAATGAGGGAAAGCAACTTATCCTAAAAAATGGCAAAGCTGAACTCAAACCAAGTCTTCTGATCCCAAGTTGAATGTTGTTTACACTATTTTAGTGATATTTTAGTCATTAAATTTAATAGACAAGCAGTTCACTTTTGTACATGACTCTTCTGAAAACATGTACGTAGAACAAATAGAACTCTCGTACATGGCTGGTGGGAATGCAGGTGGTACAGCCACTTGGGAAAAGTTGAGCATTTTCTTTTAAACATATATGTATCCTGTGATCCAGTAATCCTTCTTTTACCCATTTAGCCAACAGAAATGAAAATATAAGTCCACCCCAAAACCTGTACCTGGTAGAATAAGATGAAAGGCATAAGAAGAGTATCAGTTGAGTTCCATGGGGTTCAAAGAGGAATTACATCTCTGGTTTGGAAGAATTAGGGAAGGTTTCACAATCAGGTGCCTTTTGAGATGAACCTCAGGGATTAGACGGGCCTTCAGGAAGTGAGATTCTGTCATGGGGAAAAGCATTTCTTTAATTCACCTGGGAATAGGGTAGATAAAAGCATGGATAAGAAAAGCGTGGTCTTGTTTTTTGTTGTTGTTGCTGTTGTTTTTTATTGGGGTAGAGTTGTTTTACAATGTTGTTAGTTTCTACTGTACAACTAAGTGGAATTCCCTGTGCTGTACTGCAGGTTCTCATTAGTTATATATTTTATACGTATTAGTGTATATATGTCAATCCCAATCTCCCAGGTCATCCCACCCCTGGTCTTGTTTATGTTAAAATAAAATTGTTCTGTTTTTCATACTGTGCGTATAATGTGTAAAGGAATAATGAAAACTAAAGATGGAGAGAGGGGTTTGTAGACAGCATCACTGAGAGGGTGAGGAATGTGTTAACCGTGGATTGGTACATATATTTGTGGGTGACGTGAATGACATAGACTACTAATATTTTATTTTGCCAAGAAAAGGCATTTTAATAAAACTCACTTTGCAAAATGCGGTGATTGATTCAATGAACGATTATCGATGAATGCTAAACCATTGGTTGACAACTTATTGGGATAGTCAGACTCTCTCAAAATATTACCCTGCAGATTGTTAATTACAAAGGGAAAGATACATTTATAACAGAGAAATTCGGGGCGGGGTGGTGGTTATTGCTTTAACCAACTGTTGGAACTTAACATAACCCATAAATATAACAAAGCTCATTACGTGACTTGTGATGTGATGCACTGAGCCAAGCTCTTATATAGTGTTCTTAGATGTTGTAACACTTATACAGTGTTCTCGACAACAGTGTTCTCCTTGAATCTAATGGTGAAGAAGCAGTCGAACAAGTTCAAAGTCTGGGACATTTTACATAATGACTGCCTGAACTTTTCTAAAATGTCAACATCGTGAAAGAAGTCAGGGAAATTATCCTAGTTCTAGATGGGAGGAGACTATAAAACACGATAACTAATGTCATCCATAATACTTGATTGGTTTCTCTAAACAGCAACAAAAATTCATAAATTGCATTATTGGAACAATTAAGCAAATTCAGATATAGATTGTATGTCAGATATTTTTATATCAGTATTAAATTTCTTGGCATGATTGTGGTTATGTTGGGGGACGTTCTTGTTCTTGGAAGGTACATGCTGAAGTATTTAGGAGTGAAAGGTATTGATGTCTGTAATTTTCAAATGTTTCCTCAAAAATTTATGTGCATACACACAGAGAGAGTGTTTGCATATGTGGGAAAATGTTAACAGTGGATAAATTTCAGTGAAAGGTATTTTATTTTGAAATTTCCAAAATAAAAAGTTGGAAGAAAAAGAAAGAAGGAAAATAAACTACCTTCTATCATCATGGAATGAAACTTTTAAAAACTTTTTTTATTTCTTTTTTGTGGCCATACTGCGAGGCTTGAGGGATCTTAGTTCCCCGACCAGGGGTCAAACCTAGGCCCTGGCTGTGAAAGCACAGAGTCCTAACCACAGGACTGCCAGGGAATTCCCTTAAAAACTTATTATTAAGGAAATTTACATCACTTAGCCTCATCACTTAGCTGCAGCAATTATCAACGCATGACAATTTTGCTTCATTTTTCCCTTCACCCCATCAGACCCTGGGCCATTTTGAAGCAGATCTCAGACATAATTTTGTAATCCTTAAGTATCATTCTCTTTAAAAAAACATAATATAGGGACTTCCCTGGTGGTTCAGTGGTTAAGACTCTGAGCTCCCAATGCCGGGGGCCTGGGTTCCATCCCTGGTCAGGGAACTAGATCCCGCATGCTGCAACTAAGACCTGACGCAGCCAAATAAATAAAAATAAATAAATAAATAATTTTTAAAAACCAACATAACAATAAATTAATACACCCCTTTGTACCTAAAACCCAGTCTCAAGTCATCAACTCCAGTGCAGTCTTGTCTCATCTCTCCCCTTTCCCGCTATTAGATTACCTTGAAGCAAATATGAGACATTGACTGCAACACTTTTACAAAGGTTTTTTCACTCCAGGCTTTAAAATTTTTTTTCACATTGTTATAATCATAGTGTACCTACGTTTGTAAACTGCTTGAAATCATTTCAGACGATGTATGAGTCATACAGCAATGTATGAGTCTTTTAAAATTTTGTTTTTTCATTTTAATGTAACTGAAATTTCATCAAATTGGCAGATAACATTTTTCTGGAGATTTTATACTCTGCTGATCCCAAATTGGATGCTGCACGAGCGATTTTAAAGAAAATTGAATGCCGTAATCTATACAAGTTTGTGGGTGAGACTCAGCCTATAGGACAAATAAAGATTAAAAGGGTAAGTTGAAAGGTCCTCTGACCCCCAGGAGGAAACCATTAGCCCATCACAATACCACGACTGTATTCTAAGCCCTTTACACGTTCTCACTTAATCTTCACATCAGTCTTCTGAGCCCTGCCCTGCAGATGAAGAAACCGAGGCTTGGGAGAGATTAAATAATTTGCCTTTGGAAGCACGGTTAGTGAGCCAGGATTCAAAGCCAGGTCTCATTTACTCCAAAACCTTTACTCTCTCATGTCAGAAGTGAGAGGGGAGCCTCAAATTTTGTCTAGACCCAAAGGCAAGAAAATGAATGTGAGTAAAAGGGGCCTCAAAATGAGGTATCTGCATGAGCTTCTTTGACACTCTAAGGACCTGCTTTAACTACTTCCTTCTTTGGCAGACTATCAGGTTCTCACAGATGGTGCTTGCTTGCCTTCTTTAGTTCAGTTATCAGTTATCTCTCCTGCTTGTTGAAGGGTTTTCTCTTTGCCAGAAAGCGCATAACAAAAGCCACACTGATAACCACACCCCGCCTCATGATACTTCCTTGGGTCACACTTTACTTCTTGTTTTACTAACACGTTAATGCCACATTTTTTTCAATGTGAAATGCTGTTATGAAAATCGCACTATTGTGATTTGATTAAAAGATGGCATAGGCAGAAACCATATATTTGTTAGGGAAATCTCTACCCACTTTTTTTGGTAAAGTACTGTGTTTAGAGAGGGAACCTCTTTGTGACACAAACACTGTAGAATGAAGAACTGGAGTTCTAACATGAGGAGCCTCGTCTTTTCTAGGAAAACTACGAAAGCCTTCCGAAAGGGGTCGCCAGTGCTAAACCCAGTGACATGGTGCTAGAACCTGAACTGAAGGCTGAAGATTTCATAGTGGATGTAAGTAGTTAGTCCAATAACATACTAAGCAAAGAATTTATTTAAAATAAAGCACCGCTACCCCCCCTCATTATAACAGTAGTACATGTTCATTATAGAAAATTTGGAAAATACAGAAAGATGGAAGAAAGAGAATCACCTGTGATATCACAGAAAAAAACTAACATTAAGCAGTTTTAAAACCTTCTTTGACATTTTTATGTCAATATTGTAAATATTTTTATGTAATTGTGGTCATGTCATTAATAGAATGTTGTATATAGTGATTTTTGAATGTTTTCTTGATCAAAAAAGTAATACATACCAATAATATTTTAATTGCACACACACACAAAAGAAAAAGTTAAGACTTTTTGACTCCTATTTTCATAGAGGATGTAGTGTCTTCTTATATCCTAATGAGAATGCCAAACGGCTTTCTCACATTTTCTTGTTTCCTCTAAGAAATTCTTTTCAGAGTTCTACTCCTCTGAAATCTCAGGACAGTGTTCTCTGTGTATTTTTTCCATAAGCCTCTCATTTGTTATTCTCTTGCTGATGCATCTTTGAGCAAAAGGCAATCTCTCCATAACCATTCTTTGCCGAGGGACACAGTGAGTGAACTGCCCTTGGACCCTCTCTCTATTCACTTGACTGCGTGATGGAGTGCCTCAGATCTGCAGATCAGGCTGCAGTTTCCTGTTTCATTAGATGAGGTTCCACCAGAATAAAGGGATCTCACATCCTGACTTCCTGAGGCTCTGAAAGGCTTCACTCTCCAGAATGTTATCCCTGGGCTCCCACGTGTCTGCCCTTTGCCCTCAGTGCAGGCATTACTCCTAGTCGGTCCCCCACCTCCCCATCTCCCAATGGATAGAGGATCAGAGGTACTTCAGGTGGCTGCCATGCATAGGAGAAGATGACATACACATGGCCAATAGACATGAAAGAAGTTTAACTTTCTTGTTAACCTGTAGGCAAATTGATGCAATGAGTTTTTTGATTATCAGACGTATAAGATAAAAAATTTTTTATAAGATTTTGTGATAATAAAGGTATGTGAAAATGGGAGTGTAAATTGATACAAGAGACCAAACTAGGGTCAATTTTAACTGACCCAGCAGTTTCATTCTGGGGATTTGTCCAAAGGAGGTGATCAGTTTTTCAAAAAAAAGCACAAATATATTTATTGTGGCTTTATTATAGTGTGAAATTAGGGGAAAAATGTGTATGTCTTTTTTTTTTTTTTTTGGCCATGCCACATGGCATGTGGGATCTTAGTTCCCCAACCAGGGATCGAACTCGTGCCCCTTGCATTGAGAGCGTGGAGTCTTAAGCACTGGACCACCAGGGAAGTCCCTATATATGTCTCTCAATAGGAAATTCAGTGGAATAATGCAAACATTAAAAGTTGTTTTTAACATCAAAAGATGTTTATAATAAGTGAAAAAAAGTACGTACAGAATGATTTTGTTTCTTTAAATGTATATACATTACATTTAAATATGTGTGTGCAGTGAACATATTGAAAAAATTTTGGATATATTAATAGTAAAATGTTAACACTGTTTCTACCCGAGTGGTGGAATTGCAGGTGATTTTTTTTTTTTTATAGTGAGTATGGTACAAGAGTTTCATAATCTGAAACTCTTTCCATTTTAAGATGGGTAAAGCCTATCTGTATTCTGAGAAAGCAATAAAATTGCTAATTAAATGTCTTATCATGAATTAGCATCTAGTTATAGCTTGACAGTGTAATATATTTACGTGGTGCATCTTACCATACATGGCCCCTTTGGGGACTGTATGTAGTAACTTTTATGATTATGTAATGGGCTATAAAACATAATGTACTATTTAGAATTAAAGATTCATTGTTGTTGGTCTGTAGCTACTTTTTTACTCTTGAGTCCTTGGTTAAGCACGGGATCTCAGTATAACATTGCCCTTCTGGAAAATAATGGTTTTATCAAATCTGCTTTAAGGAGGAATTTACAGTTATGCATTATGAAGAAAATAGGGCTTGCCTTTTATTACTATTCTAAAGCCAAGGAAGTAAATACCGAAGAGGTAGTGGCACTTAGATTGTTGAAAATTTGACTAGTGTTCATGCCTTAGCACGATGGGTAAAATGTCAGTGCTGCAGCAGGTCCCGCCCTTATGAAACAACACCCAGGAGAGAGACCTGTGACAGCACCAGCCCTGGGACCGTGGGGAGGACTGAGCAATTTTCCCTCACAGATAAAGGAATGCAGCTATCAAAGCCAGTAGACCATGCAGAGTGGGAGGGCTGGCCGTGTACTGCAGACCCCTGGTCTCACTTCTGGACCATGGCTGAATCTCAGATGTCCACCCTTGTCTCACAGGCCACTGGCAGCATAGCCAGCAAAGCACATATACCGGTTTTCTTCAGTCACCACTCACAGGATAAGCCCCTCTTATCATCTGTTCTTTTCTGTACCGTCATCACCACATTACTCTATTTCTTCCCCTTACTTCACTTCCAATCTCTTCCCTGTCCCAAACCTGTCCCTGGAGCCCTTTGGAATTTCCACTCCGTAATTAACTAACTCCCCTCTATCTTTAGCCTCTTCTCTGACTATCTTTTTGCCTTTGTTGCAGCCTGGCTGTCCCCTGAGAGCCTGATTCCCCTGCAGCTCTTTCAGGAAAAGCACATTCCTCAGGGTCAGGAGACCTTCCTGTTCATCAGTCCTCTTGTTCCCTAGTACCACTTCAAGACCCCATGCAAGATCCCTGTTCCTCTGAGACTGACATCCTTAAACCATCTCCTGTCCTCTTGGTTGCAGGTTTTGGCATGGTGCAGAGCCTTCCAGTCTACTCCGGTTCCTGCCATCATCCTTAGTGGCTTCATAGTCCACATGGCGCCAACTCTGATCTCCTTATCCTCATCTTCAGTGACCTTATCCCCTCCACCTCTGAACCTTATCAACATTTGAAAATGCCCTCCCTCTAAAAATCACTAACTGAAGCATCCCATCTCTGTCCATAAACCCCTTTCTTCCTTCCTTACTTGTTCCTAGCTCATCAGGACCTCCAGTTTACTGTCTCCTGACTTTCTTCCAGCTGGTTAGTGATCTTCTATCTTTATTTCTCTCCCAATCTAACTTAGATCGTGTTTCCATTAATTCAGTCATTTTCTGCAATTACCCTCAACTCCCTCGCAAAACGCTGAATGACAGTTCATGGTCACCAACCCTAGGTGGGCCCTCTGGACTTTCTGGCAAGCTTAGTGCAATTCTCCTAGTCTCCATAGTGACTATTTCAAACCATCTTCACTCCTCCCAAATCTCCAGCCCTGCTTCCCAACCCCAACTGTATTCACTCTCAGTGACTAACTCCACTTTAGCTCTTATTTCAGAGATAAAATATAGGTTATTAGATAGGAACTCTCTCCACCTACACCGTCTGCCTCCACGTGCAGCTGTGTTCAGACTTCGCTCTGGTACAGTGGGGAAGTGTCTCTCTTCCTATCAAAAGGCTAAGGGTAACCCTTGTAATTGTGTTCCAGGCCAGGGCTGTCCAATAGAACTTCCTGTGGTGATGGAAATGGTCTGTATCTGTGCTGTCCATTTCAGTAGTGACTAGCCACACATGTCTATTGAGCACTGAAATGTGGCTGCTGCAGTTGAAGCACTAATTTTAATCTTATATTTAATGTTAATGACTTGACATTGTAAAACTCCACACATGGACAGTGGTTACCCCATTGGGCAGTGCAGCCAGAGAGCAATTTGTCTCAGAACGTCTGCAGAACCACACAGTATGCGTTCTCTCCTCTCTCTCTTTGACTTGCCCATCAGCAGTTAAACAGACTTTCATCTTAAGAAAATAACAAACCCTGCACTCCTCTTTACCCATCTTCTCTTCTTCAGGGTTAAACTCATTGAAAAGTTGGGTCCCCTTACCTTTCCTGGGTACCACAGTCCGCTTCATATTCTCCCCTCTTGCCTCTCGTAACAGCCAAACTTCCAAAAGTTGTCTTCTCTCTCATTTCTCGTCTACTTCTTTTTTGTTTTGCCTTGTTTTTTGTTTGTTTGTTTGTTTGTTTTGGCCACGCCACATGGCTTTCGGGATCTTCGTTCCTGGAACAGGGGTCGAACCCGTGCCCCCTGCACAGAGTCTTAACCACCGGCCCGCCAGGGAAGTCCCTTCTCATCTACTTCTGAACCTTTTCTCTGTCACCATCACTATACAGCTATATTTCATTTTATTGCAAGTCATTTTATTGCACTTTGCATGTATTGGAATATCTCTGACGTCTGCCTGTATTAAAACTACTGTCACTAAGATCAGCAATGACTTCAGTGCTACTAAAACCAGCAGACAAGTTTCAGTCCTCTCTGCTTCAGAGCTGTTTCTTCTGCCTGGAATTCTTTTCTTTCCTACCTAGGCCTTGTTAATTCCTGCTCACTTATTAGTAATGTCACTTTCCCAGGAAAACATTTCCAGTCATTGCCTAGGAGCCCCAGACTACTAGGTTCCCAGGTTACAAAGTTTCACAGTACCATTTGCTTTTCCTTGGTAGCTCTTATAACAAATGGTGCTAGATAATTACTTTTTTTTGGCCAGGCTGTACAGCTTGCAGGATCTTAGTTCCCTGACCAGGGATAGAATCCGGGCCCGGCAGTGAGAGCACCAAGTCCTAACCACTGGACCACCAGGGAATTCCCGATAGTTACTTTTTAAATTATTTGTTCTACCTCAGTCTAGGCCATGTGGTCTACGGGGGCTGGGATTTTATCAAGCGTCCTTGTATCTCTACACAACAGTGCCTGCCACGTGTCTATCACATAGTAGGTATTGACGTTATACCCTACTTATGTTGAAAGCACAAATACCCCTCCCACCCCACCCAGATTTCAAAGACCAATTCCCTATGGGTCATGCACCAGAGCTACCTTTATTCCGCTATGAGCCACCCTACCAGGGCTCCTACTTCTCAACCTCCAGAGAGCTCTGCTTCGTTTCCTGTGATGCCCCACAACCCTGAATTGAACTCTCATTGCTATTATGTACACGATCACTTACTTATTGCTTGTATTAAGGTTATCAACATGGATTATGGAATGGAAGACAAGAATCCTATTGATCATGTTCGCTTCTATTGTAAGAGTGAGCCCAGCCAGGCAATCATGATTACTAAAAATCAGGTAACTACTTAGGTAAAACAAATATACGACAGTGGCATTTGGAACTTCACAGTAAATTGCATTTTACTTTCAGGTTGAGTCCTAAAGTCAATGTGTACTGTTTAAAAAAAAAGAAGCAGAAGCATATCTTTAAAATTAAAGTATACCTGATTTTGTGTAGCCTAGACCATCTTAAGAGCCAGTTTATCCTGTTTGCTAAACACAGAAGAAAGCTCTGTTTTTTGGTTTAGAGGCTAGCTTATAAGTCTGGTGGGAAGGGAGTGTCATATGGTTGAAGTCATCTAAGTGAAATGTGCGTATTTGCAGATCTTCTGTGTGAGAGTCAGTCATCTTCATGTAATTATATCATACAAACCTTTCATCTTCTATTAATGGACATAAAATTGCGGGACATTTTGCAATATGACAGCTGCCTTGAATTCTTTTCTCTGGATTATCA
Source organism: Lagenorhynchus albirostris (assembly GCF_949774975.1). Taxonomy (NCBI): domain Eukaryota; kingdom Metazoa; phylum Chordata; class Mammalia; order Artiodactyla; family Delphinidae; genus Lagenorhynchus; species Lagenorhynchus albirostris. Next base: position 22,555,884 of record NC_083109.1, read on the forward strand.
CTGGGATAAAATAGCAAAACAACATGGTGCTTTTAATATAACATCAAGCATGGAGCTTAGGAACAGCTGATCTCTCTTCAGTGTGTGAATTCAAGGTGACAGTGAAATTTTTCCTTCTTTAAAAAGGTTTCACAGTTTTTGCCAGAGGTATTTGCTGAGCAGCTGATTCGAGTTTATTGTAAGAAGACGGATAAAAGGAGTCTCTACGCTGCACAACAGCATTTCGTTCAGTGGTGTTTAATCAATGACTTCACCAAGCCACAGGTGGGTGACATTATTCACATATGTTGCACAAATTTTTAAGTAAAAAACGCAAGCAATCCTTACATCCCTCTGAAAAGTTCTCATTTAAATATAGTCATTTGATGAACTTATTTACAAAACAGAAACAGACTCACAGACTTAGAGAACGAACTTACGGTTACTGGGGGGAACAGTAGTGGGGAGGAATAGTTGGGGAGTTTGGGATTGATGTGTACACACTGCTGTATTTAAAATGGATAACCAACAAGGACCTTGTATGGCACAGGGAGCTCTGCTCAATATTAGGTAATAACTTAAATGGGAAAAGAATTTGAAAAAGAATAGATACATGTGTATATATAACTGAATCACTTTGCTGTACACCTGACACTAACACAACATTGTTAATCAATTATACTCCAATATGAAATTAAAAGTTTAAAGTAAATAAATAAAAAAATGTCATTTGGTTTTGGTTTGGGAGAAAAAGGTTTTTCCACATTAAGCTTTCCTTTTAAAATGCCTGAACCTGTGTCCACCAGCAGTTTCTTCCTACAGCAATTGTGAGTGGGTGCTCTGTTTATCACTATTGTCCTAATAATAAAAGTTTAAGATGGTGAACATGTGAATAGTACTTGACAGTGTTCTCACCAGTTGTCTCACCCAGTCCTCCCAGTGACCCTGGGGGGGTGAGATATTGTGTCCTCATCTTGAAGAGAAGGTTACCAAAGCTGAGCTTTAACTTATTTAAGGCCACATATAACTGATAATAAGTTTTCTAACTTATTTCAAACTCAGCATTCCCAAACCTATAACCTATTTAAATTCTCTAGTTGCCAATCCCATAGAGAATGTTGTTGAAATTGTCCCTTATTGACCTGCACATGGTGGGTGCCTGGCACAGAGAATGTGACCAGTTGATATTTGTTGACTGAATGAATATGATTGGCAGGCAGGTGGGAAACAGAGTTCTACTTCCTGGCCTAGTGCTGTCTCTCACAACACCTTAGCTGCTTCCCACCCCCGCCCCCCGTGTTGGGTGCTGAAGGAAACAAAAACCAAAGGTGAGACGTGAAAGAGTAGCCCAGTACATCGGCTCTTTGTCAGATGCCAGAGGGAGGGACACAGGTGAGTCTGTTAGGACTCAGAGCTTTGGGAGAGCTGTCAGAAAAGCCTTAGAGAAGTTCCTTTAGCATTTGTTGTATAGCTGGTTTGGTGGTGCTGAATTCCAAAATATGGAAGCAGCTCATGCAGCTCAATATCAAAAGAAAACAAAACAACCCAATCCAAAAATGGGCAGAAGACCTAAACAGACATTTCTCCAAAGATATACAGATTGCCAACAAACACATGAAAGGATGCTCAACGTCGCTAATCATTAGAGGAATGCAAATCAAAACTACAATGAGGTATCACCTCACACCAGTCAGAATGGCCATCATCAAAAAAGCTACAGACAATAAATGCTGGAAAGGGTGTGGAGAAACGGGAACCCTCCTGCACTGTTGGTGGGACTGTAAATTGATACAGCCACTATGGAGAACAGTATGGAGGTTCCTAAAAAACTAAAAATAGAACTACCATACGACCCAGCAATCCCACTACTCGGCATATACCCTGAGAAAACCATAATTCAAAAAGAGTCATGTACCACAATGTTCACTGCAGCACTATTTACAATAGCCAGGACATGGAAGCAAACTAAGTGTCCACTGACAGATGAATGGATGAAGAAGATGTGGCACATATATACAATGCAATATTACTCAGCCATAAAAAGAAACGAAATTGAGTTATTTGTAGTGAGGTGGATGGACCTAGAGTCTGTCATACAGAGTGAAGTAAGTCAGAAAGAGAAAAACAAATACCATATGCTAACACATATATATGGAATCTTAAAAAAAAAAAAAGGTTCTGAAGAACCTAGGGGCAGGACAGGAATAAAGACGCAGACATAGAGAATGGACTTGAGGACACAGGGAGGGGGAAGGGTAAGCTGGGACAAAGTGAGAGAGTGGCATGGACATATATACACTACCAAATGTAAAATAGCTAGCTAGTGGGAAGCAGCCGCATAGCACACGGAGATCAGCTCGGTGCTTTGTGACCGCCTAGAGGGATGGGATAGGGGTGGGAGGGAGACGCAAGAGTGAGGAGATATGGGGATATATGTATATGTATAGCTGATTCACTTTGTTATAAAGCAGAAACTAACGCCATTGTAAAGCAATTATACTCCAATAAAGATGTTAAAAAAAAAAAAAGGAAGAAAGAAAAGTCTTAGGCAGGAGGGAGGATTCTCCTACATCCAGAAGGCTGGATTGTGTTTGGATGAGTAGCAGAGAGAAATGGGAGCTACACAAAAATGCAACTGGAACAAGTTGGGTGTGTTTGGGGGCCTCAAAGTCTTATTGTTGAGGTGATGGAAACGGTAGAGTCGGCTGGATTGTGGAGAAGCGTGGGTAATCAGCTAAGAAAGATTTACTGTTATGTACGGTGGGCAGAGTATTCAAGACTTACCATGCTGCTGTAATATTTACTTCTGGGTTTTGTCTCCAGCTAGAGTGAGACCAGTGGAAATAAGGAAGTATGTCTGTCTTATGTACTGTAGCTTCTAAGGAGACTAAACCCCTGATGAAGAAGGAAAACTCTAGCAGCAGATGGATTGGAACGTGGAGAGACTGGAAGCAGAGACAAGAGGCTATTCAAGTTCAGCCATGTGGTGATAGTGACTTAAATCCAGATACATTCAGTCAGGGAATGAGTGTTTTCACTAGGCCCTATGTTAGGGGCCAGGGATGGAACAGTACCTGAGACAGTTCCCACAGGTTTCGCTCTATTTGGGGATAACAGACACATGAGTAAATAACAGTCACAATGGTGTGGTAAGTGCTTTGGGGTCAGGGGCAGTGTGGACAGTCTTAGAGGAGCAAAAAGGAGCCGGGTTTAAGTCTGGTTGGTTGGGGAAGGCTTACTTAAAGAGGGACTTGGAAGCTGAGACCTGAAGAATGGGTGAGGAGTCAGCTGGGTAAAGGCGGGTGGGGGGGAGGCCGGAAGGTGAGAGAGAACAGGGTGCATTTAGGGATGGGGCGGGGCACTGTGCACAGTGCTGTAAGCCAAGAGCACCAGAGCAGTGGGAGCCCCTGGGGTGTGTAAGCAGGAAAGGGACATAGTCAGGTCGGCGTTCATAAAGTTCACTAGAGTTGAAATTAGAACGGGTAGAGATAAGGATGTTTGGTAGAAATAGAGACGAGTTTGAAAACAAATCATGTTGACTTGAGGTACGGGTCTTCCGAATATGAGTGTCATGGCAATAGTGTGGCTGCTTTTAATAATAGCTCTATCAAGTCGGATCCAGCGTAGGTCAGCAGAAGAAATGTGATACGGGGCAGGAGATCTGAAAGCTTTAGAAGAGCTAAATGGGCCAACAGCACAGTGAGACAACAGGAGGGAGCTGCTGCCACCTCTAGGGTAGGAGGTGGGAGTCCAGGTGCTGGGCCACCTGCAGAAGCTAGAACCACAGCAGAATCACAGCCACTGTACCCAGCCAGAGGGGTTAGGGGAGAGACACCCTGGCTTCTCTGCCCCCCTCTCTTCCAGCCTCCCACCAGTGCCTCCCATCGGCCAAACCTGACTGGAGGCCAGTAGACACGGGAGCTGGGAAACGTAGTTCACAAGAGCAGCTCCTGTTACACAGCACAGCAGAGGGAGGCGAAGTGTGGATCTGAGAGCAAGTAGGCAAATGAAGGCCACGATATTCTATCACAAGCGTTCTCTTGCTAGTGCAATAAAGGCTCTCACAGATCTGTACCCTCACATAACCTCGAGAATCCATCCACAAGTTCAAGAACGATTCAGGATAGAGTCAGGTGTTAGAGGGCCTAGCTTCTCACACTCTTTGTTTTCAAGTCACTTCACTTTGACACCATCCCTTGTTTTGGGTGGAGTCAGTGCTGATGGGGCCAAAGTTATAGCCTTGATTGTGGAGCAAAGCTCAAGTTCTGCAGGCGCATGCTGTCCTTACCCCCTTTGCCGTCTTACAGGCCTGGGACGTTTATTACAGGGGAGACTAGGAAAGAGAGGAGCAGGGATCCAGTGCAGACCCTCTTTCTCCTGGAAAACCAGGACAGAGTGTGTTCCGTGGAAGTGTGTGAAGGGAGAGGGCCGTAAAACCTAGCCATGTGAAAAGATTAGGTCTGGTGGCTTTTGCTCTGAGGGCTCTTCCCTTGCTAGGACCGTGGCGTTTCTAATTCAGCCCACACACTGAGCATATATACAGTCTGGGGTTTCGCAAGAGTAAGTCTGTCCAGAAGCAATCTGTCTGCAGGACAAAGATACGTGTACCTGAGGCCTTCGCAAAAACCATGAAAACTGGCTTTTCTCTATTTCTAGTTTCTCTCTCTTTGACAGGATGGTGATATTGTAGCTCCACTTATAACACCTCGAAAATCGGAGTGGAATTACACAGATTCAGCCCAGAGTCCAGCTCACACCCGAGAAGCATCCAAATGCAGAGCCCAGCTTTTTCGAGATGGTTCAGTGTGAATGTCTGCAATCAGTTGTTTACAAAAAGCCTCTCCGTCCTCCCCCCAACACAATTAACTTAGGGAATTTGATTACAGAGTTCTACAAATGTATTGACAACTAGTGCTTTTTATTTTATATTTTGAATGTACGCACATGCTAAGTCATTTCTATTTAGAGGAACAGGTATTAGGCAAACTTTATTACATGAGCTATAGAAAGCACTGCCTTGCCTATTTTTAATATTAATCAAAGCCTTTCTTCTTTAGCAGCCAGTTTTCTTAGAATAACCGCTGTTTTATGTACTTTGAACTCTTAGGACATATGATTGTTTTTTAAAAAATTTGGAAATGAGACAAAGGTGCACACTGGAATTTGCATTTGGGATTGTCACGAACAGCCACAGTTAAAAGCAAAACGTAAAATCCTGCGCCCCTGAGGAGGCGCCCATCACCCCAGATTTGAAGAGAGCTCTCCTTGAGTGGCTGGAATATCAGTGAAAGGCACCTACCCTCACCCTTTTAGCCCCCTGTCAGCTGCCCTGTGGGATCAACAGTAGATGAGGGCCAGGAGGGGCTCCAGCGTTTTGATGACAGGCCTGACTGATTTGCTGAAAAGATCTGAGGGCTCTGGCCTCCTCTGAAGTGGGGCATAAAACTACCTTATAGGAAACCCCTAGCCCCAGTGGCAGAGGGATCCCCCAAACCAAGCTGTTCTCTGGGTCAGCTGTGGCTCTAGCCCGTGTTGGTTTCTTTCCTGGGTGCTCACTGCCCGAGCCCTGAGGGTTCTGCCATTGCCCAGCCTGGAGAAGGCAGCTTCCCTCCCACCTGCTCTCTGCATCTTGCTTGGGTGCTGATCAGAGGTCATGACAGGAACCGTCCATCCTCAGGGCTCCTCAGAGCTGGGACTTCATTTTTGCTGGTAGCTGCCCGTGCGGAGATGAAGTGATTGCCCAGTGAGCTCCAGGTTCCACTCTGTGTCTCTACACAGTGGTTGAGCAGCGCTCCTGAACTGAGGGCTCTCCTCCCATACGCACATCCCCAGTGCTACAGAAATTCACCAAGAGCGAAGTCTGGAGTTAGAGCCAAAGCTGGTGGCTGCCAGAGGCAGGGCAGTGGGGAGTGTAGTCATGAACCCCTAACATCTTGTGCTTTGACGCTCCCTTACAAAAGCCTGACACTCCCTGGCAGCCTGGGCCTGGGGAGCCAGCCCTGGCCCTGGGCAAGAGCAAGAGGGAGTGGGGAGGAACTCAGACCACAGGCCAGCGGATTATCCCCAGGGCCTTAGGAGTGCTGCACCTTCCACTGTGTAACCAGGCTCTCTGCTGTAGACACTAGGGTGACAGGTATTTGGAATGTCTGCCGTTGTGCACTATCACCCCTCCCCCATCCCTCAGTAGATAAAGAGTTGACCCTAATTCATAGAGTAGTTAGAACCCTTCTCCTCTCCCACCACGGTGCTGGGTGGTGGGGATGTGGTCACATATGGGCTCATAGAAGCACAAGGAAAGTGGTCCGTGGTACTGGGTCATGTCCGTTTTAACCAAGGTGCCTCTGAAATGTTCAGCAGGGAGAAGCATCCGTCCTAGACTCCATGTGCCCGGACCCAAGGTCAAGAATGTAATGTTTCTCTGCCAAGATTGTTTTATTTTTGCACCTCCTCCCTTTAAATCATTGTTTTACTCTGCAATTTTGTGGTCTCAGTGTTGTATCGTTGTGCTCTCTGAGAAACAACTTGAATCTGTTGTGTTTGCATCTTTTGTTACATACCAGGCAGCTGCACTTTATGCTCTTTGCAACTGTTTTAATTATGGGAACCATGTGCCACTGACAAGGTTAAATTTTTCTTAAGAAACATCTTCACTATTCGTATAAAAACGGAGACTTTAACAGCTTGGCCTCTAGAGTTACTGCGCATTGTCACATTGAGAATGTAAATAGAACTGCAAGTTCAAGTGACTGGTTATTTCATCTGGGTGAGGGAAACAGCTGCAATAAAACGTCATGAATGTATCTCTATCTTGAAACCAACCGTGTCTTCCTTGACGACTTTCTCTCACACTTGTGTGCCCAGTTTTGACCCTTTTGTGCAAAAGAACTGTGTTTGGTCTAGGAATGCGCCCAGATGTTTCTTTATACCTCAGCACTGTGTTGGGTCTTCGAGAGGGGATAATATTAACAGGGCCTATGTTACTTGGTTTTCCTCATTCAGTAATGGCAAGTAATGGCCTGATAAAGAATCTTCTGGAAGGAGACAGGCACTAGCATGGGGAGGGATATGGCTTTCTTTTTTTTTAGTTTTTCTGAGCTCCTGTTTTGCCAGAAAACATATCCTTCCTCCTTTTTAACCTCCCTGAGGTTCCCATCTACAGAATTTCAAATTCTTTACCCAAATATGCATATTGTTCATTTGCTGCTTTCATATTTTCCTCGTGGAATTAAATAAGAGATTTGCAAGCAGCCGGTGGCACACTGGTGGCAGACAGAAAGCCCTCAATGTTCTGGGAAAAGAAGGATGCTACTGGAGTCTTTATTAATTTCACTGGTTGAGTCCTGGTGTCTGTGGCTTGACAATATTCTTTAAGTTAGAATAATGTCCAACACATATAGAGTAGAATCCCATTTTGTAAGATATATATATATATATATATATATATATATATATATATATCCTTGGAAAATTGTCTGGAAGGATATACATGAAATGTTAGTGTTTTGGGGGGTGGTTGAATTTTAGGCAACTTTAATTCTTTTATATCTTCTGGTTTTTCTACAATAAACATGTATTAACTGTATACTCTCTAAAAAGATCATTTTCCTGAGGGACTTTGTGCTGCTCGGGTGAGGTATAAGTGCTTTCACTCCTTCAAAGTCCCCTCTCCAGGAGAACATGGGCTGTGCTCATGCCTGTCTTGGTCCTCTGGCGACGGGAGGCTGTCTCAGAGCCACAGTCCACACTGGGACACTTTGCCATCTGTGTTTCGGACAGAATGGACTGCCCAGGGTGACGGAGGCCTCGTCAGCATCCGGGGGCAGATCCAAGCCCCTGTTGCCCCAGGAAGCTGCCCACCGGGGCATCAGCTCAGGACCCAGGCCTCTAGCTCCTTGATGCAGAACTGCTCCTGCCGGGCCAGCACCTCGTTGTTGAAGGTTGCACAGGGGTGGCTCCCCCCGTGATACAAGTCTCCATCCAACCACAGCCCAAAGTGTCCACTAAAGAGAGAGGAGAGTCTTGGCATCGCTCCCTCCTGGATGCTGACACCTATCGGACCTGCACCAGCGGTGCTTGGCTGCACCGCGACAGCAGCCTCACTTCACCTTTGTCTCAGCTCCCCTTAAACCAATTTATCCTGATTGTTAGGGGCTCGCATGTTGTTCCCCACAGGGTTTGGAGCGTTTTTTGTTTTTTTTTACAGTTCAATGATTTTGATAAATATATGCAGTGGTGCAACCATCACCACAATCCAGTTTTAGAACATTCAGAACGTTAAAGATGGCAATGCTTAACCAAAGGAGGGACTCGCGCAAGCGCGGAGTCTGAGCCCAAAACACGTCAGAGGGCATCCATTCTAATCCCCTCGTTTGACAGCAAACCTAGGCTGGAGCTGGGAAGTGGCTTACTGCAAATCAGCCATGGCTGGTGCGTTCTGTGTCAATCTGCCTCTCAGTGGAGGCTTTTCAGGCAGTTGGGAGAGCAAAGAACTTGCCTGGTACTAAGCAAGCAATGCTTTCTTCTGTACCCTCAGGATAAGAGTTATTCTGCCTGAACTTGCAGGTCATTCCAGAGGCGAGACTAACCTTGTCTTCCTAACGCACTCCATCTCCCACCCCCAAGAGGCGCGCGCGCGCGTACACACACACGCACGCACGCACGCACGCACGCATGCCGGGTTCCAGGCAGATGCCTGCCTTCCTCCAGTGAGTTATGTTCCTACAGTCATGGAGCTGACAGGTAAATCTGAGGCTTGCCCATCCCTTGAATCTAGCCTCATCCAACCATAGGGAATGCTGTTTCCAAAGTGACAGCCTAAGCTGTCACCAACGTAACACTTCGGGGGAGAGTTCACGCCACCCTCTCCTCTCAATATTGACTTAGAGCAGGGTTTAGGGGGTTGGCTAGTGGACTGAGCAGGAGCTGCTGAAGGGAGAGGCTTGAAGGTTAACCAGCAGCCTCCCCATCTTGTCTGGGGCAGCCTAGCTCAGCATTTCCGGACGGGAGAAGGGATCCGAGCACAGACCACCCCGACACTCGAGACTCGGGGAGGACTGAGACACGCACCTGCCACAGCCCATCATCAGTGAATCCAAGTCTCCTTTCACGAAGAAAGAGTTGTTTCCTGTCCACTTGAAGACCTGTGATGATAGGAGAAACCTGCGGTTACTGGGTGAGTCCTGCCCTTGCACTTTGACTCTACACCACTGGGCGGCAGTGTTGTGGAGGAAACAGAACCTCCAGGCCCCAACGAAGGCGCAGGAACTACTCTGGTCTCCAGTCTCCCTGGAGTTCATCTCCTCTTGCCCTCCAGTCTGAATTCCCACAGCCCCAAAGCCCTTCTGTTCTAGGAATAGACCCGAACCCTCTGAGGCTTCCTGCGTCCAAAGCTGGAGAGAGGAGGCGGAAAGTCCAGGTCAGGAGCGGGGCCCTGATTCTACCCTTACTAACTGTTTCCTCCCCTCGCTGGAGGCAACACCAAACCTGCACACTCCCCAGTGCTGCCTCACACCCAGTTCCTCAGCAAGTGTTGTGGGCCCCACCCCAAAGAGACACCCTGACTACCACCATTTCTGTCCCATCCGTCCCCGCCAGTCACTCCTCCCTGGATCACAGCCTCCTAATGGGTCTCAGCTTCCACTGTCTCCTGCCCAGAGCCCATGTCCGCACTGCGGTCAGTGACCTATTCAAAATCCAATCGGATATTAGCCCTCCTCTGCTAAAGCCCTCCAATGGCCCTGGAAATAAAATCCAACCGCTTACAACAGCCGAAAGCCCAGCCTGCTGTGCCCCCGATTTCTCTCCGACCTCTTTTCCCCCTTAACAACTGCACTTCATCTACCCTGGCCCTTCTGTCCCTGGGACACTTGAGGCTATTGCTGCTCTAGGATCTTCATGCTTGCTGACCCCTCTGCGCAGGATGCTCTTCCCCCAGATCCTCAAATGGCCCACTTCTCATCTTTCAGCCCAAATGTCATCCCAGAGGAATTGAAAGTAGCCCTTCCTCCCAGGCCCTGTTCATGTGGCAATATGCCACTGCCTGCCCAGCTAACAGGTAAGCTCTGTGACGGCTGCCTTGATTCCGGCAGTATTCCTGAGACATGGTATAGATGTTTGTTGAATAAACAAATTATTCAAGGGTCGATTTAGCTAATAAAAGGATTTTTATAAGGCTGCAAAATATAGCATATTATTGCCTGTAATTAGTTGCCCAAAATGCTCTGAGCAACCAAAGGGTGTTAAGCAAGAAAATGGACTAATAAAAGATAAGCCCTGGGCTCAGAACAGGTGAGATAATATTAACAAGTGGCCAGGAGAAGACAGAACCATTCAGCTCCTCCTCCACTTTCCTCAAGGAACATGACCTTCAGACTTGAAGGAGGAAGATAAACATTGCTGCAGAGAAAATTAAGGCCACGTTCATGGTGCTTCTTGGAAGAGCAGTAAAGGAACGGCTGGGAATTCATGCAGAACACAAGAGGTGCCAGAAGACCAAAGACGGGCAAAAATTAACCAATTTTTGAAAGGATGAGGTTCCATAACAGTATCCTGGGAAGACTATAGTGATCCCCTGAAAACAATCATAAGTTCCTTTGAAGAACTTTTTCGGCACTTAGCACCAGGCACTGTTTAGTCACTGGAGAGAACAGCAAACTTAACAGACAAAAACTCCTGCCTCCTGGAATTCCCACTCTAGCGGCAGGAGGCGGGTAAATCAGTAAAATAAATGGTATATTAGGTGGCGACAAAAGCTAAGGGGAAAGAAGTAGAGAAGGGCAATAAGAATTTCTAGGGGCTGGAGTGTTACAAATTTAAAGCAGGCGGCCAGGGAGGGCCTTGCCGAGAGGGTGACATCTGAGCAGCATCCTGAAGGGAGTGAGAACCGACCCACATGGAGATCCTGTGGAGGGCACACTAGGTAGAGCAGTGTGTGCAAAGGCCCTGAGGTAGGAACAGGCCTGCCTGTTTAAGAACAAACCGACAGGTCTGTGTGGCTACAACGGAGTGCAGGAGAGGGAAAGTAGCAAGAAATGACATCAGAGAGAGGCCAAGAGACGTAGGGACTTGTAGGTTATTGTGAAGACTTTGACTTTTCTCTGAGGGAGAAAGGAAGCCATCGGCAGCTTGGAGCCCAGGAGTGATGTGCCCTGACTTACCTTTTAAAAGGCTCACTCCAGGTACTGTGATGACTGAAGGTGGAAGCATTAGGAGGCTATAGCAGGAACACAGGCAAGTAATGATGGTGGCTTGAACCAGGGTGACAGCAAAGGACATGGTGAGAAGTGGTGGATTCTGGATAGCGATAGAAAGAGAAGGAAGAGCCATCAGGATTCGTTGACAGCTCAGATGTAGGGTGTGAAAGAGGCGTTAAGAAGGGCTCCAAAATTTTTGGTCTCGACGGCAGAAAAGATAGAGGTGCCGTTAACTTTGTCAGGGAAGATGGCAGGGGGAACCGATTTTCTGGGAGAAAGTCAGGAGCTCAGCTTTGAACATGTGAGGCTTGAAATGCCATTTAGATCCAACTGGAGACACTGGGTAATGGTTGGATGTATGTGAGTGTGGAGTCCGGGGGAGAGGCCATCAGCACCTGGATGACATGGAAAGCTGTGAGAATGGACGAGACCTCGAAGGAAAAGAGGATAGTCAGAGAAGAGATGACAACCAAAACCTGAGCTTGAGGACCCCATGATGTTAAAAGGTTGGGGAGATGAGGAGGAACCAGCAAAGGATTCTGCCACGGAACTGTCGGAGCAGTAGGAGGAACCTTGTACAACTTGAGGATTCTAGTAGGTGAACCCTGGAAGGCCAGCGGTGGGGACTAATACCCAGCATGGGTTTATTGTAAACAACTGTCCCCTCTCCTCTTCCCTGATAAGATTTCCAGGCTGGCGATGGAGGCAACACAGCAGATATGGTGTGTTTTGCCTTCGGCAAGGCAGTCAGTCCAAGCTTGTGACCTCCTTGTCATGCAACCAGATGCCTATGTTGTTGCATGTATCTGTAGGTGTCTTGCTCTGTGCATGGGACAGGGGTTTCTAATGGCAAACCAATGCACCTGCAACTAGTGCTTCATCTATTTTGTGTTTCCACTCCATTCAACTCCCTTTTCCCTGTCTCCCTCTAGTAAAGCAGCTTGGCAAAACCCCAGTCGTGGTTGAACCCTCCCATCGCGCTCTCCATGCTTGAACCTGAGGAGCTGAATTTTGCTAGAGAAGAGCACACACCGAAATCAGTGGCCTTTGCATTCGCAGTCTCGGACCTCCAGTCAGCCCAGCCTAGCTGCCCTTCTGTTTCTCCAGTTTTCTCCAGCAGCTTCCCTTTCTACTCCTGCCATACCTCCTCTCCCCTCAACCTTCACACCCTCCTCTCCATCCTCACCCTTAGCTGATGGCCTTACCCGACACTTTCTAAGAAAATATAAGCCACTGGGCATGTCTGTCTTCATCTTCCTACCCCCACACCCACAGGGCCACCTGCACTTGGACCAGTTTTGTCTTTCCAGCCTGTATCTGCTGAGCGACACACCTCCTCTCAAGCCAGTCAGTGGTTGCCAGGAACTGAGCACTTTTTAAATGAAGGGGGATGCTCTGCCTGCCACTGCCCTGCTGTACTCCCTCTGTGGAAAGATGGAAGGACACCAGGCACCCAGCACGGGGGATGGAGCTGGGGGCCACTGGGACCCCGGGTTCTTTGTCCTGCCATGGATCCCACTCCCCGCCTGGAAGGTTAAGAACATCACCTTCAGCTGTGGAGAGAAGGAGAAGAGGAATGTCTCGCCAGTACCGTAGAAGCCTTTGCTGAGTCGAATAGCCGAGGAGGAGAAGGCCCCAAACATCTGGAAAGAAGAGTTTGCAGTTTGCCGCTGGAAGGGAGCTGGAGGTCCACTGGCAGCACCACCCTTCAGGCTTGGTAACATAGGCCCATCCTAGAGAGGCTCCTGGGGAGCCTGGGGCAGAGCTGGGGGATGGAGAGGCCCTCGGGGGCCCATCGACATGCATCCCTTCCACTAACACTCCCCGCACGGCTCACCTGGCCATCCTGGTCCCTCAGCACCAGCAGCACCGGCCCGCTGTGGCCCTCCATCTGCCTGTACAGGCTCCGCAGACTGAAGCCGTCCCTCGACGTGCGAAAGGCCAGACTCCAGGAGTGTCCAGCGACTCTCGGGGGGAGGTGGAGGCTGATCTAAGGGACAGGACTGGAGGTGAGTGAGGGTTCCCGGTCCTCCCACCCTCCTCGCCCCATATCCTTCGGGTCCCAGGAGGACTGAGGTTGAACAGCCACCGCTCACCCAAGCACGGTGCTTTGCAGGTTACAGGGTACTTTACTGTTTCCAGGGGACTTTCACGCCAATTAGCAGGAACCCTCAGAGAGAGGGATTAGTGTTCCCATTATATAGATGAGGAAGCTGAGGCTCAGGGAGGTGAAGCAACATGCCTGAAGCCCACATGGGGAGTAAGTGGCAGAGCCAGGATTTGAACCCAGGTCAGAGGGGTCACCTTGGCCCCCAGCAGCCAGAGAATAGATGAGACGCTGAACCCTTCCTCCTAATCCCCGCATCTCATCCTCCCACCCCCACCCCAGCTTTGGCGTCAGTTCCCAAGGACTAGATTAGTTCACTATATCCTTAACCTCCTGGCCCAGGGAAGAAGGCGGTGCTAGGATTACTGGATCATTTTACAAGAAAGGAAGAAAAGCCCAGAGAGGAGAAGTGATTTGCCCAAGGTGACACAGTGAGCAGAGGACAGAGCAGGAGTGACCCTGGGTGTCCTTGGGCCTGTCTGGGGTGGGGCAGGAGGGTGGGACCCTCAGGCTCAGGGCTGAAATCTTTGTACCAGGGACTGTGCCCGAACCTGCCTCATCTCCGAGGCTCCCAGAACCTGGCTGGCTTCTGCCAGCTGGGGCTCCACTGGATCTTCCGGAGCACGAGCTGGGGCTGGGGCTGTCTCCTCCTCGTTTTCCTCACGCTCCTCCCCAGACAGAGCATCCTCCACCTGGCTGGGCTGTGAAGACACAAAGAGGCCTGGTGAGTGGAGGGACAAGGAGACACCAGCCTCCACACGTCCGGAGCCTGAGAGCCTCGGCCACCTCATCCCCCCGGCCCAGGCCCCTGCAGCCATGAGCGCAGCCAGAGGAAGCAAGTGTCAGCGACAGACCAGGCCCTGCCCCGCCTCCAGCCAGCTCCCTCCCTGGCCCCTGCCAGCCATGCCCATCTGATGTGGCCGTGGGCCCTGCGGCTTGTCTGCCTGGTTTCTCTGGATCCGGAGTGGATGCCAGCAATTGCGTTCTAAGCTTGTGGGCAGGAGAGAAGGGCAGATGACAGCCCAGCTCTGGGAGCCGCAGCTGTGCCTTTGTACGTGAAATAACGATAATAATAATAACAACAACAGTAGTGGCTGACGTATGCAATATACAGCACACACTTGACTAGGCCTGTGTGAAATGCTTGCTGTGCGTGATCTCTCTGAATTTCCCCAAGAATTCTAAAAAGAATGTGCTGCTTTTTTTTTCCTTTTGGCCACATACTCTGTGGCTTGTGGGATCTCAGTTCCCCGACCAGGGATTGAACCCGGGCCGCGGCAGTGATAGCACCGAGTCCCAGCCACTGGAGTGCCAGGGAACTCCCGAGAATGTGCTTCTTACTACGCCCATTTTACAAAGGAAGAAAGAAGTCCCTTTCAGCCAGTGAAACAACGCATGTAGTCATAGGTGAGACAGCGTGCAGGTTAGCAGATTCATATAAAATGCACATTTGTATGTGTGTGATGTGTTGGCTTAAAATACAGTTGTGTAGGCAAATCAGTGTGAGAAGGTGTTGCAACTTCGTGTGTTACCTGTCAATGTGTTTGTGAGTGTGAGCTGGGATTGTGTAAATATATGTGTGTGTCAGTGGGCATGTATGGTGGTGTCTTCATTCATTCATTCATTCATTCACTCACTCCATTGAGCTCCCACTCTGTACCAGAGTGTGTATGTGTGTGTGTGTGTGTGTGTGTGTGTGTATGCACGCCTGCACACAATGACTTCGGGGCTTTTCATCAGGAGAGACTTCCTCAAGGACTTCCCTGCTGGCGCAGTGGTTAAGAATCCACCTGCCAATGCAGGGGACATGGGTTCAAGCCCTGGTCCAGGAAGATCCCACATGCCGCGGAGCAACTAAGCCTGTGCGCCGCAACTACTGAGCCTGCGATCTAGAGCCCACGAGCCACAACTACTGAAGCCCACGCACCACAACTACTGAGCCCGCGTGCCTAGAGCCCGCGCTCCACAACAGAAGCCACCGCAGTGAGAAGCCCGCGAAGCCACGGCAGTGAGAAGCCTGCGCACCGCAATGAAGAGTAGCCCCTGCTCACCGCAACTAGAGAAAGCCCACATGCAGCAACAAAGACCCAACGTAGCCAAAAATTAATTAATTAATTTAAAAAACAGCAGGGGGTACTCCATTAAAGGAAAAAAAAAAAAAGACAGACTTCCTCGAGAAGGACAGGAAACTGCTTTCCTATTCCCCAGGTTCAGGCCTAGGGAGGGCGTCCTAGCTGTGCGGGCTTCTGGATAGAGCTCCATCTGGCACCCACTCCGGGGAGGAAGGGATGGAGACAGTGGTCTGTGCTTCCTGAGGGTCTTGGGACCATGGGGCTGGGCGCTAAGGCCTCAGGTTCCTGAGTCCTTGCTCTGAACCCTGGGCCAGCTGAGGAGGGGCTTGGAAGGGGGACACCAGCCTGTATCCAATCCTGGCCCAGACCCCCTCTTCCCCGCCTTTCCTGACCAACCCCCAGCCCAAGCTGGCCCCTTACCAGCCGAGTGTAACGCCAGCGGAGACCTTTCATGCTTCTGTCCGAGCCCAGCTGAGGGCAGTAAGCGAGCCCCCAGCCTTGCTAAGGGAGGCAGCACCGCTTGGTGAGGCCTAAAGATGAGAGGGAGAAACCTGGGGCACACCCGGCTGGCTCCACGCCCATCCGCCTACCCTTTGCTCCCTCTCACCTGTCATTCACCTGTCATTCCCGGGCCAGTATGTCACTGGGTGGGTCTGTGAGGTCAGCTACGCTGGGCATTCAAGGCCACACTTGTAGTTAGCAATTAACACGTTAGCCGTAGATTCTAGCTGTGATTCCCTTCTACCTCCTTGTCCTTCTGGCAGCCTGGCCCATGGACTGTAGCCTTTGGGCAGACTCCTGAGCCCCCAGACTGGGAGTCTGGGGCCTCTGGTTCCCTGTATGACCTTGCATAGGTCCCTTGCACCCCTGGGTTTCCCCACATGTAACTGGGTTTCCCCACGTGTAACATGTAGCACTGTTACATGTTTCCCCACGTGTAACATATTACACTGTTTCCCCTCTGGTTTCTCTGAGACCAGATTATTTCAGAGGCCCTCACAAGACTGACAGCCTGCAATTCAGTTTCCTCTCAAAGCTTGAAAGGGGCCAAGCTAGACCAAAAGAACAGATTTTGAAAACAAAAAAAGTCATTTTTCTAATTAAAAAAGCAATACATGTTTACTGTAGAAAATTTGAGGAATTTAGAAAAGAATAAAGAAAAATACAAAAATATTCATAATTCCACCTCTCAGAGATAAACTCTCAACCCCAAGGGCATTTTTTCCCATCTTTTATATTTATTTCATATATAAGTATATATACACATTTATAAATACATCATACTGTGTATCGTTTCATAAAGTGCTTTTTCAAACTTAACAAATGAAAAATTTCCAGTTACATTCAGTACCCTTTGAACACATGATTTTTAATGGCTGCTTATTATTTCATCACAGGATGTACATCATTTCTCAAATGTCTGACATTTTGTTTGCTTCTAATTTTCTGTGATTATAAGCAAAACTGTAATGAACCTCCTTATTCATAAATCTGATGATATCCTTTATGATAAATTTCAAAAGTTGAATAATGGATCAAAGGGCATCCCCATATTCTTTTTTTTTTTCCCCCCCACACCACGCAGCATGTGGGATCTTAGTTCCCCGACCAGGGATCGAAACTGCACCCTCTGTACTGGAAGCACCGAGTCCCAACCACTGGACCACCAGGGCAGTCCCCATTCACACATTATTAATAAATGTTCCTACAGGGCTTCCCAGTGCTTAAGGCTGACCCATGTCTAGATATCTTTCCGGAATCTCAGGACAATATCGTTCTGATCATCATGTTTTACACCCTTAAACTGCAGATAAGGAAACTGCCACTCAGAAAGTAGAAGGGACTAACCACAGCCACATGATAGAATAGCACAGTCATTAGGAGCACAGACTCTGGAGTCAGGGAGTTTAAATCCTGGTTTTTGCCACTTCCTTGCTGTGTAACGTTGGGCAAGTTACTGAACATCTTTGTGCTTCAGTCTCCCTATCTGTAAAATACTAATACCTGTCTACCCGATGGGGCTGCTGTAAGAGTAAATGAAGATAATGCCTGAAGAACTAGGATGCTGAGCCAGACCTCCATCATCCTGTTCACAGTTCCTGGTGTTTGCTGAGCACTGGACAAATGACAGTGCTATGGCTATCCCCCGACATTGCCCCTTTGCGAGATTCAGGGCTCAAGTCCCGGACAAATGGCCACTCAGTCTCCACCCGGGCACCTCTGGGGCAGAGAGTCACTCAGTCCCTTGCAGGGGTGAGTAGCTCAGTGGAGAAGGGAAAGGCAGGAACCGTGGAAGAATGTACTCACCCTGCTGAGTCGCAGCCTCAGGTGACCTCCTCCAGCCTGTCCAGCCCGATGGCTTCCCTAGTGCCTCTGCTGGATCCCACAGAGAAGGGGCCACTTCCAGAACTGGCCCTGTCCACCTGGCGGTCTGTACAAAGCAGTTTTAGCTCTGCACCCTGGTCCCCCAGCGGGCAGCTAGCACCTCTGCCCCAGCCGGGCTCCAGCCCTCCTCCCAGCTCTTATACCTGCCCAGAGGGTGGCAGGCCTTGGCCCCGAGCCTGCTCCGGTTCCAGCTGGAAAGGCCTGGCAGTCAGTGTCGTCCATCAGAAACTCAAATCCCACAAAAAAGACCTTGTCACCTCAGGCCCCCAGTTCTGCCACCACCAGCCCAAAGAGGTGGGGTTTACTCAGCTCCTTGTCTCTAACCTGGAGCCTCTCACCCACAGCTACTAGGTGCCACGTGGTGCCTGAAGCCCATCACATAAGGCGCTTCCTTAAGGGGTGCAAGTGTCCAGGAAAGGGTCCTTCTGTGGGGTCCCCAACAATCACCCTGTGCTGCAGGGGAGGCCCGGGGCTGGGAGGTGAGAAGGGGCAGCCTTGCTGGTTTCCCACTCTCACACGGGATGCTGATTCTTTCCTCATTGGCCTGTCATGCCACGGGGTGAGGTCATGTCCAGGAAGCCCAGCGTCCGGCATACAGTAGGCACACTGTCAGTGGGGTACTTCTCTATCCCTGGCTCATAAGGGGACTTAAGTGAATGCTGTTGTTGAAACACAGAACCTCAAATTTGGAAGGGGCTTCAGCCAGTCCCAGAACAAGCGGCCTCCACCCAGGGCAGGAACTCCTGAAAAATTATGCCCACCAAGGGTCCCTCAGCGTGTTGGGTGGGTAAGCCCACTCTCTCCGGTGGCTCACTCCAGCCTCACAGACCTGAAAGAGACCCCCTCCTGCTGGCTTTGGTGGAAAAGACTCGGGTCCCCAGATCCTCTCCCCATGACCAGGTCTCCTGGGGCAATGCCCGCTCCGGGAAGGTGGGATATCAAAAGGACTTGTATTATGGGGAAAACATTCAAGTGAGGAGCCCTGTTGCTACCCCAAACATGGCTGTTGCTGTATGTGTTTGAGCTGTCAACAGCTCGGGGGTCACACGTCTGGCCTTCCCTTCTCTCAGGGCCCCTCTCCCAAATCTATTTCCTCCATGCTCAATTCCCGAACCTTTGGGCACTTTGGGAGGCCAGTGAGATGTGCCTTGCTGTCCCATTCTTCATCCTCAAGTCTAGGAATGTGACCTGGCAGGAAAGCCAGTTGCCATGTAATTGGCCCCTAAAAAGCTTCCACGATGAGATTCTAGGCACCAGCGTGTTGAATGTCCCAGCTCTGCCTTGCAGCCTGTCTTGTCCTTTCTCCACCAGACCACAGGCCGCCTCTCTGAGAACTGCAACAGTCAGAGCCAGGAAACAATTTCCATGTCCAGTAAAAGGGGAAAAGTTTAAGCGACCCATGGAATATCCCCTCTGTGGATTATTTCTAAGTATTAAAAGTGATGTTTGCCAAGAGTTCATAAATGCACGGGGAAATGCTTCTGCTACTCTGTAAAGTGAAAAAAGCTGGATATAAAACTGGATAGGCGGCACAGTTTCAGCTCTGTGCTTTGCTGAGTCGACTGGCTTCACTCTGATCCTCGGATGGGTGCATGACATACCCCTTCACACATCCTGAGAGGTCTGATTTCTTCTCTGGTCGCTGTGACAGACGGTCTTTGCCCTCCTCACACAAGCTCCACTCCTTCGGCTGCTCACTCAGCCGGCAACTTTATTCTTCACCGAGAAAACAGAAGCCATCAGTCACTCCCTCACCTTCCCGACAGACCCACCTGCATCTCACCCATCTCTTCTGCCTTCCCTCCAGGACAACGGAGGAAGGGCCCCTGCTGCTTTCGAAAGCCAGTCCCCTGGGCCTCCCTGGCTCTGTCGCGCTCCGCTTCTCCTGCCCCGCTTCTCTCGGCCTCACCCATCTCTCACCGGCCCCTCTCAACACAACCGTCCCCGCCACGACTGCTCTATCCTCTTCTCCCTACACTCCACCTCTACCTCTTCTTCGCTCTTCAACCCCCTGCCTTTGGCATCTGTCCCTACCACGCCTGCTCTTGCAAGGTCCCCAGCAGCTTCCGTGTCGCCCTAGGAAGGGGACACTGCTCTCATCTTCCTTCAGCTCCTATGCCGCTTGACAGAGCGATTCTCCCAGACAACACGCTGTCTTCATTTCCCTCCGCCCTCATCGGCCACTCCCTCTCTGTCTTTTGTGGCTGGCTTCTCCTCTCTTAACCACTTTCTAGAACCAGGAATTCCCCCCCCTTTTTTTTTCAATTTTCTACTTTATGAAAGAAATAATACATGGATACAGTTTTATTTAATAAGATTCAAACAATTCATGATAGATGTTTTGCGAGCAATTATTAAAGGCCCTCTTCATCTGTCCTCTCCCAATCTCATCCACTCCTAGAGGTAACAACTATCAATCTTTTTTTTTTTATTTTTAAATTTTATTTTATTTTTTAAATTGAAGTATACTTGATTACAACATTATATAAGTTACAGGTGTACAGAATAGTGATTCACAACTTTTAAAGGTTATACTCCATTTATAGTTATTATAAAATATTGGCTATAGCGGAGCGGCTGGGCCCGTGAGCCGTGGCCGCTGAGCCTGCGCGTCCAGAGCCTGTGCTCTGCAACGGGAGAGGCCACAGCAGTGAGAGGCCCGCGTACCGCAAAAAAAAAAAAAAAAATTGGCTATATTCCCTCTATTGTACAATATGTCCTTGTAGCTTATTTTACACAGAATAGTTTGTACCCCATACTCCCCTACCCCTATGTTGCCCCTCCCTCCTTCCCTCTCCCCACTGGTAACCACTAGTTTGTTCCCTGTATCTGTGATAGAACCAGAAATTCTTTATTTTATTTTATTTATTTTCAATATTTTATTTTATTTTATTATACAGCAGGTTCTTATTAGTTATCTATTTTATATATATTAGTGTATATATGTCAATCCCAATCTCCCAATTCATCCCACCACCACCCCCCTGCCTGCTTTCCCCTCTTGGTGTCCATACATTTGTTCTCTACATCTGTGTCTCTATTTCTGCCTTGCAAACCGGTTCATCTGTACCATTTTTCTAGATCCCACATATATGTGTTAAGATACAATATTTGTTTTTCTCTTTCTGACTTACTTCACTCTGTATGACAGGCTCTAGGTCCATCCATGTCTCTACAAATGTAGAACCAGGAATTCTTAACTTCCTGGTTTTTCTTCTCTCTGTAGACCCTTTCTCTATGTGACCCTATCTGGTCTCATGGATTTAAATATTGTCTAAATGCGGATGACTCTTCATGACTCCGGACTAACTGCTACCCTGGGCTCCACACTCATAGGTCTCTTGCCTATATGACTTGGATGTCTCCACAGACATCTCAAACTGATAGGGTCCAGAAAGAACTCTCCATTTCCCCCTCTAAACCTGGTCTCTCTACCCCCGACCACATTTAAGCTGTTTTCCCTGTCTTGTTAAATGGCACTGTCACTCATCCTGTAACGAAAGCCAGTAACCTGGGAGTTGAACTTGACTTCATTTCTCTGATTCCTCACCTCCAACCAAGGGTGTCTAACTCTTCAAAGCTCCAGAACAGATCTCAAAACTACCCCTCTTCTTCCCTCTCCACTGCCTCCACCCTCATCCAAGCCACCGTTACCTCTCAGAGGCTGGTTCAATAGGCCCTTTACCCATCTTCTAGCATCTTCTTGCCATCAGCTAGAGTGATCTATTTAAAACACAACTTAGATTACACCTCACCCCTGCTTACTCCAAAGTCCCTGGTGGCTTGTCACTGCATCAACAATAAAGCCCCGGGCTTCCCTGGTGGCGCAGTGGTTAAGAATCTGCCTGCCAACGCAGGGGACATGGGTTCGAGCCCTGGTCCAGGAAGATCCCACATGCCACAGAGCAACTAGGCCCATGTGCCACAACTACTGAGCCTGTGCTCTAGAGCCCACGAGCCACAACTACTGAGCCCGTGTGCCACAACTACTGAAGCCCGCGCACCTAGATCCCATGCTCCGCAAGAGGAGAAGCCACCACAATGAGAAGTCTGCTGCAACGAAGAGTAGCCCCCGCTTACTGCAACTAGAGAAAGTTGCACAGCAACGAAACCTCAATGGAGCCAAAAATAAACAAAAATTTTAAAATATATATATATATAAAAGATATTTTAAAAACAAACAAACAATAAAGCCCTGCCCAGGGCTGCTGAGGCTCCTGCTGTCCAGTCCTGCTCTGTTTTGTCCTTCCTCTATCACCCATCAAGTGCCAGTCATTCTGATCTTCTTACTTCCTTAAACATCTATCAAGCTTGTTCCTCCTTCAGCCTTCGCCCTTGCTGTTCTCTCTGCCTGGAATTCTCTTATTCTGGCTCTTTGAGTAACTCAGTTTAAAGGTCACCTCCTAAGAGAGGCCTCCCTGACTACCCTATTTAAAGCAGGTTCTGGGACTTCCCTGGTGGCCCAGTGGTTAAGAATCCATGCTTCCACTGCAGAGGGCATGGGTTCGAACCCTGGTCAGGGAACTAAGATCCTTCCCGCATGCCACGTGGTATGGCCAAAAACAACAACAACAACAAAAGCAGGTTTCCCTACTAATTCTTCTAATTCTCCTTCAGCCAGTGGTTTGTATAAGGAATATAACCTTTATTTTTTTTTAAATCACCTCCTCTTTGGAGCCTTCCAGGATTTACTCTCCATTCAGTTTCCATCATGTTGGTCAGTTTAGCCACTTGAATGGGAGAACATAAACTGTTTTTCCACTGGGTGATCAGCATCTTCATTTTGTACAATCTGATATATAATTCTTACAATCATTTAACGCTTCATGCCTTCTGGAGTAGAGCTTCACATGGCACACACTGTGTGCCTGAGCTGGACACCACCCAACAGTGTAGCACAACAGGCTCTGAAGCTGGATGGCCCTGGGTTCCAATCAACCCCAGCCCTGCCACTTCCAAGCTTTATGACCTTGAACAAGCATTCCAGTTATCCATTGCTGCGTAACAAACTACCCCCTAAATTAGTGGCTTAGAACAACAATATTTTGCAGTTTGGGACAGCTCATTTCTGCTCCACTTGGCATCAGCTGGGGCAGCTCCAAGGCTAGGGGCTGAATCATATGAAAGTTCCTTCTCTCACATGTCCGGGGCTTAGCGGGGACCGGAGCTGGAGTTGTTGGCTGGAGCACCTTCACGTGGCCTCTGCATGAGGCTTGGGTTTGCTCCCAACATGGTGGCTGCGTCCCAAGGGAGAATGGATTGAGAGAGAGACAGAGACTGAGAGACACAGAGAAACAGAGGGCAGAGAGAAACTGAGCTGTAAGAGCCATATTGCCTTTTATGACCTAGTTTCACACTGTCACTTCTGCCATTCTCTATTGGTTGAGGCAGTCACAAACGTCTGCTCAGGTTCAAGGAGAGGGAACATAGACCACGTCACTCAACTGGAAGAGTGTCAATGCCACACTGTAAAAAAGAATAATTGGGATGAGCTATATATTGCTGAGCCTATCTTTGGAAAATATAATCAGCCACAAGAAGTTCCTACCCTTTCTGAGATCCTCTGCTGAAGTGTTGAGCACACAGCCTGGCATGCGTGCCCAGGGCTCAGGAAAACCCAGGTGGCCTCCCCGCCTGCATGGAGCCAATTCTGGGCCCCTGGCTAGTCTTACTCCTTTCGCTGTTGCCCTGGTCTGACCTGAGTCCAGAGCCTCACCTTGACCCAATCCCTGGGCCCCTCCCCACCAGGACCTTGCTGCTCTCCGGGCTCTTCAGGGGCTGCAATGTGGATTCATGGCTCCCCAAATCCGAAGACCTTCAAAGCAGGAAGGGCCATCAGCCCCCTGCTCAGCCATGAGTGTTGGGACCCAGTCAGGGTTTGTGGTAGAGCCAGGACTCGGGCCCAGGCCCACATGGGGAGATCCAGGCCACCGCTGGTGTGGCCATGGGTGTGTCAGGAGTGGCTGAGCAGCCTGCTCTAGGTAGCACATCCCCTGCTGGGATTCCCACCATCCAACATCTCCAAGCCCACATTCTGCATAGGTGGAGAAACTGAAGTTCAGAGAGGGTAAACAATTTCCGAGAGCCACACAGCATCTCTCTGTGCCAGGCCAGAACCAGTCTACAAGAAACGGGGACATCAGAGCTAGAAGGACCCTGTCATCTGTTACATCAGACTAAACTAAGTGGCGTTTTCTGAGGCCCGGGAAGCAGGAGGGCTTACCCTGGCCCTCGCCCCTGTGAAATGCCATGCCACACTGTTTGTGGTGAGTCTATTGTGGCTCATCTCCTCCCTTTACTGTGTGCTCCATGAGGTCAGGAACTCACCATTGACAAGTCCACCACTGTGTCCCTCAGGGTCCCGTCTGGTGCCTGTGGACTGGGTGAGTGGACAGTTAGTGGGGGCAGGGGAGCAGGTGCCTTGCCAGGATGGGGGTGGAAATGCCCCTGAAGAAGTGTTTGCAGAGAACCTGCTGAGTGGCCCTGTTCCTTACCTGGCTCCGTGGGGGGCACCCAGAGGAAGGATCCGAGGATAGAGGGGGCACTTACACACCTAGACACACCTAGATGGGGATGAAGCCGTGCCTCACTGGGAGAGGGCATACCCCAGGAGTGTATTCACCGCTGCGGGGCAGGTGGCACAGAAACAGAGTGGACCTGGGCCAGCTGTGTGTCAAGGGCAGGAGGAGGTGAAGCAACAGGTTTGGGGGAAGAGGAAGAGGAGGGAAAGAGAGAAATGGAAACGGAAGGAGGAAAGGGGGAGAAGGAGGAGGAAAAGGAAAGGAAGGGGAATAGAGGGAGGAAGAAGAGGCTGCAGACCGGTAAACACCAGCCTTGCCCCCCAAGCCCGCCAGGGGGTGCTACCCGGAGAGTGAGCTCCTGCCTGCCGGGCAGCCAAAGGACTTCAAGTGGCTCTGCCCAGCTGCGGCTCGGTGGCGATGGGAAGTAGCAGCGAGGAGCGGGGGCGGGGAAGGCGTGACAGACACAAGGGAAAATCAACAACACAGGAGCACAGTTCTGGAAGGAAAGAAACGACACCCACAAGAGCCGGGGCTCCGGGGTTATCCGGAGTTGTTCCTGTGGGGGACGTGTGGGGATCAGGGCAACCGTGTGCAGCTCGGACCACCCCCCACGGGAGCCAAAACCTATTCCCAAAGCATGCGCTGGTCTGACTCCTGAGAACGGGTCGCCTCCATTTTAGCCCCGCAGAACCTGAGACCGGGGTCAGGGGAGGAGGGAGTATGCCTGGGATCACAAGCCTTTCACGGCGTGCAGAGCCGGGCATGCACCCAGGGCCCGACGCTCCCCACGACTGTGAGAGGGAAGCCAAGCCAGAAGATGCGGAGCACGCCCTGGAGGCGCGAGGTCTGGCTTCCATCCCGGCTTTGCCGCTAACCGTGGGCTGATCGCCTGTCTTCCCTTGGCTTCAGTTTACCCATCTGTACATTGGGATAATCGGTCTTGCTCTGCGAGGTTCAGGGGGGCGGAGTTCGCGCACGCTCTGCACAGCCTCGAGGGGCGAGGCGCTCGGCGTGTATATGGATGCTGGCTCCCGCGATCTGAGGTCCACCCGGCCTCTACCTAGGAGTCCCCCCTCTCGCCGCTCGCGCGACCCCTGCGCGGACGAGGGGAGCAGGGACGCCTCCGCCGGGTGCGTTCCCCAGGCCAGCAGGGGAGGGGGCGGCGGCGGAGCGGAGGGGAAGGGAGTCCGGGCCACAGCGGCCCCGGCCCGCCTGACCCTCGAGGGGGTCGCTGTTGCTTCGCAGATCCCTCCCTCGCTCGCTGCCTGTGTCCCTCCCTGCCGCTCCCGCCGCGTCCGCCTTTTGTTCGCGGAGCCGCGCGCCCCCGAGCCGAGGCGGCTGGGCGGGGAGCTGGCGGGGCTGCGCGGGGGGCGGGCCGCGCCGGGCGGAGCCGGGGCCCGGGCCGCAGCCGGACTCGGAGCTCGAGAGAGCGATCGGCGTGCAGGCAGCCGGGGCCCGGGCGCGCTCCGGGGGCGCGGCGAGGCCGAAGGGGCGGGCGCCGGGCGGAGCCGGAGCCGGAGCCGGGGCGCCTGGAGGCGATCGGGCCGCTCTCTCCGAGCCCAGGGCAGCGGAGAGACCGTACGGCGGGGGTCGGGGCCGGAGCGCAGCCGGGGGGCTGAGGTGGGCCGAGAGGAGCCGCGGCCCCAGCGGCCGGAGGGGCGCCAGGAGCCTCCCACGGGGCGCGGAGGCCGGGCGGGCCCGGGCCATGCGCGCCGCTCGCTAAGGCCGAGGGAGGCCGCGATGGAGGTGCCGGCGGGGGAGTCCCCGGCTCGGGGCTGCGGCCCCCCGCCTGCTCCCGCTCCGGAGAGGAAGAAGAGCCACCGCGCGCCGTCGCCGGCCCGGCCCAAGGACGTGGCCGGCTGGTCGCTGGCCAAGGGCCGCCGCGGCCCAGGCCCGGGCTCAGCAGCCGCCTGCAGCGCCGCGTCCTCGGCGCGGCCCGACAAGAAGGGGCGTGCGGTGGCGTCCGGGGCGCGGGGCTCAGGGACCCGGGTGGCCGGTGTCCGCACTGGGGTCCGCGCCAAGGGCCGTCCGCGCCCGGGTACCGGGCCGCGACCGCCGCCACCGCCGCCCAGCCTCACCGACAGCAGCTCGGAGGTGTCGGACTGCGCGTCGGAGGAGGCGCGCCTGCTGGGCCTGGAGCTGGCGCTGAGCAGCGACGCTGAGTCGGCGGCCGGGGGCCCGGCGGGGGCCCGCACCGGGCAGCCGTCCCAGCCTGCGCCGTCCGCACAACAGCCTCCGCGGCCCCCCGCCTCCCCCGAGGAGCCGTCGGTGGCCGCGTCGTCGGTGGGGAGCAGCCGCCTGCCACTCAGTGCCTCGCTCGCCTTCTCCGACCTCACCGAGGAGATGCTGGACTGCGGGCCCGGCGGCTTCGTGCGAGAGCTGGAGGAGCTGCGCTCAGAAAACGACTATCTCAAGGTGAGGGCGCTGGTGCGGGAAAGGGAGGCCGCGGGGAGGCGCGGGTGTCAGCCCCACCGGCCTGAGGCACCAGCCGGCCCGCTGTCCCACCGCACGAGCTGGGAAAGGGGCCTAAACCCTCAGGGGCTCCCTCACATCCCGCTTCCTGTTGTATCTGGGACACCGTCTCCTGAGGAAGGAACCTGGAAGAGGAGACTGCCCAAAGGACCCTGATTTGGGAAGGGGAGCTTGAGAAAAGTACTTTGGAGGATGCCTAGATGCGGGACTTGGGATGGGGGTGGGTACTCAGTGAGGGGCTGGACCTCTGATGCAGCTGCTCAGAGCCTCCACCCCCAAGCCAGAGGCTAGGCCTCTGGCGGCTCTCCTTTCTGGGACAGGCACTGCTGTGCGGTGCTGCCAGGGAGACCTGTGGCCATCCCCTGCCAAGGAGAGGCCAGAACACCATCCTGAGTCTTTACCCAGGGCTTTCCTGGCTCAGGCCTGTCCCTGCCTGCCTTTCAGGGCGGGTCCGGTTTGAAAGCATTGACATCTGGGAACATCCCCTTGGCTAGAGTCCGACTTCCGCCCTAACGGTCCCACAGTCTGAGAGGATGATGTCGAGGGAGAACCGGTTCAGAGGCAGCTTCCTAAATCCCAGGGTATTGTCTTCTGCCCAGTTTGGGACAGGCCCTGTGCACGCAGCAGCTGCACTGGTGCCCCACGGCAGTGCCCATCTCCTTCCCATGTTGCCAGTGAGAGGAGGGAAGCTGACATCTGAAAGGGGCCATTCCTCTGGGGGGGCGCAGTGGGGACCTGAGAGTTTCCCCGGGAGAGCAGGCTTGGCCTTCACGCTTTCAGTGGACATTAGCACCTGCTGGGTGCAGGCCAGCCTCTGTCTGCCCACTGCCTGGCACCGAGGCAGCTTTAGGGACAGCCCAGCCCTGTGTGTCGATATTGGCCTGGGAAGCGTCATGGGTTCTGCCACCACTGGCTGGGCGTGGTTTGGAAGAGGCTGAAATGTACCTGCTCTTATTAGTTGATGTCCTGGCACAGTACCCAGAGCACCCCTGGCCAGGAGCCGCCGAGTTCACGGCACTCTGCTAATTTACGTCTGCCCAGCAGCACTTAGCTTCGCATTGTAGCTCTTCTGGCCAAAAGGGTTTCTCTCTCATTAGAGTCTGTAAGATCTTACTTAACTGTGTTTCCCCTTCCCTATTTTCCCCAGCATCTGCTATCCAGCGTACGTTTAGTGACTGTTGTAGAATAGAAGGACAGGGTCTGTCTGAATCAGAATAATCTACCCCTTTAGCCTCTAACCTCTCCTCAGGCCGGGGCTTAGTTTTCTCATCTGTTAATTGAGAGGGTAAGCCTTCCTAAAGACCCCATTTGCTGTTGACAATCAGGGGTTCAGTCAGCTCCTATAGTATTCAAAAGCCAGTGGTGAGGAGAAGACAAGTGGAGGGGGGGTAAGAGGAGGGAGACAAGCCAGAAGGAAGCCTGGCCCTGCCCAGTTGGTGCTCTGAGCTGCTTCCAGTACTCCTTGCCTGAGCTGCTCTAAACTTGGACCCCGAGCTCCTCACTCCTGCCTCCTGGCCTCAACTGCTCCCCTTGGCAAGGGAAGATGGGCCATAGAGCTTTGCTTTAGGGTCGCACGCACCCACCCCTGTGGGCTCCTGTTCATTCCAGGAAGTCAGCAGGCGGAGCTCTGGAGTCCCTATGAGCCACCCATGACTGTTAAGATGGAAAATAGTTCCAGAAGCCTGGGGATCGAGCCTAAGGTCTCACAGGGGCCAGGGCCAGGCTGGGGACCTCCCACTGCCTGGGTCAGGGTGCAGCCTCAATTTCCCCCATTCACGCAGTGTTTCTGGCTTCACGTGCAGGTCTTAGGCCACTGTTAGATCTGGGGTCTGTGCCTTCCTGGCTGTGTGATCTTGGGCCAGTTACTTAATGTCTCTGGACCTCAGTTTCCTCGTTGTATAAAGGGACATCACACGTCTTCCAGCCTTAAGGGTTAAATGAGTTATGTGTGCAAACACCACTAGAGCGCCTGGCATGTAGCGAGCCTCAGATGAGGGTAATTTCGATCACTGCTGTTCTCAAGTGGTATGAGACACATTTCCGTGGGCGCTTATCATGTTCTCTTGTGGACTCCATGGGGGCAGAATAGATCCTCCTCCCCACCTGAAGCAGTCCCGGCCCCTCGTTCATTCATTCACCAACTACTTATTTAAGGCCTACTGTGTACCAGACACTAGAGCAGATCTGAGGAGACGGCCATGGGCGAGGACGAAGTGTCTGTTTTCATGGAGCTGTTCATCTAGTGGGGGAGACTGGGATTAAACAAGTCATACACTGCGTCACAGTACGGATCGTGATAAGGGTGGGGAAGGACACAGTGTGCCGAGAGCACATGAAGCTGGGGCTGGGGGTGCAAAGGGAAGCCAGGGGCTGAAGGATGAGCTGGCGCCAGCTGAATAAGGAGCTGGAGTAAGACCATTCCAGGCCCAGGGAAGTAGGAAAAAGCTCGTGGAGTTCGAGGATCAGTGCCAAGGCTGGAGAGAGGAAGGAGATTGGATGGAGAGGAGAGCAGGACCAGATTGTGCAGTTACACTGTGTATACATGGGTCAGTCCCTGAACTTCTCTCCAGCTGCCAGCCTCACAGAGGCAAGATGAAAATCTAGAGCCCTGAATGTGGGCCATAGATGTAGAGGCTGTTACGGGAGGTGTTGTTTTGTTCATTCTACAGATGAGTCAACTGTGGCCACACCGGGGAGGGGACTTGTTCCAGGTCCCAGAGCCAGTTCTCCAGGCAGCCAGGCTTGGAGTAAGAGTACCTTGTACTCTTGATGTGTTTCCTGCCCCTCTGGGCCACTTTGCTTCTAAGATGCAGGATCTGAGTTACCAGGAGAAGGACTTCAGATCCCCAGTATGTTCCCAGCAGGCCTCGTGCTGCCTTGGGCTGAGTCCCACTGAGTCCAGTGGGGCCCTGCTCGAGCTCACCTCCCAGCTGGCGGGCGGCCCTGGGAACCATCAACTGGGGAAGACCTTGCGGGTGACGGCAGATCTCCTGTGGCATGAGGCTTACTCTGGGGCCCGAGTGGAAAAAGTGGAAATGGGGC
Organism: Lagenorhynchus albirostris; assembly: GCF_949774975.1. Taxonomy (NCBI): domain Eukaryota; kingdom Metazoa; phylum Chordata; class Mammalia; order Artiodactyla; family Delphinidae; genus Lagenorhynchus; species Lagenorhynchus albirostris. The sequence goes on from NC_083109.1 coordinate 22,585,654, forward strand.
AGCTCTCTCTCAGTGAGACGACAGAAGGAGCTGCTACAGAGAAGGGAGTGAGCTTGCTGTCCGTTGAGTTATTCAGAGTTATTCAACCTTGCATGTTGGATAAAGACATGGGGTTTGTGGAAAGCGGCTGGTAAACGGCACGAAATGTGGTGGTTGTGATTACTTGAGGAGGATATTTATGTGGAGGCTGTAGTTGAGTTGCCTGACCTCAGCCGAGGAAGTCTGAAGGTTATTAACTTTTAAGGTTCCAGGATTCTAAGAGACAGCTTTGGCTGCAGGGCAGACACATGGACTGTTTGACCTTCAAAACCCTGGTGGTCTGAAGTCTTCCATCTCCCCATCACCACTAACTGTTGCCCATGCACCTTTTGAGGACATGCTGGGAACCCACCTGGTGTGGATGGAAGAATCTGAGCGTTGGAGCCCAAAGACTTGGTCTAGAGACCTGACTCTGCTGTTTACTGTGTGGCCATGAGCAAGTCACTTGGCCTCTCTGAGCTCTTTTTTTTTTTTTTTTTCATCTATAAAATGAAGATGATGGAACCTGCCTGGGCAACTTCATAGGATTGTTTTCAGGAATCAGGGAGTTGTGACTAGATAAGAAGACATTTTGCAAGCATTGAAATCCCGCATCTTTTTTTTTTTTTTTTTTTGCGGTACGCAGGCCTCTCACTGTTGTGGCCTCTCCCGTTGCGGAGCACAGGCTCCGGACGCGCAGGCTCAGCGGCCACAGCTCATGGGCCCAGCCGCTCCGCGGCATGTGGGATCTTCCCAGACCGGGGCACGAACCCGTGTCCCCTGCATCGGCAGGCGGACTCTCAACCACCGTGCCACCAGGGAAGCCCGAAATCCCGCATCTTTTAGGGAATTGTTATTATTGTTAGCCAATGAGCAGTTAGGATGTCAAAGCCTTCATTTTTTTTTTTTTTTTTTTTTTTTTTTTTGTGGTACGCGAGCCTTTCACTGCTGTGGCCTCTCCCATTGCGGAGCACAGGCTCAGCGGCCATGGCTCACGGACCCAGCCGCTCCGCGGCATGTGGGATCTTCCCGGACCGGGGCACGAACCCGCGTCCCCTGCGTCGGCAGGCGGATTCTCAACCACTGCGCCACCAGGGAAGCCCAAAGCCTTCATTCTTGAGGGAGCTGGGAGAAGCCAGGAGGGTGGATCCCCCTAGCTTTAGGATGTTGATAAATCAGGAGCTGCTCCGAGGAGGACAGGAAGGAGTGATCACATTCCATGCTGAGTGGGCTTCATGAAGCGAGGCCTCCCCCACCTCCTTGGAGGGTCTACGTGTGAGTGTTTGAAGTGTAGCCAATCTAGCTGTCAGCCAGAAGGGCCCAGAGGAAGCATCTAATTCCCCTCCAGTTCCCATTGCACACTTGGGCAAATGGAGGCTCCTGGTCACACAGCCGGGATTCCAACCTGGTTGGTCTAACCCTGGGTCCTGTTCTTTCTACAGTCCGACTGGAGCATGAGCTTGTGGTTGCTAACAGCGTGTCTAGTCTGGGACATAAATTGTTGAGAGGAATTCTGTTGTGTGCAGGGCTCCAGGCTAAGACTTGTTGGGAGCAAGTAGAGAATGACATCTGCTGGGGCCGAGAACCTGGAGCCTGCAGGCGGCGAGCGGGGGACACGTGCCTGCGTGTGTGTACATGAATGTGTGCCCTGCACCAGTAGAAAGTGTGATTGGGACCAGGGCTCTGAGGTCTTGGAGGAAGTGATGGGGGTTTGGATCGAGACTTAAGGGTTAGATAATGGTTAGGTTGGAATCCAGAGTGCTGGAATGTTAGAGCTGGCCTGGACACCCCCAGACCACTGATCCCCCGCCTTCTGTGGTACTTGCTCACAAATGCCATCAACAATTAGATCATTTCCAGTGTGCCAGGCTCTGGGTTAAGTAAGTCCTTTAGTCCTCACAGCAATCCTGTGTGGAGGGTTCTGATACCAGACCCATTTGACAGATGAGGAAACCGAGAGGTTATGTAATGTGCCCGAGATTGCACAGCTGGTATACTTGGGAACCTCACTAGACAACCCCAAGGAGCTCCCTTCCCCAGGCTCTCTTCCACCCTCTCCCAGAGGCGGCTTGTGCCTCCAAGTTTCACAGAGCAGGGTTCTCACCTGGTGTTGCCAGCTTTAAGCTTTGTGACTCTGGGTGAGATTCTCAGTCTTTCAGAGTCTGTTTTTCCTTCTGAAAAATGGGAGGTAAGCATGTCTGCCCCAGGGTCATGGGGGCCCTTTTCCGAGTGATGATATAGATCGAGTGCACAGTAAATGTTAGTGCCTGTCTTGGTTGTCACCATTCCCATACCTGCTTCTAGGCCCTGTGCCAGGTGTCTGGGGCAGTAACCCACAAGTTGTGAAGCTCTCAGGTCCTGGGAGCTGTAGGGGGAGGACTCCAGTATATCTGTCACTGTGGGGGGGGAGAGGAGTGGTCACCATGGTCAGCAAAGCTCCTGGCTAGTCCCAGCCCTCCCTGTGGCAGCTGAGAGGTGGCCTGAAAGAAGCTGCTCTGAGAACTGGGTCTTTAAGGATCCTTAGCTGGTCGCCTGTCATGGGGGGCGGGGGGCAGCTCCAGCGAGAGGGAGAATGAGATGCAGAAGGTGAGGGGGCTGCTGCTGAGGCCTTAGGGGGACCACGAAGCTACCAGGGCTCCCAGCATTCCTTACAGAGGGGTTTGGCCTGTGTCCCTGGGCACACTCTTTCTTGCACACACAAACACAGGTACACATTCACAGCGTGTGCTCAGAGATCCACGACTCCTCACACATGTCTCACATACACATCCAGGGACGTGCTTGTGCTGTCTGTTTGCAGAAGCACACCTCCAGACTTAGCAGGGAGGATACCTGCTCAGAGAAGTACACAAACCCATGCAAGATACACCACCTCCTGTCTCATCACACCCGCAGTTATCAAACAGACACAACAGAGACTCACACCACCTAGGAGACTGCTGGCTCAGAAACACACCCTTACACACCCCCAGACACACTTGGCCATGTCCCAGAGATGGACACACCCTGGAGACACCCTCAGACATATCGGAAGCACACACGCATATGCGGGGGCACACACAAACCCACACAGAGTCATTACACACAGGTGCTCGCATCCGCGGAAATCCACGGATACGCCCCTGCCCAGCGGGCACAGACACAGCTCATCACCCAGCCACCCCCGCTGCCTCTTCCACAAAGAGAGCAAGCAGCAGAGGTCCTTGCACACCCGGGGCTCACAGACACACACCCAAGAGACGCACATGAGCAAGACATGTAGCCACGTACACAGAAGCAGGACACGAGCACAGGGCACTCAGATGTCAGGCCCGTAGCATTTGCTAACAGGAGCCAAAGACCACAGCCCAGGTTACCCAGACGCACACACACACACAAACTGGCTGTGACACTTCAGCTACACAGAAACGCAGGAAATCCTGGCCCGTGTCTCCCTGGAGCTCATGTGTACAAACTACTGTTTTTAGCTCCTCCACGAGGCTTCCTTCCACTAGGCTGCTGGGAACAGTGAGGAGTGTGGCAGGGGCTTGACTTTGCAGTCTTCTGGATCTGGGGGTCCTAGGAGCCTGGCTGGGGCTGAGTGGTATGTAGGCAGATAAGGGGCTGGCAGGTCACCAAGGTGGAGAAGAGGCACCAAAGGCCCTCAGGCCCTGGACACGCAGCGCTTGGGCCTGGGCCCAATGAGCTGAGTGAAATGGAGCAATTGTCAGGCCTGCCAGCGCCCAGGGGCAACTCCCTTCTAATTTCCTCGGAATTTCCTGCTTGCCCTCATCTCCCGCCTCCTCCCCCTCCCCCTTTGCTGGGGACTGTGGAGGGCCATGCCACTGCCATCCCTAAAGGGTGCCTGATTCTGCCTGGGAAAAGGAGGCCAGGATAGAGAAGGTTGGAGGACATGTGGGCACTCAGAGGAGGGACCTGGAAGACTTCCTGGAGGAGGAGGCATTAGAGTTGAGGCGTTAGCCTTGAATGACTGCCTCTGTGTCCAGCTGCTGGGACCGTGCCTGGCACATCATAGGGACTCAATAAATATTTGTTGCATGGTTGAAGGAAAGGCAGTGATCAGGGTCTGCAGGTGGGCTGCAGGCCGGCTGCAGGCTTAAAACAGAAGAGCTGGAGGGAGTTGGGGGTGGCAGTGGTGAGGGAGAGGCTGGGAAGGGGAGTTGGGCCTGCTGGGGAAGGGCACTGGATGCCGAACTGAGCCGAGGCATTGTGAACGCCTTGCTGGGAGGGGGCCGTGTTGACCTATAGCAGAGCTAGGAGCTGCCTCCTTTCCATGTGTCTGGAGCACCGGACACAGGGCCCCAGGGCCTCTCGGGAGGAAGGTGGACAAATTCCACCTTTGGGATCAGGTCTGGGGCCAAACCTTGCTTTGTCACCTCCTCCCTGTACATGAACCCCATGTGCAAGCCCCCTTCATCAAGCCTCAGTCTTCCTATCTGTAAAATGGGAACTTAATCCCTTTCTTGCAGAGCACTTGGGAGGATTAGTATTCAGGTATGTGGCACATCCAGCACTGTCCTGGGCACAGCAGAAGGGAGGGATCCCCATGTCCTGTGTAGCCTCTGGGGCAGAGAGAGTTCCCCAGGGGAGGGGCTCGGCTAAGTTCTAAGCAGAGGCCTGACCAGCAGCCAAGGTTATTACTAAGGTCGTTGCTCCGGATGCCCCATAGGCGTGACCTCATCGGCAGTCACATTCTCTTCCTTCTGGTGCCAGAAGGAACTTGGAGCTGGGGTGGGGAAAGAGCTAGAGACTCTGGGGTGTTCTGGGCCAGGCTGGCCCTGGCATTCACTGGAGGCCCACAGGTCGGCGGATGGCACTGGCCTCCCTGAGGAATGGCAGGGAGTCAGAGAAGGTGAGAGCAGCAGGCCAGCCTTTCCCTTCTCTGGGGTCCAAGGTGGTGAAGAGCACTGTGGTCTAGAGCCGAGCCCACCTGGGCTTGAATCCTGGTTCCGCCTTTTCCTCTATGAGCTTTGCCTTTATAAGCTTCAGTCTCCTCATCTGTAAAATGGGGATGCTGATACTCCTTTGCTGATGCAGGGCTGCCTTTGGGGTCCCACATTCTAAGACTGGGGTGAATAATCTCCCATTGCCTGCACCGCAAAGAGAAGCTCGGGCTCCAATAGAAAAACTGTTTTGGGTCCTGTGGCTAGGCTGGACCAGTTAAACATCTTTCCCGTGGTTTTGCCCCAGATCCACATGGGATCTTCTGGGTCAGTTGCATCAGCCTCTCGCCTCCACACCCCTCCTGGGCCCTGCCCAATTGCCTGGGTGGCCTGTGTGGTCCTGCCTTTCTCAGCCTCACCTCACCCCTGGTCCACCCCAGTTCTGAGCGCTCCATGCACCCCAAGCCTCTATCCCTGCATTCTTCCCACTGCGGGGGCCTTTTTACTGTAGTTCCCTCCCGCCTCCCTTGGTTTCCTCCTCCACCGTCATGTGTTCAGCTCCAGGCCAGGCTCCTGTGTTAGACACGAAGGGGCTTCCTATAGGCTCCTTTGGGGCATTTACCTCTACAGTAATTAGATTATTAATTGGATAATTACAGGTTTCACTCCAGCCCCTCCCCCTATGTGCTCTGCATGAGGGCAGGGATCTTACCAGGGTGGGACTTAACCCCTTCCTTTCACACAAGTGTAAGTAAACTGAGGCTCAGAGAGGTTAAAGGGCTTGCCAGAGGTCACACAGCCTGCAAGTGGCAAGAGGCAGAAGGACTGGGATCTCGTGATGCTCTTTGCTCAGAGATTTGGCTGTGGCCCAGAGGTCCTTTGGGGGATGTTTTAAACACATCCAGATCCAAAAGCTGCCTTCCTTCCTGTCAACAGAGAAAGGACAGGAGGGATGCTGTCGGGTGTCCCCGCTGTGAGTGCCTCCCCAGAGGCATCAGGGACTGCAGAGGTCTCCCTGCTCTGGCGGGTGAGGCCTGGAATGGGGCAGTGACAAGCCAGGCCTGGCCTTGGTGGGCAGTGTTCTCCGGGCATCTCCTCCCTGCCCACCCCTTCCACACACGCACACACACACACAGCTCCCCACCAGAGAGAGTGTCTGTGGTCTCATGCACAGAGCTGTGCCACATCTGGGAGGCTCACTCCTGATTGCCTTTGGAGCCTTCATCTTCCTGAGCCTCTGTTTACTTATCTGTAAAATGGGCGTAAAGTAATAGCACTTTCCTCAAAGGGACTGTCATTGAGATAACGGACATTCACTCAGATCTCAGCCAGGTGTCTGGCACATGGTAAACCCTTGTAAATGTTAGCTATTATGATTCTCACTGTTGTCCCATTATAGAGACTGTCTAGTCTCGTTTACTGGAGCTCAAATTGGACTCAAATCCTGGCTGTGCCATTGAACTGTGACCTTGAGTAGACCTTTCTGACCTCAGTTCCTCACCAGTCAGTGGGGTGGCTGGGGATACAGTGAGGTAGTGTGTGCTACCTGGCACGTGCATGGCACGGGGGAGTGCTCAGCGAGCTCCGTGCCTGTTACTGTTTATTGCTGTTAGAGAGGTAAGTTCAGGACCCTGTCTTCCCTCATGACCCTGTGTGTCACTGGGACCAGGCAGCCTCCATGCCAGTGGGAGGGGGCATTGTGTAGCATGGCCGTGCCTGGCTGGGGTCCTGGCCCTCCTCTTCCAGGACCCTTGACCCTGACTCCCCTAAAACTAGAGCCCAGCCTCCAGGCAATGAGGCTAAGCTGGGAGGTGGGAACCCCGAGTCCCTCCCTGCTTGACTCTGTTCAGTCTGGGGGACTATGGGGTTGTCCCCAGTCCCTCTCTAGGCCTCAGTGTCCCTGCTTGTGAAGGGATGGTGCCTCTGGGTTCCCCTCCGCCTGCTGCTACTCCCACAGTCTTGGCTTTTGACCTGGGAGGAAAGTGGAGCTCTGCAGAGCCTTCTGCCCTCCTTGGGATCCAAGTGTGAAGATCTCATCTGGAGCCTTGACACACCCTGGAGGACAGGCAGAAGGGACAGCAGATGGCTGCCCTGGCCTCTCGGGGGTCTGGCATGCCGCCCTTGTGGCCACTGCTGGCCCAAACTGCAGGTCAGCCCTTCCGGGCTAGGGTGAGTGGCCCGGGCCAGAGCCAGGGTGGCAGATGGGCAGGCAGCCTGGGCTTTGGCCTGAGGGAGGAACCGTGGGGGGCAGGGTGGTGTGGGAGAAGGCAGGCCAGGCAGAGGCTCCCGCAGAGTGAAGGTTCTGGGTCCCTTAGCTCAGCTGTCATTCTTCCTGGGTCTGTTGCCCATTGGTGGGTTGGGTCCCTAGAACCTGGGCAGGAGGTGATAAATTTGGGTAAGGTTTGAAATTGGGCAGGGACGCAGTTGGGCTGGGACCTGTGATACGCTCCTTGAAAGAAACACGGGGTTGAGATGAACACAGTGGGCTTAGAAGGGTCTGGAAGGCTTCTCTGAGGAGGTGGCATTTAAGAGGAGGCTTCAAGCAGGACGGGGAGCCGGTAGTGGGAGATGCAGGGGAGGGGAATCCAGGCAGAGGCTTAGAGGTAGGACAGGCAAGGTGTCTTCTGGCTGCGGGGAGAAGACCCGAGTGGCTAGAGTGTAGCCAACAAGAGGAGGAACGGGGGGAGATGAAGATGGACAGGTAGGCAGGATCAGCCTTCTGTTTTGCTTTCAAGTCCGGTGATTTACATACTGTGAAGTGAGTTTTGACAAATGCACACAGCTCTGTTAACCACCACCACAATCAAGACAGAGAACCATCGACCTCCCAAATTCCCCCGTGCCCCTTTGTAGTCAGTTCCTCCCTCCTCCCCCAGCCCCTGGCAACCACTGATCTGTTGTCTGTCCCTATAGTCTTGCCTGTTCCAGAGTGTCATGGAAATGGCTTAATACAGTACGTAGCCAACGGAGTCTGACTTCCTTCACTTAGTATAATGCGTTTGGGCTCCGGCCACGTGGTTGTGGGTATTGGCATTTCCTTCCTTTTTCTTGCCGAGTTGTATTCCGTTATATGGATGTACCACCATTTAGCCATTCACCAGTTGAGGAACATTTAGGTTGTTTCCAGATTTTGGCGATTGTTGGAGGGTTTTAAACAGGAGAGTAACAGTTTACAAAAAATCACTCCATGTACTAAGTGAAGAACAGATTAGTGGGGAGCAGACTGATCATCATGGGGACTAAATCCAGTGATTTGGTGATGAATCTGGCCCACCAGAGATACTCACTAATTGTTCATACAAAACGGCTGTGCTCCGAGGTAGCCAGGGAGGCTTCTTGGTGGAGGTGGCATTTGAGGTGGAGCAGTGAGGAGGTGGGAGACAGATGCAGAATGGAAGGAGGCCCAGGCAGTGCAGAGTCCCCGTTGGAGCTGGGTGGGCTGAGACCCCGGCTCCCTGCTCCTGACCTAGCCTTAGTATCCCAGGGTTTCTAGAATGTGGTGTGCAGGCCCAGATCAGAACTCCCTGGGGACGCTGGGTGAACAGGCCCCTCCCAGGGTCCACCCTAGCCCTGTGGGGGCTGATTCTCTTGGGAGGGAGTTGGCCAGGGGACCGCTGCGCTGGAACAGTCTCTTCCTTGGTGGCTGGTAAGAGGCTGCCTCCTCATGCCTCCAGGAGCCTCCTGTCCCCCTGGTTCCTTCCCTGTCCCCGTGGGCCAGCTGGGAGCTGTTGCTGACGCTCACCCACCCATTGCTGCTTGCTGTGTTTCTGCAGAGGGGCTTCGTGTTTGGTCGCTTTCACCTCCAGCCCCATGGGTCGGGAGACCTCACCATCTACTTTTCCAGACCAGTTCCATCAGACCCAGGCATCTGGAGTCACTGCGAGTGTTCCAGTAGCCCCACATCTCACCCCCGCCCCCTTCTGTCCTCATTGTGCGGAGATTAATCATCTTACATTCCTGTAGGTTTCCTGAAGAAAGCATTCTTTCCTGGAACATTTTATTTTGTTTTGGCTGCACCGAAAGGCCTCCAGGAGCTTAGTTCCCCCACCCGGGGTCGAACCGGGGTCCACGGCAGTGGAAGCACTGGGTCCTAACCACTGGACTGCCATGGAATTCCCTGGAACATTTTATTTATTTATTTAAATTTTATTTTTATTTATTCATTTTGGCTGCGTTAGGTCTTTATTGCCGTGCGCGGGCTTTCCTCTAGCTGTGGCGAGCGGGGGCTACTCTTCATTGCAGTGCGCGGGCTTCTCATCGCGGGGGCTTCTCTTATTGCGGAGCACGGGCTCCAGGTGTGCGGGCTTCAGTATTTGTGGCTCTGGGGCTCAGTAGTTGTGGCTCGCGGGCTCTAGAGCGCAGGCTAAGTGGTTGTGGCGCACGGGCTTAGTTGCTCCGCGGCATGTGGGATCTTCCCGGACCAGGGCTCGAACCCATGTCCCCTGCATTGGCAGGCGGATTCTTAACCACTGCGCCACCAGGGACGTCCCTCCTGGAACATTTTAAATGTGGCGCGAAAGCGGAGCTCTGCTTCGCCAGCTTTATGCCCTGATGGTGGAGAGCGAGGGTCTGGGGTGGCGACCCAGACCCCACAGATGAGGCGGCTCCAGAGGGAACACAGACTCCATCTTATTTCGCGCCATGTGCTGAGAGTAATTCTCAGAATAATGTTTTTAAATGTTTAAAACAAAATATAAAGGAAAGCAAGCATATTGAAATATAGTTATCAAAGTATATTTTTAAATTATGATATAGTAATATGTGTGTTTATTAACTCATAAGATCTGGAAACAGGTCTGTTAACTACTGTAATTTCAAAGTACTGATGAGTGTATACAATATTTTGACATCTCTGCAACAGCTGTTATGGGATATGAAAATATCTGTGGTTTCTTTTGGTGCCGAAACTATAAGTACTGCTGATACAGCCGTGGCTTGTCCAGAATAGAAGGAAACGTTAATTTTTAGTTAGCATTAGTGAAAGTAAAGACGTGATTTTTTTTTTCCCTTCCCATCCAAGTTCGTGGACTCCCTGCATTCTGGTGCAGGTGAAAGAGCGTGAAGTCTGCAACCCGAGTCCCGCTTGGAGGTGTCTCTGTGTGACCCCGGACACAGCCCACCTCCCCTGGGCTCCTCTGCGGTTCTTTGCCTCTAGAACAGAGATGGCGATTCCTGTCCTGCCTGTCCATGGGGCTTCTGTGAGGACCCGTGAGATGACTCACATGGAATGTCTTTGTAAACTGTGAAGCCCCGTGCTGCCATGCAATGCCACGCTATTATTAGCGGTAGTGTGAGCTCATGTCTGGCCCTCCGGCCCAGCGTGGACCAAAAGACTCTTCCTGGCCAATTCCCTCAGGATTCCTGGGAACCAATCCATTTCGGGGAGCGGGTCTGCCCCTGAGAGGCTGATTCCTGCAGGCTGACCTCATGGGTCATTAGAGGATGTGAGGGAGGATGGACAGAGGTGTACTTGTGGGCAGGGAGTGGGTGGGTGAGCTGAGGTTCGAGAGACCCTGCCCATCCTCCTGAGGTGGCATGGGGGTCTGAGGCCAGCCCTGGAGCAGCCTAGGCTCTCCCTGACTCTTTGCAGCTGACCTGGGGCTGGGATCAGGAGGGCCTGCCCTCTCTGGGCTGTGAGAGAGGCTGGGCAGCGCAGAAGCCATACTCCTTTCATTCATTCATCTACCCACCCAGGACGGTGCCTGCTCCGTCCCATGTCCTGTCCAGGGCTGTGCTGGGGACCAGACACGAGTCAGACCCAGCACCTGCCCTCCCCGCCAGCTCCTGGGGAAGATAGACTTGAAGACAAGCAAATGCGACCTAAAGTTGTTAGCACAAGAAGAATGGAGTTCAGAGCGTGGGGTTTGAATCAGATTGGGGGAGGAGGGAATACTCTGGAAGGATGAGAAAGTTAGCAGTTAGCCTGGCAAAGGCTCTCTAGCAGAGGGAATAGCTCAAGCAACCCTGGGAGTAGAACACACAGTTAAGATGAACTGGCCCAGGGTTACAGGGCTTGTTTGGATTCCAACTCCACCGCTCCTTTGCTTGAGCAGCTCTGGAAAACTTCTGAGCCTCAGTTTCCTCATCTGCAAAGTGGGAACATTTTCCCTACCTACCTCACAGAGCTGGTAAGGGGTCAAACTATTGTGCACGTACTGTGCTTGGACTGGGCCTGGTAGTGAGCTTCCCGATAGGTGGTGGCTATTTCTTCGTCGTGGTGTACCTGGACATGGAGGGCAGAGGCAAGACAGAAGTGGGGAGGAGACCCGGGGTGGGTGGGGGGGGGGCGGTGGAAGAGGGGTGTGCTCAGATTCCAGGGTAAGAAGCTTGTACCTAACGCAGAGACCAGTGGGAAAGTGGAGGAGATAGAAAGCTATCCGCTTTTTTTTTTCCCCCAATAAACAGGTATTACCTCTATAATCAGAGCAAAATAAACATTCTCTGTAAAGGGAAAGGCTGACTACCCTGGCAGCAGCGTGGGTGCCCGATCCTGTCCCCCGTCCTCCTCACTCCACTCCCCGTTCTCAGTCCAGGTTAAATAATCAGGGTAAGCTTCAAGGGGAGGAGAGGTTTCCTTGAAGGAGCGGCCGGAGGGGATGGGTTTGGAGGCCTGGCAGGCTGTACCTGATCTGAGCACCTTTGCTCAGCTTCTTCAGTCCAGACTTTCTGACTGTGGCGGGGGGGTGCGGTTTGAGAATCGGGGGCCCCTGGGCTCTGAGGTGGGCGCTGCTGGGCAGTGTGGCCTCTTCCTGTCTGCAGTGGGGGATGAAGTCTGGGTTTCCCCACCGACGTTGGGGGGTCTCCGACAACCTTGTTGTATAGCCACTGGGCTGGCGTAGTTCAGTGGTGTTGGCCCCCTCTCTCCGCATTTCCCCGGGGCTGGGGTGAGAGGCTCAGCGGACACTGAGCTGTCTTTTTTTTTTTTTTTTAATGGAGGAAACTTTTTTTTAATTAATTAATTTAAAAAAAATTTTTGGCTGCGTTTGGTCTTTGTTGCGGCACGCGGTCTTTCTCTAGTTGCGGCGAGCGGGGGCTACTCTTTGTTGCCGTGCACGGGCTTCTCATTGTGGTGGCTTCTCTTGTTGCGGAGCACGGGCTCTAGGCGTACAGGCTTCAGTAGTTGTGGCATGCGGGCTTCAGTAGTTGTGGCTTGAGGGCTCTAGAGCACAGACTCAGTAGTTATGGCACGAGGGCTTAGTTGCTCCGTGTCACGTGGGATCTTCCCGGACCAGGGCTCAAACCCACGTCCCCTGCATTGGCAGGCGGACTCTTAGCCATTGCGCCACCAGGGAAGCCCTACTGAGCTGTCTTTGAAGGGAAGCATGAGCTCCCCACCCACTACCCGCTGGCGATTCCCTACCAGCTCCCTCGGTTGGATCAGACAGTCCCTGGATGAAGTCCTGGGAGACTGGGAGGCTCAGTGAGGTCCAAGAACCTCTGGAGGGAAGCAGAGTCCTACCTTCAGCCCCCTCCCCACGTCCCAGCAGCCCCTTTCCCAGCCCCCACCTCAGACCCCAAAAGCTCAGCTTCTGCTGCACACATCCCAGCAGACCCAGGCGTGCGGGCCACAATTCAGCCTTTGTGGAGTCACCCTCTCACGTGGACGGTGCCAGGAGGGGCTGACCGCATTCTGCCTGCAGCTGGGACAAGCCCCCGAGAGGCCTGGGCCCCCCCTTGGCCTCCACGGAGAGATGGAGCTGGCATGAATGCAACATCCTGCATTTGCAGAAATGGACTGTGGTGAAGGGCAGGCCTGGAGAGACAGCTGCTCATGTGAGAAAGGTCATTCATTCATTCACTTCTTCAATAGATGCTTATTGAGACCCCGCTCTGTGCCAGGCTCTGGGCTGAGGACTTGTGTGCTGAGACATGTGACTCTTGCCCATTTAAGGAAAGAGACTGGAAGGAAGGGACTTCCCTGGTGGCACAATGGTTAAGAACCTGCCTGCCAATGCAGGGGACGCGGGTTCGAGCCCTGGTCCGGGAAGATCCCACATGCCGTGGAACAACTAAGCCCGTGTGCCACAACTACTGAGCCTGAGCTCTAGAGCCTGTGAGCCACAACTACCGAAGCCTGTGTGCCTAGAGCCCGTGCTCCGAAACAAGAGAAGCCACCGCAATGTGAAGCCCGTGCACCGCAATGAAGAGTAGCCCCTTCTCGCTGCAACTAGAGAAAGCCTGCATGCAGCAAAGAAGACCCAATGCAGCCAAAAAATAAATTAAAAAAAAAAAAAAAAAGACTGGAAGGAAACACCCTGCATTAGAGTCACTCGGGGGCCCCCATTTCCAGGGTTTCGGATTCAGGAGTTCTCAGTCAGGGCGTGAGGATTTCTGGCAAGTCCCCCACCAGTGTTGCTAATGCTGCTGGTCCAGGGACCACACTTTGAGAACCACTGTGATTCAAGACCAGGTGGAGGAATGATGAGTGGTTTATGTTTTCTGTTTTCAAAACTGTCTTTATGACCGTCATTTACTTTTTTTAATAATTTTTTTTATGATTAACATTTTTAAAAATTTATTTATTTATTTAGTTTTGGCTGCGTTGGGTCTTCGTTGCTGCATGCAGGCTTTCTCTAGTTGCAGTGAGCAGGGGCTACTCTTCGTTGCGGTGCACGGGCTTCACATTGCGGTGGCTTCTCTTGTTGCGGAGCATGGGCTCCAGGTGCGCGGGCTTCAGTAGTAGTGGCACGTGGGCTCAGTAGTTGTGGCGCATGGGCTCTAGAGCGCAGGCTCAGTAGCTGTGGCGCACGGGCTTAGTTGCTCTGCGGCATGTGGGATCTTCCCGGACCAGGGCTCTAACCTGTGCCCCCTGCATTGGCAGGTGGATTCTTAACCACTGAGCCACTGGGGAAGTTCCGTCATTTCCTTTTATAAACAGAAAAATCAGTTTTAAAAAAAAATATTTATTTGGCTGCATCGGGTCTTAGTTACGGCACGCGGGATCCTCGTTGCAGCATGCAGGATCTTTTCTTTTTTTGCGCATGCGGGCTCTTCGTTGCGGCACATGGGCTTCTCTCTAGTTGTGGCACTTGGGCTCTAGAGTGCGCGGCCTTAGTTGCGGTGCGCGGACTCTCTAATTGTGGCACATGGGCTTAATTGCCCTGCGGCATGTGGAATCTTAGTTCCCCAACCAGGGATCGAACCCGCATCCCCTGCATTGGAAGGCGGCTTCTTAACCACGGGACTACCAGGGAAGTCCCGAAAAAATCAGTTATTTAAAAGTTAGAAAAATAAGCGGTCGCCAAAAATGACTCCAGTGCCCTGGGTGTGGTCCTGTGTTGTGGGCTGTCACCTCCCATGATCTAAATGTCATACATCTTTTTTTTTTTTTTTTTTTTTTTTTTTTTTTGCGGTACGCGGGCCTCTCACTGTTGTGGCCTCCCCTGTTGCGAAGCACAGGCTCCGGACGCGCAGGCTCAATGGCCATGGCTCACGGACCCAGCCGCTACGTGGCATGTGGGATCTTCCCGGACCGGGGCATGAACCCATGTCCCCTGCATCGGCAGGCGGACTCTCAACCACTGCGCCACCAGGGAAGCCCTCATGCATCTTTTAATGTAGCCCAGCATCATTAGCTTGTGCATCCCCTGCACTTCCCTTTGGCTCACCCTGCACTTTGGGTCCACTCCGACCCCCAAATCCTCCCTGTCAACATGTTCTGTAAATAGCATGGTGAGGATTTGGACATAGGCCCATCTGGAGGCTGGTTTAGCTTGGATTTAGCCAACTGGCCCACCCTTCCTTAGTGCCGTTTCCTTTATGCTCCCTTAATCTCGCCAGCTGAAATGCGTGTGGACCCCTCACTTCCTCATTCCTTTAACTGGTGTGATCATTGACTGTCCCACTTCCTCCTTCTCCACTTTTAGTTCTGTCTGCTTGGCATGGGGGGGAGGCTGCGTCTGTGTATACATTGGGGTAGAGGTGGGGTTCCTGATGAGGGGACCATTCCTCTGCAGCTTGATGTAGGCAGAATCATTCACTTTGCGGGGTGCTGCTGAACACCCCCCCCCAACTAGGAGCGAGGCTGTGGTGCCAGGTGGGAATCAAACCCTTCAGTTGCTGGTGGGAATGGGACAGTATCTGTTGTGGTTGAGAGAAGCAGATACCCTGTCATCCCCTCTGTCTTCCTTTCCTGTGTTCAGAACCATTTGAGAAATAGTCCCAGGAGTAACTGGGTGCAGATGGATATAAAAACCTCCGTGAACTTTCATACTAAAAACCAGCCTGAAGGTGCCACTTCCTAACCCTGAATTAAGCCAACCCATCCAGTCTCAGGGGCGCTGGGAACCGCAGGCCATTCCTCCGTAGGGAGCCACCCATTTTCTTTGGGGAAAGGGAGGCTCAGAGGGCTGGTGAACCCAGCTCTCCAGATGTGGTCCCTCTCCAGAGCCTGCACAGTGGTTGGTCGGTTTGCTTCTTGGACCCACCCCGCTTTCCCATCAGCACCATTTCTAGGTGCTTTCTGTGACTCCTTTGGGATGCCTTTGGCAGGTCATTCATCTCCTGTGACTCGGTTTCTCTTTTTTTTTTTTTTTGCGGTACGTGGGCCTCTCACTGTTGTGGCCTCTCCCGTTGCAGAGCAGAGGCTCTGGACGCGCAGGCTCAGCGGCCATGGCTCACGGGCCCAGCCGCTCCGCGGCATGTGGGATCTTCCTGGACCGGGGCACGAACCTGTGTCCCCTGCATCGGCCTGCGGACTGTCAACCACTGTGCCACCAGGGAAGCCCATCGGTTTCTCTTTTTAGTGTACAATTTTATTTAATCCGTTCAATCACACTAAGGGCAGATATTATTATTTCCATTTGTGACTCAGCTTTCATACCTGCTGTTAGACATAGTAATCATCCATTTCTTCTCCTGGGTCTCCACACTCATCCCCCTACACTTTGTGTCTAATGATTGTTCCACGTTGGTATGTCTTTTTGTGATTGTTTACATAACAAGACATGCCTTCATGCACTCAGTATTTGTTGGGAGCCTGCAGGATGCTGGGCCCTGTGCTGGGTGTGGGGCATACAGCGGGGAGTGAGGTAGACGTGGGGAAGCCCCCCAGGCACTCACGGTCTCTCTGGGAGACAAACTCTTAAATGAAGAATTGCTGATATACCCATGATAACGAAGGGGAAGTGAAGGACATCTGGGAGTTGATGACAGAGGTGGTCAGGAGCTGCCCTGAGGAAGTGAGGGCATCCCCCTCAACCCCCTCCACTTAAAACCCAGACTCAGATTCTTTACTCAACCCTTCAAGGCCCTGGATGGCTGACCCCTGTCAGTTTCCCCAGCCTCAACTGACCCCTGTAGCTACCCTGGCTGCCTTGCTGTATCTTGACACACTGAGCTCTTTCCTGCCTCTGGGCCTTTGCACACACTGCTCCCTGCCTCTCTCTCTGCATGGCTGTTCCTTCTTGCCTCAGCTCAAATGTCCCTTGAGAGGCGGCCTCCCCGACCTTGTCCTCTAACATAGCACCTTCCCCCATTACTCTTTCACATTACCCAGGTGTTTTGGTTCTGGTTTTTTGGTTTTTTGCCTTCCCAGCTCTTAACAGTATCTGAGGGTTTTTTTTATCTTTCAGTTTACTGTGTGTCTTGCCAATGAGACTTGGGGCTCCATGCAGACAGTACAGAAAGGGCCACGTTTGTCTTGGTCACCACTCTCCTTCCCCACCCCCTGTGCCTGCACAGAGCCTGGTACACAGTTGGCGTTCATAAATGCTTGTTGAATGAGCCTCTTCTGCTTCCCCAGCGTATTACTTCCCTATTGCTGCTATAATAAGTTACCGCGAATTTGACTTAAAACAATCCCAGGGCTTCCCTGGTGGCGCAGTGGTTGAGAGTCCGCCTGCCGATGCAGGGGACACGGGTTCGTGCCCCGGTCCGGGAAGATCCCACATGCCGCAGAGCGGCTGGGCCCGTGAGCCATGGCCGCTGAGCCTGCGCGTCCGGAGCCTGTGCTCCGCAACGGGAGAGGCCACAACAGTGAGAGGCCCGCGTACAGCAAAAAAAACAAAAACAAAAACAATCCCAGATTATTATCTTATAATTCTGGAGGTCAGAAGTCTGAAAGCCAAGGTGTTGTCAGGGCTCCATCCCTGTAAAGGCTCTGGGGAGAATCCATTCTCTTTCCTGCTTCTAGAGGCTGCCTGCATTCCCCGGTTCATGGCCCTTTCTCCATCTTCAACATACATCACCCCAACCTCTGCCACATCGCCTTCTCCCACTCTGAGCCCCTTGCCTCCCTCTTATACGGATGCTTGTAATTACACTGGGCCCACCCAGATAATCCAGCAAAATTTCCCAATCTCAAGATCCTTAACTTAATCACATTTGCAAAATCCCTTTGCCATGTAAGGTAACATCTTCACAGGTTCTGGGAATTAGAACATGGGCATCTCGGGGGCCCATTACGCGGTCTGCCACACCCAGACCCCCTGAGGTGTGCCTAGGACAGCATCGAGTGTGCCCTGCACTCGAGTACCCTGGCCACTGCCATAGGGCCCAGCGACCTGACCTCTCCTTCCCTCTGCAGGACGAGATTGAGGAGCTGCGGGCAGAGATGCTGGAGATGCGGGACGTCTATATGGAGGAGGATGTGTACCAGCTGCAGGAGCTGCGGCAGCAGCTGGACCAGGCCAGCAAGACCTGTCGCATCCTGCAGTACCGGCTGCGCAAGGCTGAGCGCCGCAGCCTCCGCGCTGCCCAGACTGGCCAGGTGGATGGCGAGCTCATCCGTGGCCTGGAGCAGGACGTCAAGGTAAGCCCAGGGCCCTCCCAACCCTCACAGGTGCCCTTTCTGGGGGGTCGGACCATGAGCCTGCGTGCCCAGGTCAGCTCCCTCCTCATGTGTCCTTGGGCAAGTTCCATCATCTCTTTGGGCCTCAGCATCCTCATCTGTAAAATGGGGATCCCTAGGAACTGACAGGCCGTCTACCACGGTTGTCCCAAAGTGGTATCATAAGATGATACCTACTAACAGCAGCTGCTGTGTGAGTACGAGCCACACACCTGGTGCTGGGCTCCAAGTTATCCGTGCATAGTTCCATGGAGGTTTTTTTCTTGTGCTGATGGAGAGTAGTGAAGGTCTGGAGTTGAATAAGGCTAGTTTAAATCTTGGCTCCAATATGCCCTAATTTTATGATTTTGAGCAAGTCACCTGTTTCAGTTTCCTCATCTGTAAAACACGTGTAACGGCAGCCCCTGCCTCACAGGGTTCTATGAGGATCAAATGAGATCAGGTAGGTAAGAGGTCACTGTAGGCACTGGAAAAGGTTAGCTAATAATTCTTCTTCTTCTTCTCATTTTCCGGATGAGGAAAGTGAGTCTCAGAGAAAGGAAGTACCTGTCCAAGTTCACGTGGCCCTCCATGGAGCCGGCAGACGCAGACTTATCAGCCTCCCATGCTTACTGCCTGACCTTGTTGATCTTGGCCTCAGAGAGCAGGAAAGGGACGGCCTGGAGGCCGGCAGATGGGGCTTCCAGAAGAGAAGTCTGCCCTGCCTGTCTGTATGAGCCCTGGTCTGGGGGCTGAGAACTCCAGGGGACCTGGCCCGGCACCCTGCTCTCAGAACTCAGCCCAGTGTTATCCAGGGATGTAGGAGCTGGGGGGAGGGGCCTCTGGCACAGCCTGGGGGACTGTGGAGTCTTCCTGCAGGGGTGACCTCCCAGGTGAGGCCTGAGGTGGAAGAAGGAATGTTGAAGGAAGAGGGCCCCTGTAAGGGGAGGTGAAGAGTGAGCACCAGATCCACACCGGCCTTTGCGTCTCCCATCGTCTTGCACGCGCTGTGGGCACATTGGGATTGTAGGTCTGCTGTACAAGTGAGGAAACAGCTCAGAAAGGTTGTATCTCCAAGGCCAAAGTGTACCTGTACCTAAGAAGGCAGCTCTTGAGATAAATTGTTCTACAAATATTCAAATTCCAGGTACCAGATCGAGAGGGTGTGGGGTGAGGGAGAGCCCTGGAAGCTTAGAGGAATCTGAGTTTGGGGCTTTGGGGCGAAGACACCGAAAAGTCAGCCTTAGATGAGGAAGGGGTGGAGGAAGGCTGGAGCTGGGAGCAGACTAGCTGGCTTGCTCTGTGGGAGGAGCTGAGAGCAGCTGGTGTGTGTGTGTAGAATGGGGAGTGGGGGAGGCCCTCTGGAGTCTGGGCGGAAGGGAGCGGCCCCTTCTGTTGGGATTTGAACTAGCCAATCAGCAGCTGGCTTGGCCCCTTCCCTCCCTCCTGTCCCCGCGCCTGCAGCTGGAGCGCTGAGCTCATCCGCACTGGCCTGGGCTGGACAGCTTTGGCCGCCTCTCTGTGTCCCAGGTGCTGGGGATGTTCTGGGGCATTTTTTGGAGGCTTTCAGAACGCTGACTTCCCTGGCGTCGCCTGGGAGGGCTTGAGAGACCCAAGTGTGGAGGGAGCTGGAGGCTGCCTGGGAGGGTATCCCCGGGGGCCCTCCGACTCGCCGTGCCAGAAGAGTAGACAGGCGTGAGGCCGCCTCTTGGAGTCTCAGTTTCCCCTTCTGTTAAAAGGAGGGCTTCGAGCAGCTGAATCTCCGGGGCTTTTGTAGCCCCAGTGGTTTAAGCAAGCAGGTAGATTACAGGTGAGGGTGCCATGAAAGAAACCTCAGGCCCTGGCCCTCCCTCTCCCTCACCCCCACCCCCAGGCTCTCTCACTGTCTGCTGGTTCTCACAGCTGGCAGGACCCACAGACGCGCAGCAGGAACATTGTCCAGCACGAGGAGGGCAGGGGTGGGGAGGGGGAGAGACCTGCTCTACCACTTGCTTGCTGTGTGGCTTTGGGAAAGCTCCTTGACAGCCCTGAGCCTCAGTTTCCCCATGGGGAAAATGGAGATGCAACAAGTCTCTACCTGTAGAGATTTTTGTGAGGCTACAATGAAATAGCTCAAGTAAAGAGCGTGCTGAGCACGGAGTCTGGCTCGGGACGCTCCCTCAGCAAATGAGCAGATGTTGCTTGGCGCGTTACTGTGCAGGAGAAGAACTTACAAGGCACTAGTGGGACAAATGGCTGGACCATGGTGGAGAAGGGGGCCAGAATCTCTACCTCCCTGGGTAGATAAGTGTAGCCTGGAGGTTAGTTTACCATGGAGATTCCCAGGCCCCACCCTCAGGGCTTGGGATCCTGTAGGAGGGCGTCAGGTTCCGGGAATCAGGGATGAAAATTCCCACCTGAAGGGACTCTTGTGGGAGGCCCGAGGACACACCGGTAAAACAATTCTTAGAAACAGATGTTGCTGGAGAAAAAGTTCTGGCTTTGAGTTTAATCCCTGGGTGACCTGAGCAGGTTACTTTCTCTCTTTGATCCTCAGTTTCCTCATCTGTACAATGCGGGTGACATTCCCACCCTCCCGGGGTTCCTGGGAGGGTTTCGCCACACAGGACCCAGATGCTGCCTGGACAGGGGGTGCTCCTTAGTGACGGTTCCTATCCCATACCCTGGGGGTTCAGAGTGACAGAGACCCCTTAAAGCCTTAGGCCCGGGAGCCGAGGGGCCCATGAGCGAGGTGGCTGTGGCCTGGAGGCTGCTGGCTGCATTTGGCAGGAGCCAGACCCCAGCGCTGTAACAGTGACCTCATGGCTGACAGCATTTGTTTGTGCTTTGGGGATTTGCCCTGGTTTCCAGAAGCTGCAGCTGCTTCACCTCCTGTAGTATCTCAGCCCCCCAACCTTGGGGATAGTTGGAAGGATCATGAGAGGATCAAATGCGACAGGCAGGTGGGGCCCCGTGAGCCCCCGACACAGTGGGCCCACTGTTGCACTTATTTTTAATACTCTTATTATTGATATTAATATAATGTGTCTTCAAGCTTCAGGCCAACGGCGGCTCAGACTGAGAGCGAGACTCCAGCGTTGACCCACCTGCTTGCAGATCTTGGTTCTGTAGCTTCCTGGCTGTGCGGCCTTGGGCAAATGACCTTTTCTTTCTGAGCCTCAGAGTGGGGATGATATTCAAAGCACGTTCCCAGGGGATGAAAGGCATGTGGTGGGTGCACGGGGAGCCACAGCTGATTCTGCCTGATTACCTGGGAGAGCCAGGGGGCCCAGGACCACTGAGGCTCAGAGAGAGAAAGGGAGAGGCGCAGGCAACCAGGCTCCTGCCCTCCAGGCAGGCATGCTCTTTGCTCCGTGGACCTCCATCAGGGGCACAGGGCTCTGTGGGGATCTGAGATTAAGGGCTCTTTTGTCCACACTGGAATTCTGTAAGCTGCCTGGGGCTAGGCCTTCTTAACAGAGCACCCCTGGGGGTAGAAAGCAGTTGGAGAAGGGGGTTCCATGGAGGATGGGGCAGAAGGCAACTGGGGACTCACGGAAGGGATGAAATCCACAGAGTCACTCATGAACCCAAGAGGATCCAGGAATCCACATGGATCATGACTTCTTGGTGGGGAGTGGGTCACCTGCCCAGGTCAAGGCCATGGTGGGGACGGAGTGAACCCCAGGTGGAGAGGAGCTGGCCCAGGTGGGAACATAGTTAGGAGAGGAGCCCCCACTCCTCCCAGCAGCTGATCCCGCATCCCAGTCAGGGACACAGCCCTCTCTGGACATCTGGGGGTGTGGGCAGTTGGGGGGAGCATCCCCCGCCAAGCTAGGGCATGTGCAGCTCCCCATGTTTCAGTCATTCACTCCTTCATTTCCCTCCCTTTTTGCTTGCTGGGGTCTTGGATTTGTTTGTTCATCCAACAAGCATTTATTAGGCACTTAGTGTGTGCCGGACCCTGCGCTGCTACCGGGACACAGAGACATGAAGGAGCCCCAGCATGGCCTGAGGCCTGGACCTCTGTGTGCCACCACTCCTGCCCCCAGGGGCTAAGCAGATGAATGAATGAATAAACGAATGAATGAATGGAGTATTGGTCAGGACGGGGACTCACTGGGTGACCTAATAGCCTAAAACTTGGGACCTGGGGCTGAACACCCAGACACTAAACTCAAGAGTGAGGTTGTGGGTGTTGGGCCAACCTGGATTGAAAGCAGTGCACAGAGGTGAAGCAGTAATCTTGACAATGCATTAAAAATCATGCTTTTGAGCACCTGCTATGTTCCAGCCACCAGCCCAAGCACTATGTCTTTCTTTTTTGAATTTCTGAATTTTATTTTTTTTTACAGCAGGTTCTTATTAGTTATCTATTTTATACACATCAGTGTATACATGTCAATCCCAATCTCCCAGTTCATCCCACCACCACCCCACCCCACCCCCCGCCGCTTTCCCCACTTGGTGTCCACACATTTGTTCTCTACATCTGTGTCTCTATTTCTGCCCTGCAAACCGGTTCATCTGTGCCATTTTTCTAGGTTCCACATATACGCGTTAACATACGATATTTGTTTTTCTCTTTCTGACTTACTTCACTCTGTATGACAGTCTCTAGATCCATCCACATCTCTACAAATGACCCAATTTCATTCCTTTTTATGGCTGAGTAATATTCCATTGTAATATATGTACCACATCCTCTTTATCCATTCGTCTGTCGATGGGCGTTTAGGTTGCTTCCATGACCTGGCTATTGTAAGTGGTGCTGCAATGAACATTGGGGTGCATGTGTCTTTTTGAATTATGGTTTTCGCTGGGTATATGCCCAGTAGTGGGATTCCAAGCGCTATGTCTTTTATTCCTCACAGCAGGCCTCGTGACTAGGCTATATCAACACCCTTTTACTGATGACGAAACCGAGACTTCAAATGGTTAAATAACCTGTCCTGGGTCACACACCCAGTGAGGGCTGGAAACAGGCTTGAATCTAGTCTTCCCACCTGCGAAGTCCTCGTTCTGCTAGTGAGGGATTGCTCCCCCCACTTCGTGGATGAGGAGGGTTTGGTGGCCTAGAGAGACTGTGGGAGGAGCCTCGTGGGCCAGCTTCCAGCTGTCCTAGGAGATCTTCAGGGGGCTGAGAGAGGCAGTGGGCAACAGAGGGAGGAGGGGGAGGCAGGGCTCGATTTCCTTTCTGGCCGTTGTTCTTCCTGGCCTGCCTTGCACACTGCCAAGGGGTCCGTGCCGAGTTGGGCCTGGGCCCGCAGAAGGCAGAGCCAGGGAGGGCCCTCTTCCCTTCCGGCAGGGAGGAGGTGCCACGGCCATTTCCGAGACTGGCAGGCACGAGGCACTGGGCTGTCTGCCCCACACATACCTCTTGCTGGCAAAGCCCTCACACCCCTTGTGGAGCCTGGGCCACGCTGGCCCTTCAACCAAAGCCCCTGAGCTCCCTCCAGCTTGGCCCACACTAGCTCTGTTTGACTCTGAGCAAGTCATTTGCCCTCTGAGCCTCAGTTTCCTTGCCAGTAAAATGGGGGCAGAGTTGGGGTGAAGAGGAATGAACCTGGCACATAGCAGGTATTCAACAAATGCTAGTACTTAGTCCACTTGGGGACGGAGGCTAGTTGCGAGTTACCAGCTCAGAAGGGCCTTCCTCATCCCCAGAGAAGAGACCCCCTTTCCTACCTTTCACCCCAGCCAGCAGGGGACAGGACAGAAGGGTCCTCAAGGAAACGGGGTGCTCTTGCAGCAGAGTCCTGGAACCGGGATTGGAGTTTGCAGCTCCATTAGCTCCTTCTGTAGGGATGACTTGGACATCTGCCCAGCCTTTGTCACTGGGGGCATGTTCTGTATCCCAGACAACTGGAAATAGGCCTCATGGTCTGTGTCACACTGTGACCCCCAGCAAGTGATGCCCGCTCTGGGCTCAGCGCCTCCCAGCAGCAGCTACCACTTACCCAACGCTCACTGTGCAGGCATTCAGCCAGGCCTTTGTGCAATAGCTGATTCAGTCCTCCCGTCGGCCCGTGAGGTTGGTGCTGTTATTATTGCACCCGTTTTGTAGTTAAAGGAAAGACCCAGAGTAGCGAAATAATTTGCCCAGGAACGTATGCTGGTCACCGGCAGAGATGGGGTTCAGATGTCTCTGGGGATGCCCATCTTGCTCTGGGTTTCCCCTCTCTTTAAAATGATCTTCTTGGAGGGTAGTGGTGGTGGGATGAACTGGGAGATAGGGACTGACATATATACACTAATTTGTATAAAGTAGATAACTAATAAGAACCCGCTGTATGAAAATAAATAAATAAAATTAAATTTAAAAAAATAAATAAAACGATCTTCTGGCCCTGTCTTAAGCTCTGGTGAGAACTGGGCAAGAGGGTGGACAGGAGAGGCTTTTGGAAGCATCAAAAGGCTCAGATAAAAGTAAAGGCATTGCTAAGAACAGGCACTGCCTCTGTAGCTTTCTGGGAGCTGAACTATGATGTGGACATGGGAAACACAGGGTGCCTGGGTTTGGGTTTTGGTTCTACCACTTCCTGGCTGTGCAACCCTTGGTGAGTTACTTGACCTCTCTGTGCCTCAGTTTCCTCTTCTGTAAATGGGGGTGATGAGAGTACCTGCCTACGCTGGGGTTGCTCTGTGGTAGAGGTAGGATGGCCTGCTCATGCCCTGCTCATCACCCACCTTTGCTCAGGTCTCTAAGGACATCTCCGTGCGGCTGCATAAAGAGCTCGAGGCGGTGGAGAAGAAACGGGCGAGGCTGGAGGAGGAGAATGAGGAGCTTCGGCAGCGGCTCATTGAGACCGAGCTGGCCAAGCAGGTGCTGCAGACAGAGCTGGAGCGGCCGAGAGAGGTGAGGCCCCCGTCCACCCCGGCAGGGCCAGGCCTGGGCTGGGCAGGCATGTGCCAACCCCATCCAGCCAGTGTCTCTGAGCCTCTGTCTCTGCACAGTTATGCCTCCCTGGCAGAGCTGTCTATTCATTCACTGCTCCAGCACGCGCTCCCTGAGCACCTACTGTGTTCACTGTGTGCTGGATACTAAGGACACGGTGCGTGAGAGACACCTGGTTCCTGTCCTCCAGGAGCCCACAGGCTAACGAAGGAGACAGTCAGCCATCAGAGGACCACAGCTGGGAGAGGATTGCCTGAGAAAACATGCAACAGTGCTGAGCAGGGGACCCAGCCCTCTGTGCCTCAGTTTCCTCATGTATAAAATGGGATAGTAATACTTCAAATCATTGGAAGGACTAAGTGGTATAGGTTTTGTGGACACGCTTTAGGGACTGCCTGGCATTGCCACTCAGTATAAAGTCACTGCCGGGTCTGGGCAGCCTCTGGCTGGTGTCTCAACACATTTCCAGGACACAGATGCTTTTCTTTTTTTAAATTTAATTAATTAATTTATTTTGGCTATGTTGGGTCTTCGTTGCTGCACTCGGACTTTCTCTAGTTGCGGCGAATGAGGGCTACTCTTCATGGCAGTGCGCGGGCTTTTCATTGCGGTGGCTTCTCTTGTTGAAGAGCACGGGCTCTAGAGCGCATGGGCTTCAGTAGTTGTGGCTCGCGGGCTCTAGAGCGCAGGCTCAGTAGTTGTGGCGCACAGGCTTAGTTGCTCCGCGGCATGTGGGATCTTCCCGGACCAGGGCTTGAACCCTTGTCCCCTGCATTGGCAGGCGGATTCTTAACCACTGCGCCACCAGGGAAGCCCCAGATGCTTCTTGAGTGTGACCCCAGGCACCAGCTTCTCTGTCTTTGGTCATGAGAGTCCTTCCACCTGGCATCCCATTCTTCCTTCTGCTGTGTGTTAGGTGTACAGCACGTTAAACACCATGCTAGACACTTTCCATGATTTTCAGAAAGGCCTGATGAGGTTGTGATTGTACCAGTTTTATGGATGAAAACACAGCCCTGAGGGAGGGAGCGATGTCCTCCAGGTCACGTAGGGCCCAGTGGGCTGTGCAGATTGGAAACCATCAGCCCAGGTGATGCCTAAGGGCTGGAATCCTCCAGAATCCAGGGGTCTGTGTCCCAGGCGGCCCCGGTGCCTTCTGCCCCCAGAGGCACAGCTGGGCCTCAGCTGTCTGGCTGCGCATGAGGCATGCTAGGATCGAACGTTGTTCCGGGGCGCAGTTCTCACCTTCCCAAGGGCAGGCGTGCCAGCATTCCAGGACAGACACCACAGCCCTGAGGCCATAACAGTCCTGCTGCTGCCCTCCCCACTGGGTGTGTTGGTGTGACGTGCCAAAGGCTTCTCGGTGTGGAGATGGGAGGTGTTTGCTACTCAGGGCTGCCCAGGGCTCCTGCCCTCCATGGCCTGGCCAATGACAGGGGACCATCTTCACACATCTCATCGCTGCCACCCTTGATAGTGAAAAGGAGAGACAGTTTCAGAAGGTGCCTCGGATGTCAGCCTGTACCCATTGTAAAGGAGAGGGAACAGAGGTCCAGAGAGGGAGAGCCTGCCTGAGTTCACCCAGCCTTTCCTTGGCCAAGATGGGGCTGAGACCCTGAAGCCACCTCCCCTACGTTTCAGTTTCTTCATCTGTGACATCAGGATAACAGTACCCAGTTTATGAGGTTGTTCATGACCATTCATAAGATTGGGTAACCATAGAACACTGTGAAGAAGTTAAAAAGAATAAGGTAGTATAGCAGTTCCTGAGAAAGTTAAACAGAATTTCCAAATAAGCCAATTCCACTTCTGGGTATATAGCAAAATTGAAAGCAGGGACACGAACAGATATTTGTACCCTCATGTTCATAGCAGCATTATTCACGGTAGCCAGAAGGTGTAAGCAACCCCAATGTCCATCAATGAACCAACAGAAATGTAGTATATACCTACAATGTATGTATAATCTTAAGCAGGAACGTGATTCTGAAACAGGCGACAACGTGGGTGAACCTCGAGGACACTGTGCTCAGTAAAATAAGCCAGACGCAACAGGACAAGTATTATATGATTCCACTCAGAGGAGATACTGAGAGTAGTCAAATTCATAGAGACAGAAAGTAGGTTAGAGGTTACCAGAACCTGGAGGGAGGAGGGTATAGGGAGATACTGTTTAATAGGGACAGCATTTCAGTTTGGGATGATGACGAAGTTCTGGAGGTGAATGGTGATAATGCCACTGGATCGTACCCTTGAAAATGGCTAAAAATAGCAGATCTTACGTTATGTATATTTTACTGCCATCAAAAAGAAAAAAATGGTTAAAATAGTAAATTTTATATTAGGTGTACTTTCCCACGATTTAAGAAAAAAGGCAGATACATATGCACTGATGTGGAAAGATCTCTAAGGTACATTGTTAAGCGGGGAGAGAAAGCTATAGAACCATACGTATTGTGCAATCCCACTAATTATTTTGGAAAGCCATACAGAACGAACTGATTTTGAAGCATGTGTCTATATGTGCAAATGC
The DNA here is from genome assembly GCF_949774975.1 of Lagenorhynchus albirostris. Taxonomy (NCBI): domain Eukaryota; kingdom Metazoa; phylum Chordata; class Mammalia; order Artiodactyla; family Delphinidae; genus Lagenorhynchus; species Lagenorhynchus albirostris. The sequence goes on from NC_083109.1 coordinate 22,612,734, forward strand.
ATAGCCTGGAGGAAAGTCTGGAGGAAAACCCACTGAACTGAGGCATTAGAAATGGTAGGAGTATGGTAGGCAGTGGCTTTTGCTTTTTATTCTATGATTGCTGTATTTAGGGGTTTTTGGGGGGGGCGTGGTTATTATTAGTGAACTTTTAAATAAAGTCAAGCATGTAAAGAGCCCTTTGTGGTGCCTGGCACACAGCTGGTGCTCGGGAAACACTGGTTCACTTCCTCTTGAAGGCCACATCAGTGAGGCTGGCCTAGCCCTCCCTGATGTGCCCCTCGGTGTCTTAGGATCTGTGGAAGGAGGCGTGGCCCTGTGTTTATTTGCTGATTGCCCTCTCTCCTCCTTCTCCTTCCTGATACGGTTTCTATGGAGACGAGGGTCCCTTAGCAATTCTTCTGCCAGAGCTGTTCCAGTCCCATCATCGAGATCTGCCTTTGCCATCCTGACAGGTTGCTGTGGCGATGCTGTCACCCGGCTGGGAACAGGAGCCCCTGGCCTGAGCTGATGTGGTTGCTATGGAGATGGCTCTTCGCTAGAGAGAAGGGAGGGTAGCCTGCCCCAGCTGTGTTCTGCAGTGGCACCGTTGCCAGCTGGGCTGCAGCTCAAAAATCGTAACACGAGCCACTGCCACCCCCAATCCAGTATCATTCCCCGTCTTTCTATTTTAGGCAGAAAGCCAATCTCAGTGTCGATGGGATTTATTATAACATAGCTGCTGTGTCTGAGTGCTTGCTCTGTACCAGGCACTACACTAAGCACTTTATGTGTGTCTTCATGTTGTGTAGCCAGCAGCCTCCCAAGGTACATCGTGATTTTGTCCCCATTTTATTTTATCTTGTTTATTTATTTTTTTGGCTGCGCCACACAGCTTGCGGGACCAGGGATTGAACCCAGGCCCTCAGCAGTGAAAGCGTGGACAGGGGAAAGACAAGGATGGAATCCTAACCCAGGACTCTCTGTCTCCCAAAGCCACACTAACGCTTACGGTGATGCCCGTGCCCTCCTTGCCCCATCCAGGGGCCTTCCTAGAACCCAGCTGTGTTTTGGAACCTCTGAAGAGGCCACTCACTCCAACGAGTACTTCCTTCTCTGGCCCAGGCTTCTTGGCCCGATTCCCACTCTCATGGGGTAGGAAGGGCACTCACCATAGTATCAGTTCATCTGGGTTCAAATCTTGGTTCTGCCAGCGTCGTCATCTGATGCAGCCTGGCCGTGGCCTGTGTGCTGCAGGGCAAACTCGAACTTGGAGTTACACGGGCCTGAGTTTGAATCCTGGCTTTGCCACTTATTTGCAAATAACTGTAGTGTTGGGCAAATCATGTAACCGCTCCAGTGCTCAGTTTGTTCCTTTATAAAATGGGAATATGGGGACTTCCCTGGTGGTCTGTGGGTAAGACTCCACGCTCCCAATGCAAGGGACCCAGGTTCGATCCCTGGTCGGGAAACTGGATCCCGCATGCATACTGCAACTCAGAGTCCGCATGCTGCAACTAGAGATCCCACGTGCCGCAACTAAGACCCAGCACAGCCAAAATAAATAAATGATCAATTTTTTTAAAATGGGGGGCTTCCCTGGTGGCGCAGTGGTTGAGAGTCCGCCTGCCAATGCAGGGGACACGGGTTCGTGCCCCGGTCCGGGAAGATCCCACATGCCGCGGAGCGGCTGGGCCCGTGAGCCATGGCCACTGAGCCTGTGCGTCCGGAGCCTGTGCTCCGCAACGGGAGAGGCCACAGCAGTGGGAGGCCCGCGTACCGCAAAAAAAAAAAAAAAAAAAGGGAACGTGAATCCCTACATCTCAGAGGTGTTTATGAGAATTAATCAAGACAAGCAGGTAAAATGCTTAGTGGAGAATAAGAGCTCGGTAAATACTGGTTATCAATGTCATCACCTGTGGGCCTTAGTTCAATAAATATCCTTCTGCTGCCTCTAGCAAGGAGCTCTCCATATCTGACTGCCAGGTGCCCGTGGAAGGAGCAGTTAGGCAGCAAATCAACGCCTGCACTTGGCAGCGTCTGCCCCTGTACTTTGATTTGGGGTCCGTGTCAAACCACTCTGTTTCCTCCGCTCAAATGGTCTCCCTCAGCCCGGAGCCACACCGACTCTCTAGCTGCTTCAGGCACTTTGGAGGAAGAATTCCTCAGTCTTTGAGATGCACCGCTACCCCAGGCTCCCCGCTGGAGTAAAGTTGGTACACACAGCACAGTCTGTGTTTTCAGTGAGACCTTTCAAACATCCCCTCTAAATTGGATGAAAATCTACCCAACTGTTTTGGCAGAAGGCTTGTTTTATTCCTTGAAGGTTGGTCTTTGTTCCTGGCAGCATGGAAGCATGGAAGGTGTTAGAAGACAGGGGGCCTCTCCAGAGCTGTGCTCAGGCAGCCTGTCCGTGTGGGCTGGAGGGGCGGAAGTACCCTCTTCTAATCTCCTGGAGGAGGGCAAGGAGGGCAGAGCTTCTGCTCCTACTAGGAGCCGTTAGACCAAGGATGCTTAGAGGCACCACCCCGGCTGCTCAAAAGCGGCCTTGTGAGTTGCTGGTGGGTGGGGAAGCCCCTGCTGCGTGCCAGGCCAAGGACTGTGCCCTCGGGGTCCGGCACTTGTGACTGGCATTCTTGTTGGTGCCCGGGTGCTGTCCTGCCCTGCCCCAGCCCGCCCACCTGAGGCTCAGGGCCAGAGCATCTGCCCCTGGGGGCTTGACAGAGGGGCTGTGACGGGCCTTGGCTCCCTGGAGGGGCAACGCGGTCCCCCAGGCCGCCTGGCCAGCTGCTGCCCTGCAGAGAGGAGGAAGGTCTTTGTGCTCTGTGAGCCTGCCTTGTTTTCCCTCCAGAGCCGCAGAGCAGTGTGGGAGCCCAAATGGCTTAGATGAGGTGGGGGGCAGGGACAGGGGCAGTTCCATCCAGAAAGGGCTGGAACCACTTTGGTCCTGAAAAGGTTTGCTGCTTCAGCCCCTCTTCTCTGCCCACTGCCCTCCCTTTCTGGTGGGCACTCAGAACTCACCCTCTGAAAATGTGTTGGAATGGTGTTCATGACTTTTCTTGGGGAAGTACATTTTAAAAACATTTTACTATAACTTTCCCCTCCCACCCAACAGGTAATATATGCGTAGTAGAGAAAGACTAGGAAATACAAGTAAGCCTTAAGGAGAAAAAGTTTCACCCAGTATTCAGAGGGAATTCCTCCGAGTAATTACCAAATTACTATTTGGGTGGGAGTACTTCCCAATATGTTGTACTTCCAATACGTTTTTCTACGTATGCGCACACACATATTGAAATGTATATATGCATTTTTTTTTACTAAAAAAGCAATATAAGCTCAGTGAAGCAAAAATTCCATTACAAAAACATCTAAATGCATGCCTAGCATACCTCTAAGGGTGGACACGTCAGACTCTGGTTGCACTGCTTGCCTCGGGCAAGAGAGCTGGTCACAGGGTTCACTGTATTCCTTTTTGGTTTGTTTCTTTTTTTTGTTTTTTTTGCGGTACGCGGGCCTCTCACTGCCGTGGCCTCTCCCGTTGCGGAGCACAGGCTCCGGACGCGCAGGCTCAGCGGCCATGGCCCACGGGCCCAGCCGCTTTGCGGCATGTGGGATCTTCCTGGACCGGGGCACGAACCCGTGTCCCCTGCATCGGCAGGTGGACCCTCAACCACTGCGCCACCAGGGAAGCCCCCTTTTTGGGTTTTTTGAAGTTTGAAGTATGTGAGTGTGTCCTCCAAAATGTAAGAAATAATAATGATACATAAAATAAAAGAAGAAAGGCTCCCCTAACCACTTCCCTCAATTCGAAGGCTGACTCAGCCTAACCTGTGATTTGGTTTGGTTTGTGTCTTTTCAGGCCTTTCTCTGTGCTTATATGATGTATATTCCTCTATGTATTTTTTTCATAAAGATGGGATTATGTTACATGCACAGTTTCTGTAACATACAGAATAATATAGCATGAACACAGACTGTCTTTTTAAAGGCTGGATGTTTTGGGGTTTTCTTCTGCTTTAAGGTACTTATTATAAAAGTCAAAGATCACAGAGTCGAGTAAACATAGGAAGGAAAGTCTAAAAGAACACCATCTATTTCAGTATTTTAAACACAGAGCCAGAGATCTAGAAGGAGCTCCAGCTGACCCTCAGCTGTGGTCACCCTCAGGAGGAGAAGGGATGGGGGTGTAAACAGGGGGGCTTCTGCTTCGTCAGAACAGTACAGATTTACAGTGAGAATGTGTCTTTATATATTAATTCATTTCTTAAAATATTGTATAATTTTTAAAAACTTTAAAGAGAAAACACTGGAGGACTATGTCTTCCCTCCTGAAAAAATGTGGGGGAAGAAAAGTGCAAGTTCCCTGTACTCTCATCGTTATCAACCTGGTGCTTATTCTTTAGACCATATTCCCCCACCATGCACATGTGCACACGTGTATACACACACACACACACGTCTTATCTTTATAAAAATGGTAACGTGTTCTAGCTTTTTTTTAAATAACAGCTTTACTGAGATATAATTCACTTACCATATAGTTTGCTTTTTAAAGGATACAGTTCAGTGGTTTTTAGAATACTCAGAGTTTACAGCCATCACCACTCTCTAATTCCAGGACATTTTCCTCGCCCTAGAAAGAAACCCCAAGTCACTCCCCATTCCCTCTTCCTCTTCCTCCCTGGCAGCCACTCATCTACGTTCTGCCTTTGTGGCTTTGCCTCCTCTCAACACTTCATGTAAATGGATTCATACGCTATGTGGCTTTTTGCGACGGGCTTCTCTCACTCAGCATGTTTTCAAGCATGTTGTAGCATCGAGCAAGGCTTCATTCTTTTCCGTGGCTGATACTGCCTTGTGTGGCTCTGCCACGTTTTGTTCATCCATTCATCAGTCGGTGGACATTAGGGTTGCGGGTTTTGTTTTGCAGTTAGTTTCCTTTCGCTCACCAAGCTGTCTCAGAGATTTTACCGTGTCCGTGAATCTCACCCTCCCTCTGTCCTTTTTCATGGCTTTAGGCTTTGTGTTATCTCACTCCTTTATATGTGATGGCTGGGACCTCTCAGTGCCCCTGGAGACCCCTGGTTCCCCTTACTGTCACCCCACTTCCCTCCTCCAGAAAGTCTACAGTGGTCACCTAATCCATGGCTCAGTTTTGTATTGATAGATGATGAAATGGAGTTTCAGAGAGAGGAAGGGGTTCACCCAGGATCATAAACTCAGTGTTGACGGGGTCCCAGCTGAGGTCACAGCCCCTCCCATCAGCTTGTGATGGGCGGGCCCAGATCTGCAAGCCTGACCACCTGACTCCTGGGCCCCCACCTCACCACTCCAGGAGGGGTCTCTGAGCATCCCCTTCCCGGGCCCCTTTTGTAGGAGGGGGTCTTTGGGGAAGGACTTGTTTTGTGGCCCTCACCCCTGCCTTCCCTACTCTTTCCTCCTTGCCTGGCAAGATCCTCCATCAGTCCTTCTCAAATACTGGCTCCCTGCTCTTGGCACCCAGCGTCTGAAATATCAGCCTCTGCCTTCTTGCCTCATTTGCATTTCAAAAGGTCTCTTTAGGAATTGATTCGGCTCTAAGATGAACTTAAGAGCCTGTCTGGGGTTCATCTCCCTGGCTCTGTGGTTCCAAGCTTAGCTGCACATTAGAATCACCTTGGAAGCTATTTAAAAATACTGATGCCTGGGACCTACCCAGACCAATGATGTGAGACTCTCTGGGGTTGGGACCTTGGGCATCTTCTTTTTCTTTTTAAGTTTCCCTAGGTAATTCTGACGTGCACCCAGGTTGAGAACCACTGTGCTGTCCCTTGTCCAAGAAGGCACATTTTCTCCTTCCAGGTCTTTGGAGCTAGAACAAGAGCTCTGTCAAGAACTGGTCCCAGGGACTTCTCTGGCGGTCCAGTGGTTAAGACCACCTTCCAATGCAGGAGGTGCAGGTTCGATCCCTGGTCCAGGAGTTAAGATCCCACATGCTTCATGGCCAAAAAACAAAACCTAAAACAGAAGCAATATTGTAACACATTCAATAAAGACATTAAAAAAAAAAAAGAACTGGTTCCAGGTCAGCTCTGGTTTTGCTGTGGGACCTCTCTCTAGCCTTCAGTAAACTGGGGGCTTGGATTAGATCAGTGGTTCTCACCTTCAGCGACTGGGTGTGAGACGTGGGGGACCAGGAGCCCATGTATTTGGACTACCTGGGAGCGTGCTTGAAAATTACCTGCCTGACTTGAAAAGTCACATGTAACCCAAGGGTGATTTTATGTGCCACTAACATGAATCACCCCTCTCTTGGGAAGAAGTGTTCAGTGGACTCATGCATCTGACTGAGTGACTTTTTTAAACATTGAGAAAGTTCAGAAATGATTTTTATAACAATTCCTCAAATTCCCCTCCACTGGGCTTGTGCCATTTTGCATTCTTGCCAGTGAAATATGAGTGATCCTGTTTCTCCATAGTTTCATCAATAGAATGTGTTGTCAGGTGTTTGGATTTTTGCCAATCTGATAGGTGAGAAATTGTATCTCAGTATAGTTTTAATTCACATTTCTCTACCATGATTAGGGTTGAGCATCTTCCTATGGTTGGAGCCATCTATCTTTTTTTGCATGTGAACCGGTTTTCATATCTCTAGCCCGTTTTTCTATAGGTGTTTTGGATTTTTTTCCTCTATTTTGTGAATCTCTTTACATATTTAAGATATTAACCCTTTGTCAGTGTAATACGTTGCAAATATTTTTTCCCAGTTAATTATTTCTATTTTTACTTTTTTTCGGGTATTTTTTTTCCCATGTCGAATTTGCTTATCTAATCAAATGTATCGATTTCTTCCCCTATTGCTTCTGTAGTTTTGAATCATGATGATTATTATAGGCTTATTTTGCTTTAATCTGCATGAAAACCTACCATTTAAATTGTAAAAAATGATCAGTTCCTCATCATTTCTAAGCGTCTTGTATAGTTATGATCTGTTTTACCATATTCTTTTTGTTTATTAGTATCCATGCTGAATTAAAGTCCTCACTAGAATGTCAGCTCCATGAGCTCAGGATTCCCCCTGAGATGGAGATTTGCATACAAGAGGCTTCTGGAAACGTCCCCTTGGAATAACACCATCAGGGATCGAGGCAGAGGGAGAAGCTGAGCTGCAGAGCATTCATACCAATGGCCTCAGCTGATCCCATGGGGAGCTCTGGAGCTGAAGTGGGAAGGGGGCATGGACCAGTCACTGGATGTGGGTTCCCCGCCCCCCCCAGCACCCCGACCCAGGGAGGGCACAAGACCTTGGATGAGGTGGTTGCCCTCAGCCAATGGCCACCGCTGGGGGAGGGACTCAACTTTGAGGTCTTAGCCAGGGGAATGCGTGCCCCAGTCCTAAAGGCATAACACTCCAGCATCCCCCTCAAGTACCCTGTCTGTCATGGTCCCTGCTGTATTCTTCATGCCTAACTATGTCTAGCACGTGATAGGTGCTCAGGGAGTCTTTGGTGAATGAATGAAAGACAAACAAGAACAGAAACCCAGATTTCTGGGTCTTGGGCTCAACCCAACTGGATCACAATTTCGGGGTGGGAGAGAGGGGAGGAACCCTGGGCAGGTGGGTTCAGAACCATCTCAAGTGCTTCTGTCCTGTTCCCCATTTGCAACCCATTGGGTGGTCTTGAGACTTCTCTGGCTCAGCAGTTGATGCTGGTCAAGGCTGGACATGGCTGGGCTGCGCTGGCCAGGGAGGGCAGGGGTCCTCAGCGGAACCCTAGGCACTGTGACTGCTCTTTGGATGTGCATCACCCTGTGAGCTTTCAGTTCAGTTTTTTTTAATCTCGCTCCAGCATTCCTTGAAGAAAAGAGGAACCCGCTCCCTTGGGAAGACGGACAAGAAACCTTCCATGCAGGTACCTCCCGTCAGCCTCCACAGCCTCTGTGCAGCCCCCAGCAGTAGCTTTCAGTCTGAAGGCCCCAGGCCTAACTCCATGTGGCTCGGGGAGTCCCCAGAGGTGCCCACCCTGCCCCAGTTTCTACTCCATCCTCCCCTTGTTCACTTTCTTAGCTTCGCTGTGTACTTTACTTCCCCAAAGTACACCCTGAGCCCATGGTTCTCACATGCTCTGCTAGAGAAAGTGCTATATGTAGCACAGGTCAGGCATAGAATATAGTTAGTTTCTAGTGGTCCTGGATGGTCAGGGTGTCAGGCACTTTTTACATATTGTCTCATTTAATTTTCTTCATGGTCTGTGAGGGAGGGAATGTTATTGCCCCATTTTACAGATGAGAAAACGGCAGTAGTAATGGTAGTAGTAGTAGCAGCAACACTGACCCTGGCAGAATGTTGCCTACTCCAGGAAGCCCTCCTGGACTCCCCAGGCTACATGCGGTGCCCCATCTGTGCTGCAATATGTATGTCCCCCTCTCTGCTTCCCCTCTGGACCCACAGCTCCTTGAGGGCCAGGGCTGTGTCCCCAGCACGTAGTTAGTGCTCCCTGAAGTGCTGTGGCCGAGCCTCCCAACACTAACCTTGCTGGCTTGTGCCTGTCCCTGTTCCCCCTCGGGCCACAGGAGGACAGTGCCGACCTGAAGTGCCAGCTGCACTTTGCAAAGGAGGAGTCGGCCCTCATGTGCAAGAAGCTCACCAAGCTGGCCAAGGAGAATGACGGCATGAAGGAGGAGCTGCTCAAGTACCGCTCGCTCTACGGGGACCTGGATGGCGCCCTGTCGGCCGAGGAGCTGGCGGACGCACCCCACTCGCGGGAGACCGAGCTCAAGGTTCATCTGAAGCTGGTGGAGGAGGAAGCCAACCTGCTGAGCCGCCGCATCGTGGAGCTGGAGGTGGAAAACCGCGGCCTGCGGGCCGAGATGGACGACATGAAGGACCACGGCGGCGGCTGCGGGGGCCCCGAGGCCCGCCTGGCTTTCTCCGCTCTGGGCGGCAGCGGCGGCGAGTGCGGGGAGAGCTTGGCGGAGCTGCGGCGACACCTGCAGTTCGTGGAGGAGGAGGCTGAGCTGCTCCGGCGCTCCTCAGCCGAGCTGGAGGACCAGAACAAGCTGCTGCTGAGCGAGCTGGCCAAGTACCGCTCGGAGCACGAGCTGGACGTGACGCTGTCGGAGGACAGCTGCTCCGTGCTCAGCGAGCCCTCGCAGGAGGAGCTGGCAGCCGCCAAGCTGCAGATCGGCGAGCTCAGCGGCAAGGTCAAGAAGCTGCAGTACGAGAACCGGGTGCTCCTCTCCAACCTCCAGCGCTGTGACCTCGCCTCCTGCCAGAGCACGCGGCCGATGCTGGAGACGGACGCCGAGGCCGGGGACTCGGCCCAGTGTGTGCCCGCGGCCCTCGGCGAGGCCCACGGACCCCACACCGCCCGGCTCTGCAGGGCCCGGGAGGCCGAGGCGCTGCCGGGGCTGAGGGAGCAGGCCGTCCTGGTCAGCAAGGCCATCGACGTCCTGGTGGCCGATGCCAACGGCTTCACGGGCGGCCTCCGCCCGTATCTGGACAACGAGTGTGCCGACTTTCGGCTGCACGAGGCCCCCGGCAACAACAGCGAGGGCCCCAGGGACACCAAGCTGATCCACGCCCTCCTGGTGCGGCTGAGCTTGCTCCAGCAGGAGCTCCACGCCTTCACGCGGAAGGCGGACTCGGTCCTCGGGGACCCCAACAAGGAGCAGCCAGAGCCCTTCTCGACGCTGCCCGCCTTGGGCTCCCAGGGACCCTCCAAGGAGATTCTTCTGGCCAAAGACCTTGGCTCAGACTTCCAGGTAAGATGTCCCAGTCACAGGCCCTATTACTTTTTTTATATATGTATGTACGGTTTTTTTTTTACTGAACCATACGTACAGAGAGGCACGCAAAGCACAAGTACACAGCTTAATGAATTTTCCCAAAGTGAGCACACCTGTGTAAGCGTCACCCAGGACAAGAACTAGAATGTGACCAGCACCCCAGAAGGCCCTCCTCAGGTCCCCTTTTAGCCACTATCCCCACTCCCAAGGGTTACCCCTCTCGATTCAGTTTTGCCTGTCTTTGAACTTTGCATAAATTGAATCACACAGAACACACTCACCTGTGCCTGACTTTTCACTCATCATTATGTTTGTTGTCTCAGGTGGCAATAATTTGTGTGTTCTCATGACTGAATATGATCTCATGGGGTGAATATACTACAGTTCTCTTAGCTATTTGCTGTTGATAAAGGAATTCATTCCAAAGCCCTATCTTTTATGCCAGGTCGCCCTTTCTTCTCCTCATGTTTCTTTTGCAACGCTGTATTTTAAAACGAGTATTATATTAAAAAAAAAAAGCTTTGGTCAGATCCTGTGCAAAGGCCAGAAACTTGGCTTTCTAAAGGTAATGAACGTCCAGCCTTGATATCTATAAACTACTAGTTAGAAAAATTAAAATAGCAAAAGCACTTGTCCCCCCAAAAAGCATCACTGCAAGAGTAATCCATAAACATGCGAAGAGCTTCAGAAGTGCCTCTGGTAAAAAGATGAAGCCTCCTCCCCCCTGCTTCTTACTCCTTCAAGGTTTTGCTATTAACACTGGTTTTGGAGCAGTGCTGTCATAGGCACATGTGGGCTGCTTAAAATTAAATTAATAAAAGGTACGATACATATAATTGACAGTTCACTTCTTCAGTTCAGCCACATTTCAAGGGCTCGGTAGCTGCGTGTGTCAAGTGGTGCAGATCTAGAACATTCCATCATCACAGCATGCCCTTCTAACTCTTTCTCTCCATGTACTCTCATATATTTGTTTTTGCCTCAAATTGCTTTATGTTATACCTCCTGCTACCGCACAACTTGTTTTTCTTGTGTAATGTATCTATTTGTTCATTTATTTACGATGCTGTATTTATGGTTCGTATGCTTTTTGTTCTTAGTGCTGGAGGTGCCATGGTAAGCAAATAAACAGTTATGATTCCTGCCCCCCAGCCTGCATCATCTAGTGGGGAAAGAGATGTTCATCAAAACATCATGCCATTGAATGGGAAATCACAAACTGAGATGAGGGCTCGCTAGGAAAGGTGCTGGCTTCTGTGAATGAGAAGCTTGACCTAGACCCTGGGTCAGGGAGGACCTCTGATCTGAGCTGAGATCAGAAGGATGGATCACCAGGGGAAGAGTGTTCTAAGCAGAGGGAACAGCCTGTGCAAAGGCATACGGCCAGAAGGAGCAGGATGTGTCCAAGGACTAAGGGAAAGAGTGCGGCTGGACCTCAGTGTCGGGAGGTTTGATCTTCATCCTGAGAGCACTGGGGGAGGGGCGTCTTCCCATGTCTGTACAGGGAGGTTTAGCTCTTTCTTTTTTTTTTTTTTTTTGTGGTACGTGGGCCTCTCACTGCTGTGGCCTCTCCCGTTGCGGAGCACAGGCTCCGGACGTGCAGGCTCAGCGGCCATGGCTCACGGGCCCAGCCGTTCCACGGCATGTGGGATCCTCCCGGACCGGGGCACGAACCCGTGTCCCCTGCATCGGCAGGCGGACTCTCAACCACTGCGCCACCAGGGAAGCCCTCGATCTTGCTTTTCTTAAGCAAGCAGACTGCCCTATGTTGGGTCTCCCTCTTGGTTCTCCTTGGGGTAGGAATGAGCTGGGGCCGCATGTGTGGGAGGACAGTTGAAGCTGGCTCAGAAGGTTTGTGCACAAGACAGGCATTCACAGAATCAGTGTTTTCACTCACCACTAGCCATTCAGCCTTTCAGCAGACATTCGTGGGGCAGTCGCAGTGTGCCAACCAGGGCTGGGGCTGAGCCTCGGAGGTAAATCCACCTAGGCCCCTGCCCTCAGGTGTGCGGTCAGAGGCCTCTTTCAGAGCCAGAGGCCTGGGTGGGTGCAGTTTCTAGCGCCCCCGTGTCCCCTCCCCATGCTCACCTTTAGTCTCTTCTGCCTGTGCCTCTAGGTGCAGCCACCTGACCTCAGGGACCTGCCGGAATGGGAGCCCAGGATACGAGAGGCCTTCCGCAGCGGCGACCTGGACTCCAAGCCCGACCCCAGCCGGAGCTTCAGGCCTTACCGAGCTGAAGACAGTGATTCCTATGCCTCTGAGGTGGGCATAGGCCTGAGCAGGCAGCGGGGAGGGTGGGAGGAGAATGGCTGAGGCCGCTGAAGAGCAGAGTGATCTGTGGAGAATCTTAGCTGGTGATGATACGGGTTTTGAGTATTTCCTTTGGTTCCAAGCTTCCTGACAGCAAGGGCTGAGAGGGAGACAAGGAAGTTTGGGCCATTCTCAGGGCCTGATGAAAGGAAGTTTATAAACTTATCTTAGGAAATTGATCTTGTTCTCCTATACTACTGAATTCCACAGGGAAGTTAATAATTTATGTCATTTAATGGAAACAGTAATTAGTTTAGCAGGAAGGCAACAATCTCTACAGTCAGGCTGACTGGGTACAAATTGTGGATCTATGTATACTAGCTGTAAGATTGTAAAAGTGTCACTTTACTTCTCTGATCCTCAGTTTTCTCACCTTTAAAATAAAGGTAATGTGTCATAGGGTTGTTGAAAGGATTAAATACATGAAAAGCCTTAGCGTAAGGCCTGGTCCATGTTGGGTGAAGAGGACGACGACACATCACTGGCCTCAGGAGACCTGCAGGCTGTGTGGCCTCAGGCATGTTCCCACTCTCTGGCTGCAGATCCTCACCTGTAATATGGGAGGATTAGAGTGGGTGGTGGCTGTAGGATTTCCAGGATTCCCTGGTCCTTGAGCAATTCTGGATGGTTCTGAGCCCCTCCCAAGCCTACTGAGCCTCTCCCCAGCACTTCATAATGAACCTGAAACAGGAAAAGGCTCCTATGGGCTGGATGGGGCTTCCCTGAGACTCCTGAACCGTGGAGAGTCTCATGTGTGCCCCAACCTGAGCGTCCTTTTCTTCTCAGCTTCCCTAGGAAGCCAACTTTTGGTCCCAGGGAGGCCAGTCTGCAACTGTGAAGGGGGAGAAGCTCCCTTGAAGCTGATGGATCAAACTCTTGAAGTGGTCTGAGTGTCCTAGCAGCCATGGCAAAAGAGGACGGGAGGGGGCAGGAATCATGAGATACTTAGTTCTTATTTTTTGAGAAAAAGAGATAGGCCAGCTCACCTGCAGAGAAAATAATTTCCTACCTGCCCTCAATTATTGTTTCCTTCAGCCACTCTTTACTGAGAAGTCACAAGTTGCCAGGCACCGCGTTGGGCACTGAGTTTAAGGAAAACACCAGAGATAGGTAGTATTGAGCCCTTTAAGGATTTTTAATAAAAAACAGGCATACACAGGACTTCCCTGGTGGTCCAGTGGTTGAGAATCTGCCTGCCAATGCAGGGGACGCGGGTTCGATCCCTGATCGGGGAACTAAGATCCCACATGCCTCGGGACAACTAAGCCTGCATGCTGCAACTACTGAGCCCTCACGCCACAGCTAGAGAGCCCACGTGCCGCAACTACTGAGGCTATGTGCTCTGGAGCCCATGCACCGCAACTAGAGAGAAGCCCATGCACCGCAACAAAAGATTCTGTGTGCCGCAACTAAGACCCGATGCAGCCAAATAAATATTAAAAACAAAAAAACAAAAACAGGCATACAGGATATACCTCAAGCCAGAGTGCCTTCCATTGCCAAACTTTTACATTATTGGCCAGATAACGAGTGTTTGGTTTTTTCACAGAGGGACATCTTGCCATACCTGGAAACCTTTTATGTAGGCGTTGGAGCTGACATTTCCCTTTTCTGTTTTCCTGCTTAACATGACAGCATAAAAATTTCCCTTTATTAGTAGAAATACTTTTAGAAATCTTAAGTGAAGTATAACATACATGCAGTAAAGCACTCATATTGTAAGTGTACAGCTCAAATAATTTTCATAAACTGAACACTACTGTGTAAGCAAATCAATGAACAGAACATGACCTGGCCCTGGAAGCCTCCCTTCTACTCCCCATCTAGTCACCGTACTGACTTCTAACAAAATAGAGTTTTTTTGCCTGTTTAGCTACAAATCCTTATAAACCCAATCCCCCCCGCCCCTCCCCACACCAAAGGCAGAGTTTTATTGTCTTTTTTGTAAGGTTTTATTATATAGTCATTATAAACAACAAATAACTATAATAAAGTCTCTAAGCAGCATTGCATAAGGATATAAAGAAGAAAGTCAAGATCACAAGATTATCACATAATTAACCACTGTGAACATTTAGTTTGTGTGTGTCCATGTCCTTCATGTTTTTCTATTGAGTATATATATTTTTTACTTTTTACTGAAGTATAACATAATAATATACATACAGTAAAGGGCACTATCCTTTTTTTTTTTAATTTAATTTTATTTTTGGTCATGCCACGCGGCTTGCAGAATCTTAGTTCCCCCGACCAGGGATCGAACCCTCACCCTCGGCAGTGAAAGTATGGAGTCCTAACCACTGGACCACCAGAGAATTCCCAAGGGCACTATCCTTAAGTGTGCAGTTGTATGGATTTTAACATAAGTATAGACCCATTAAACACATATGGTTGATCCCCAACTTATCTTAGTTGTTTGTAAATTACTGCAATTATAAACGAGACGAACATCTTTGTGAATTAAACTGAGTTTTCATAGTATTTATTTTCTACAAATTTCTGCAAGAAATTATCAAGCTAAAATTATAACAATAGCTAGGTTTGATGTGCACTGTTTCATTTCATCGTCATGACAACCCACGGAGGCAGGGACAGCTGCCATGCCTGGTTTATACTGGAAGGACAGCTTGGGCCTGACTTACTGCAAAGGACTCTCTTCCTTTGACTGCAGCTTCTGTCCTCCTCCTGCTCTCTCCCTCCTCCTTATCTGTGTCCCTCATCTCGACCCCAGATCAAGGAGCTGCAGCTCGTGCTGGCCGAAGCACATGACAGCCTCCGGGGCCTGCAAGAGCAGCTCTCCCAGGAGCGGCAGCTGCGGAAGGAGGAGGCTGAAAACTTCAACCAGAAAGTGGTGCAGGTGGGTGGTGCCCAGTGCTCTCCTGCACCTACTGCAACCTGTCTTCCCTGAACCAAACCTTAGCGGTCCATGGGTCTTCAGAGGCAGGAATGTCAGGGGAAACCTGTGTCTTCTCGCCCCGTGCTGCACTGGTGCTTATGCATTAGCTGTGCTGGGCTGGAATCCTGGGCTTGTCGTTGACTGTCTGTGTGACCTCAGGCCCATTCTGTCGCCTCTCTGTGCTTCAGTTTCCCATCTATGAAATATTGCCCCATCAGAGTTGAAAATCTGTATTAGAAAGGCCGTAGGCCTGGCTGGTAATCAAGATGGTAGCTCTGCTAGTAGACAGCATTTATTAAGCCCTTACTCTATGTCAGGGCACTTGCCACACATCATGTCCTTTAATCCTCATGTTTTCCCCTGTGAAGTGTGTCCCCATTTTACAGGTGGGGAAACTGATGCCCAGAGTGCTGAAGTGCTTTGCCCAGGGTTGCACTTGCAGGGCAAGGTGGGGCTGGGATTCTTTTTTTTCTTTGTTTTTAATATTTTTTTATTATTTATTTTATTTCTTTGGCTGCGCCGGGTCTTAGCTGCAACACGCAAGATCTTCATTGCGGCATGCAGGATCTTTAGTTGCGGCATGCAAACTCTTAGTTGTGGCATGCATGCGGGGTCTAGTTCCCTGACCAGGGATCGAACCTGGGGCCCCCTGCATTGGGAACGTGGAGTCTTACCCACTGGACCACCAGGGAAGTCCTTGGGACTGGGATTCTAATCCAGGTTATTGGCTCTCTCTGAGCCATTACCCCGTGTTGCTTACTAGGGTATTAATGCTGTCAGCCTTCCTCACCCCGAGAATGCCCTTTGCTCTGCATGTGGGTCACCCCTCCCTGCCATCACTGCTCACCCTCCCAGGTGCCTCAATGAATGTGAGAGTTCATGTTGGTTCCTGGTATGGGCTCATTAGATGATGTCATGGTTTTTACAATCAGACAGAGCCCGATTCAGATCCCAGCTCTTTCCCTGATTGTTACTGTGATTGCTGCTGTTTTTATGAGTCTCTCTCCCCTGGAGGAGCTGACAGAACTGTTTATTTCAACACAGTGAACTGCTAGTGGTGGAATCCCTGTCGGGGGTCACCACCGGGCACCACCTGAAATTTCCTCTCGGCCCTTGTGTGAGGCCTGGAACGGGATGAGTTAGGGTCCCCTAGACAGCTGGGGTAGCTCACCCTCTTGTCCCCCTTGCAGCTGAAGGAGGACCAGCAGAGGGCGCTCCTGCGGCGGGAGTTTGAGCTGCAGAGTCTGAGCCTGCAGCGGAGGCTGGAGCAGAAATTCTGGAGCCAGGAGAAGAACATGTTGGTTCAGGAGTCCCAGCAGTTCAAGCACAACTTCCTCCTGCTCTTCATGAAGCTCAGGTGGTTCCTCAAGCGCTGGCGGCAGGGCAAGGTTTTGCCCAGCGAGGGAGATGACTTCCTTGAGGTATGGTTCCCCTGGGACTGGGACTGGGGTGGGGTGGGGTAGAGGAGAGAGAACAGGAGGGACTTAGCCCTGGGGCTCAGATGCGAAGCATCAGCTTGCAGCGTCCATCCTTGCATTCATTCATTCATTCACTCCTTCAGCATCGGTTTGCTGAGAACCAGCTCTTTACTGAGTGCTGTGGCAGATGCCGGGGAGACCGTGGTGAAGACGACAGACTCTGTCCCGGCCTTGCCAGGGGGCCAGTGGGTCTTTCACACTTCTCTGGTATTTGTTGGTTTCCCTTTTTAACAGACCTGAGTCTTGAGCTGGCAATAGGATATAGATGCGTTTAATGAGCTTGTTTCATTGTTTCTGCATTATAGGCACATATAGTACATATGAATGTTCTTTACTCTTTTAAGGTACAATTTATATACAGTAAGGTGCACACACCTTAAGTGTACAGCTGATGAAGTTTTATAGTGTACACGCTGCAGATACTTAGTATAGCATCACCCAGGTCACAGTGAGCGCATTTCCAGTGCTCCAGAAGGCTCCCGGGTGCCCCAGGGGATACGCCCACCCCAGCAGTCAGCACTCTGCTGACTTCTTACACCATGCATCAATCTTGCCTATTCTAGAACTTCATACAAGTGCGTGTAGTCTTTTGTGTCTGGCTTTTGCTTAATATAATTCTTTGAGATTCATCCACATTTTACCTATAAAAGTAGTAGTTGGTTCTGGGGCTTCCCTGGTGGCGCAGTGATTGAGAGTCCACCTGCTGATGCAGGGGACATGGGTTTGTGCCCCGGTCCGGGAAGATCCCACATGCCGTAGAGTGGCTGGGCCTGTGAGCCATGGCCGCTGAGCCGGCGCGTCCAGAGCCTGTGCCCCGCAACGGCAGAGGCCACAACAGTGAGAGGCCCGCGTACCACAAAAAAACAAAAACAAAAACAAACAAACAAACAAAAAGTAGTTGGTTCTTTATTGCTGCTTATTTTTCACTTATGAATATATTTTATTCTTAATGTTACCTTTGACAATGATAATGGACACTGGCTTTCCATTTTTAGTAATATCAACTTCCTATTTTAGATATGTTTATTTAACTAGAAAGAGTACGTTGACTTAAAAGCATTACTGATAGTACAGGTAGTATATGGGTGTGGCAGGAAACATGACGAGTGGAGCTTTGGGTATGTGTGAAGCTTGGGAAGGACTCACGTGGCCCATTTGTCCCTCAGCCTGTGCAGGACCCTTTGTCCTCAAATCCCCTTCCTCCTGTCACGATCAGCATGTTGACATTGCTAGGAGAAGGGGGCATGTAAGGACGTCATACCTCAGTCACACCCACCTGAGTTGGCACTGCTCACCTTGGCCTTGGCCTTTTAGGTACAGGTACCTCTGCCCTAGCCTAGGCTTGGCCCTTCTCTGGTTCAAGCTACTCATTCCAGAGCCAATGGGGACCAGTGGCAGTCCCCATGTACCCCTGTCAGGGGTCCCCCAGAGTAGCCTGAATGTCCCAGGAGCAGGGGATGGTGGTTAGACCTGAGTCTGTAGCAGGAGTTTCCTCCCCCACCCCCAGTGGGGCTCATAGGCCACCCGCCTCCTCCCCAAGGGCCTCTAGAGAGAGTTGCTACCATCTTTAGATGAACATACTCCCTGCTGCCCTCTCCCAGGAATGTCTGACATGGAGGCACCCCTATGAGAAGCACCTGGAAAGCCCAGCATGGCTGCCCCTCGAGCATCACTCTTAGTGACACCTGGGGACTCCTATTTGAAGCCACTGTCTGCTTTAGGACTGTCCCTCCTGTTTGGAAGTCCCACACAAGCCTCTGGATGAAGCCCAGTTTGTTTTTCTTAATAACTTTTTTTTTTTAACATCTTTATTGGGGTATAATTGCTTTACAATGGTGTGTTAGCTTCTGCTTTATAACAAAGTGAATCAGTTATACAATAACTTTTTTAAATTTTATTTTTTTATATTATAGTAAAATATATTGTACATAACATAAATTTTACCATTTTAACCATTTTTAAGTTTAGAGTTCACTGGCATTAAGTACATTCACATTGCTGTGTAACCATCACCACTGTCCATCTCCAGAACTCTTCATCTTGTAAAACTGAAACTCTTACCCATTCACTCCTTATTCCCCCCTCCGCCTGCCCTGGCAACCACTATTCAGCTCTCTGCTTGTATGAGTTTGACTTCATTAGATTCCACATATAAGTGAGATCTTGTAGTATTTCTCTTTCTGTCTCTGGCTTATTTTGCTTAGCATAATGTCTTCCAGGTTTATCCATGTCCATGTTGTCGCAAATGGCAGGATTTCCTTCTTTTTTAAGACTGAATACTATTTCCTTGTATGTATCTATCACTTTTTCTTTACCCGTTCATTCATAGACACACACTTAGGTTGTTTCCATATCTTGGCTACTGTGAATAATGCCACAGTGAACATAGAGAGATCCAGATTTCATTTTCTTTGGATATATACCCACAAGTGGGATTGCTAGATCGTATGGGAGATCTGTTTTTAATTTGGGGGGAAACTTCTATACTGTTTTCCATAGCTGAATCCCACTTTTGGCTGCTAGGGAAGATGTTTCCCCCTCCACCAAAAAAAATGAATTGCTTTCAGGCCACGTAGCCTGATTTTAAATCAGGTTGTCTCAGGCAAACTCCATATTTGGTGAAAATCTTTCTAGCCATTTCAATGTACTGGGATAACAGAGAGAAACAGAAACTTACTTTAGGAAAAAAATAAGGTGTAACCATAGAAAATAAAATAATATACATACTTATAATAAATAAAAATATACATACTTACTGAGATAGACATGATAAGAAACATAACCACCCACATTGTAAAAAATACATAGATATAATGATATAAAGCCCATGTGTATAAAATACATATAAACAAGTACATAATAAAATACAGATAACCATATAAATAACAAACTTGATGTACATTCATACTTTTAAAGAATATGTGTGTCCACACATGTAGAATTAAAACTATATATATGAGGGCTTCCCTGGTGGCGCAGTAGTTGAGAGTCCGCCTGCCAATGCAGAGGACACAGGTTCGCGCCCCAGTTCGGGAAGATCCCACATGCCGCAGAGCGGCTGGGCCCGTGAGCCATGGCCGCTGAGCCTGCGCGTCCGGAGCCTGTGCTCCACAACGAGAGAGGCCACAACAGTGAGAGGCCTGTGTACCGCAAAAACAAACAAACAAACAAACAAAACTATATATATGAATGATAACCCTCATATAGTGAATATTTATAGTGTCGTGGGCACTGTGTTAAATGCTCTATTTGGATCATTGCATTTCACTTTTACACATACCCTATGATGTGGAAACAATTATTATCCCCATTCTACTGCAGATAAAGATCTTTGATTCCTTGTCCTCAATTCTGAAATCCAGAAGCTCTGAGAACTGTGTTTTGTTGGGTCTAACTCAGTTGGAAAAAATTGACCTGACATTCATTTGGCAGCAGAACCTTTATTTACCCCATTTCCTGTTAGTACTCACATGTTTGAAGGGGAAATATTGGTGTCCACGAGCATAGGGTATCTCACCAGATGGGGCCGTTTTACAATATACAGTGTAGGTAACATATTATCTTTCTAAATCCCGATTACTTCTGAATTCCAAGCACACCCAGCCCAAAGAATTTCAGAGAAAGAATTGTGCACCTGTGTATACAGATAATCAAAAGTCAGTGGGGCTTCCCTGGTGGCACAGTGGTTGAGAGTCCGCCTGCCGATGCAGGGGACACAGGTTCATGCCCCGGTCCGGGAAGATCCCACGTGCCGCGGAGCGGCTGAGCCTGTGAGCCATGGCCGCTGAGCCTGCGCTTCCGGAGCCTGTGCTCCGCAACGGGAGAGGCCACAGCGGTGAGAGGCCCACGTACTGCAAAAAAAAAAAAAAAAAAAAGTCAGTATGTTTAGATACTGGTGACCAGGGAGGGAACTGGGTATTTATTCACACAGGCCCTGCTCCACCCCACGTATTTCCAGGCTCAGTGCCTGCCCTGAACCCCAGAAGCCCTCTTCATTTGATTTCACCACACTCTCTTGGTTTTCCTTCCACCTCACTCGTTGCTCCTCCTCAGTCTCCTTGGCTGGACGCTTCCTTTTCTCCCTGAACTGACCCCTTAACGTCAACAGTCCCGAGGGCTCAGCCCTCAGGCCGTGTCTCTCCTTGACCTTCACCTGCCTCCTTGGGGAGCTTGTCCAGGCCTTGGCTTACATGGCCTTTCTTGCACATTGCGAATCTATCTAGAATCTACAGAATCTGACCCAGCTGCACTGCCTACCCCCTCACCAACCCCATCTGAGCCATCACCACTTCTTGCCTGGATTATCACCGTAGCCTCCTAGCTGGTCTCCCTGCCTCTGCCCTTGCACCCTTCCACCGAGCATCTTCTATTCAAAGCAGGGAGGTACCAGGCCGCGTGTACTCCACGTGGATGGTGCCCCCTGGTGTTGTGCAGCATGGAGCTCTGTCGCTACCCTATAAAGTTATCTCAACACAGCAGCTAGAGTGATCTCGTAAAACTGAAAGCCAGGCCAGTGTCCCTCCTCAGCACAATCCTCCCCTGGCTCCCATGTCAACCAGAGTAGAAGCCAAAGTCCCTACAAAGCTTGTTCAACCAGCCTTGGTCCCCGTACCTCTCACTTCCTCCCTGGCTCTCTTGCTCTTCCTCAAATAGATGTGTTCCCATCTCAGGGCCTTTGCATTTGCTGTGACCTTAACCTGGAATTCTCAACCTGCACGTATTCACGTGGCTTATTTTTTTTACCTCCTTCAGGATTTTGCCCAGATATCGCCTTCTCTCTAAGGCCTTCCTTGACCACCCAGTGCAGCACATCCTAGCTCCTCTCCCAGCTCTCTTTTTCTCCATAGCACTTATTATTATGGAACATTCCATATATTTAATGATGTTTCATGTATCAATATTTCACATATTTGTTTGTTTTCCTGCTACTGGAATGGAAGCTCAAGGGGACCAGGGCTTCTGTCTGTCTTGCTCACTGATGTATTCCCAGCTCTGAACACAGGGCCTGGTGCGTGGTAGGTGTTCAATAAATATTTGTCAAATGAATGAATGAATGAATGAAATGAATAGTGAATGAGCACCCACTTCTTCTGCTTCACTCCCGTCATAAACTAGACCCTGGTCTCCTGGGCTGGCTCTCGACTCCTGCCCAGAATCCATCAGCAGCAGACCCCTCCACTCCCAGGAAGGGTCCCTTCTGCCCACCCAAGCCTCTGGTTGCCCTTATCTATAATTATGAGGGTGCCTTGTGGCCCTTTATTCCAACCACAGTGCCTACCTTGACAGCATAGCTATTTCGGAGTAGCTCTCAGGGATGCCTCATGGTCCTTGGGGCAGAAGAGATGGTGTGGGGGGTAGAAGGGTCTGACTCTCCAGCTGTGCTCCTTGACCTGGACGGTGCCCAGGGCTCAAAGTTAAAATCTGGGAAATCAGTGCCCAGCTGGGGTACTTTTGGTCCATAAACCCCCTTTCTTTATTCCTGCCTGGCTGTGCAGCCCACTTTCTATCTGGGCCACTAGCCTGTATCCCCTCTCCCTGAGGGTCAGACCCCCCAGGCATGATGCCCTCCTACCCACTATTGAGTGTGGTTTTTAAAAAACAGGTAAATAGCATGAAGGAGCTGTACCTGCTAATGGAGGAAGAAGAATTAAACGCCCAGCATTCTGATAACAAGACCTGCACGGGGGACAGCTGGACCCAAAACACGGTGCGTTCTCAGCCCATTTCCAGTCCTGTCCTGTCCATTTGTTCCTTTGTCTGTTTAGTGATCACATCTTGCTGCTTTCTGACCCCAGTCCTACACCAGGCACTGGAGCGGCAGAGGGTTATTGCTTGGTCACTGGCCCCAGATGCTCAGTGCTATGGGGTATGTAAGTCACCCCAGGGCAGTGACAGAGGGTCAGATGATGGACTGTGGAGTCTCAGATGAGAGAGCAGTTAATTCTGTTTGGAGTATAGAGGATGGTATTACAGAGAAGGGGTCATAGGTGGTGGGTTTTGAAGGATGAATAGGAGCTTGCCTAATAGAGAATAGGGAAAAGGCCATTCGGTACCAAGAGAACTGTATATACAGAGATGTGGCAAGGTATTCTGAGTCTGGCTGCAGCTTGGGATGTGCATAGTGGGGGTAAGGACATCAGGCTTGAGTGAGTTGTATGAAGAAGGGCCTTGTGGCCTAGGATCAGGAACCATCAAATCAAGCCACGGGGTAGTATAGAGCAGTAGGGTCAGGCTCCCAGGGGCACCCACAGTAAGCTGGGTTACAGGTGGGAAACAGGTCATGGGCCCAGGAGAAAAGACTGGGTCCAAGTCGTGCAGTCAGGGAGCTTCCGTGGTTCAGACTCCCCATCTGGCCTACGGTGGGTCAGAGAAGGCAGATCTTGGGCAAGGAGAAAGATGGAGGCCTAGATGCTGCAGAGCCTCAGAGAAGCCAGGGCCCAGCTCAGATTTAGGTTGAATAATTGCTGTAACTACAGAATTTTGTGTTTTTGTGAGACTGGGTCATGTGTCAGTCTAAGAGGTGGCCAGGGCTGGGCTTGGTATGCCTGTTTTACGGGGAGATGACCCGAAGAGGTCGTGGGACTTGCCTGAGGCCTGGTAGAGTCCCAGGCTGGACTCTGGATGAGTTCCCAGCCCAGCCTCTCCTCCTTGCCGCTCCGAAAGCTCCTGACCCAGGCCTTGCCCCCATCTGCAGCCCAATGAGTACATCAAGACACTGGCCGACATGAAGGTGACGCTGAAGGAGCTATGCTGGCTGCTTCGGGATGAACGCCGTGGTCTGACTGAGCTTCAGCAACAGTTTGCCAAGGCCAAGGCCACCTGGGAGACAGAGCGGGCAGAGCTCAAGAGCCATACTGCCCTGGTGAGTCTCCCATCTGTCAGAGACATCCCCCTCCTTGTTCCCCTCTCTGCGAAGGCCTCAGCTGTCAGACTGGGGAGGAGGATGCCCAAGCCATGCTCCTAGAAGCATAGGAACCCCTTCACTTACCTTGTGGCCCAGAGAGGGCAAGACACTTGCCTAGAGTCACACAGCAAGGGTACCAGAAACAGTGGGAACTGAAGGTCCCTGGGCTAGGGAAGGCAGGTGAGGGACTGGCAAAGGAGCCATGGGGACATCACAGGCGCCTCCGCCGCACCATGAGCTCACAGGTGAGGCCAGAACACTTAAATGCCTGTCTGCACCTGGTGACATCCTTCATCCTCACACCCAGACTTCTGCTGCCTGCTGTCCTCATAAGGATCCCCTTAAGCCCCTGCTACCTGACTCTGTTTCGCTCCCTCCACCCAAACTGGGGGGCTCCCCTCCCTACAACTCAGATGATCAAAGGAGCCTTAACCAGGAGTCCTGGATATTTGGTCTTTGCTGTGTGCCTGGAGGCAAGGTGCTGCCCCCAACTCTGGCCTGAGAAGTGAGGGGATGGGCTTCCTCCCGCTCAGAAAGAATGCTCTCACCACCCCAACCCCTACCCCACGCCAGAACTCTGCGGGGCCCAGCTTCCTCCCCGCTGCCCCTGCTGCAGTCTGCCCTCCCAGGTATCACAGGCCCCTCAGAGGTGGGTACCCTGATTATCTTTGTTGGGCAAGTGACAAAGCAGGCACAGAGGAGTTAAGCTTCTTTCCCAAGGTCACCCAGCTAGTCAGTGGCAGACCTGACCCTCACTCCCCAAACCTCTGCCCTCCTGGCTCCTCATGACCGTGATCCCACCTTCTTCCCAGTTCTCAGACTTCTGGCTTCCTGGTGCCACCGTTCTCTCCTCCCAACCCTCCCTGCTGATCTCACAGCTCCCGCCCCACCTGCACCTTCCACAGTGTCCCCTGCTCCCACTGCCCCCCCCCCCAACCCCAGGCGTTCCAGGTGTCCCTCCCGCCATGGGAACCTGACCACAGCTTGGGGGTGTGGGGTACATTGATTCTATAGATTGCACGTTTCCCTCCTGCACCCCAAGATTTGGGCCAAGACAGCCATCACGCTCAGGTGATTCCTGCCCACATTCTTTATGTGACTGTGCATGTCCCCCACTAACCGTAAACCCTGGTAAACATGGGTAAGTGTTGATGAAATATCATGAGAAGCAATAACTAGGAGCCTCTGCCATTCTGTAGCTATGTGACCAGGGACAAATAACCTCTGTGAACCTCTTCCTCCTCTGTAAAGTATCGACAATGGTGGTTATCTTGCTGAGTTTTCTTGAGGGCATAGATAATGCCTGAAAAGCCCTTAGCACAGAGCTTGGTGTGTAGAAGCTGTGCTACACAAGCCTTGACTGTGAGAAACATTTAGTTCTAACTGAGGAGGTCAATGGAGGTTCCTGGGTGAGGGGTCCTCTGAGGAGAGCACCCTCCCCCTGCCCCCTGCTGGTGCCCGGGGAGGGACGAGGGAGGGCAGAGAGGAGGGTCCTCCTGGTGCCAGCCACCCAGGTTGCTCTTCTTTCCGCAGATGGAGCTGAAGGCTGGGAAGGGGGCTGGAGATCGGATAGGGCCCGACTGGAAGGCAGCCCTGCAGAGGGAACGGGAGGAACAGCAGCACCTCCTGGCTGAGTCCTACAGTGCAGTCATGGAGCTGACACGGCAGCTGCAGATCAGTGAGCACAACTGGGGCCAGGAGAAGCTGCAGCTGGTGGAGCGGCTTCAGGGTGAGAAGCAGCAGGTGGAGCAGCAGGTAAAGGAGCTGCAGAATCGCCTGAGCCAGGTGAGGTCTGTCCCAGCCCAAGATGGCTTAAGCCACAAGGGGGAAGTTGCTATAGGCACAGCCCAGGGGGAAGACTCCTTCAGGTAGAGATGGATCTGTATGCTCAGAGACTGCAGTAGGGACCAGGTCTTCCTCTCTGCCAGTCTCACAGGCTTGCTTTCCTCTGTGTTTTATTCTGAAGCAAGCCGTTCTCAAATGTGGCCTCTGTTAGTGTTGTATTCATATCCTCACAGCTTAGCAGTTTCAATGGAAAGAGAGTTTTCCTTTTCCACAGGGCTCTGATCTGCCAGGTTTCCCATGAAAATTAGAGTCCTCTGACCAAAAGGGGGAAACAGGAAAAACAATCATTGACCATTACAACCCCACTACAGTTAACATGCACCTATCTTATCAAGCTGCTATGCTCCACTGTGACTTTTTCCTTTGTTTATTTTTTATTGCAATTGTATAAGTCAGGACTTCATCTTTATATAAGACTCAAATATTACAAAAGCATACTCCAACCCACTCCCTCCGTTTCTTGCTGTTTAAATTTACATTTAGGGCTTCCCTGGTGGCACAGTGGTTGAGAATCTGCCTGCTAATGCAGGGGACACGGGTTCGAGCCCTGGTCTGGGAAGATCCCACATGCCACAGAGCAACTAGGTCCATGAGCCACAACTACTGAGCCTGCGCATCTGGAGCCTGTGCTCCACAACAAGAGAGACCGCGATAGTGAGAGGCCCGCGCGCCGCGATGAAGAGTGGCCCCCACTTGCCACAACTAGAGAAAGCTCTCGCACAGAAATGAAGACCTAACACAGCCAAAAATAAATTAATTAATTAATTAAATAAAAGCCAAGCATTTGAAGCCCTTTAAAAAAAGGGGGGGGGGCTTCCCTGGTGGCGCAGTGGTTGAGAGTCCGCCTGCCGATGCAGGGGACACGAGTTCGTGCCCCAGTCCGGGAAGATCCCACATGCCGCGGAGCAGGCCATGAGCCATGGCCGCTGAGCCCACGCGTCCGGAGCCTGTGCTCCACAACGGGAGAGGCCACAACAGTGAGAGGCCGTGTACCGCAAAAAAAAAAAAAAAAAAAAATTTACATTCAGAGATTTTTTGTAAATCATTAATTGAATCCTAATATACATATTATTTACACTTTGCCTCTTTCATAGAGAGCTGTTCATGACAGAATGCAGAGGCCACTCTCATTCAGTTCTGCTTAGCATACCTAGGTGGAGATACCACTTTGATGTCATTCAGCTGCTGATGTAGCTGTTACAGGCGTTGTGGCGTGAATTAACATGGTAATAACAACTATTACCGTGCTTGATATAATGACACTTATAAAGATGCCTGTAAGTGGTTGGTTTCATGATCATTTGTCAAACCCACTCCGTTGGTTCAGAGCTGCTGCCCACTGGGAAGGTGGCTCTGAGTCCATGATCTGGGTCATCTGGGCTGCAGAGTGGAGCCTGGGGAATGGCCCTGCACAGAATAGGGCCCTGCTCACCATCTTTGCCTGCACATGACTGTCTTCTTTACTCTTGCCCAGCTGCAGAAGGCTGCTGACCCTTGGGTCCTGAAGCACTCGGATCTGGAGAAGCAGGACAACAGCTGGAAAGAGGTGAATGGGGTGGCGGGCGGCCCATGTGCTGTGCTCCTGGCTACACTGGAAAGTCTCTCACTTGTGGGGAATGTGACAAGGAGGATGCTAATCCTGTCCCACAGGTCACACACCCTCACCCCCTTGGGCTCCTCAATCCTGAGGTCTCTACTTCATGGTTCCAGCCTTGAGACCTGTCAGGAGCCCCCTGTTAGCTCCATCCTTCCATGCCTGGGACAAAGGCTAGGTGTTTCTCTGTGTTTCAGTTGTGGCTTTCTCAAAAGCAGAGCCTCCAAAGAGCTGTGTGATCCTGGGCAAGTCACTCTCCCTCTCTGGGCCCCAGTTGCCTCATTGGTAAAATGAGAATCACTTTCTCTGCCTTAGCCCAGCCCTGGTTGTGGAGATCAATCAGTGAAGTTTGCTTCTAAGCCTCAGGTGCACTGTCCATATAGCCACACACTGAGTAACCAAAGAGTGAACATATGGGCCCTTGCTCATGATAGCCTGAGGAAGCAATAAAAGCCAATTCTGGGGAACTGAAGCAGGAGAGGATTTCATTAGGGGCTCAAAAGGGCTGGTGATGCAGGGTCAGAAAACTGGTGTAGGTCTCTGAACCAGGGTGGGGCAAACCCCAAGCAGGACCTCAGGTCACTGCTTTCACCTTCAGCTGAGCAGCGACTACTGGGTGCTTTGTTGCTGCCACTACATTCAGAATACGTTCTAAATAGAGTCTCTTTCCTTGGGTTCCCTCTTGGACCGCTGATTGGCCATGCCTGCATCACATACCTATGTGTGTGTGGAGAGGGGGTAGGTGCACTGTAGCCAGAAACTGACCAATGGGCATTCTAGATCAGTGCTGACATCACTCCTGCTCTACAAGAGGAGACTCATGCGTGGGGCTCGGGGCCAGCTCCCACCCAGGCCCCCTGTTACCTTCCCTCTGTGTGCTAGTGGCCAGACTGACCCTTTCCTGTCTCTCTTCTATGACAGACACACAGTGAGAAGATCCACAACAAGGAGGCTGTTTCTGAAGCTGAGCTTGGGGGAACCGGCTTAAAGAGGTGCTAGCAGCCCCTCCCCATGCTCCACTCTGCAGCCCCTCCCCCTGCTCTGCGCCCAGCCCCACCCTGCAGGCTGCCCTGCCCCTTTGCCTCTCTTCTCTTCCTCTGCCCTGCGCACCCACCACTGCACCTCAGCTGAATTGGGAGAACACTGGGATATGGTTTCTAAAGATTTTTTTTTTTTTGATGTGGACCATTTTTTTAGTCTTTATTGAATTTGTTACAATAGTGCTTTTTGTTACAATAGTGTTACAATAGTGCTTCTGTTTTATGTTTTGGTTTTTTGGCCCGGAGGCATGTGGGATCTTAGCTCCTCCACCGGGGATTGAACCCACACCCCCTGCATTGGAGGGTGAAGTCTTAACCCCTGGACCACCAGGGAAGTCCCCTGGGATATGGTTTTTATGGAACCCAAGCCACTTAGGAGCTGGGAAAGTTTGGGTGATGGAAACTGTAGCCTGTGCTTTTTTTGATTCTGGGTGTGGAAAACTGGGGCCCCGGAATATCCTAGCTGGGAAAGAAACTGTTTAGCTCCTCTTGGGGTTCTTCCTGTCTCTGGAGTTGGGAGAGTCCAGCTGGACATCTATTCCTGGGACTAGTGAGCAGCATCCTCTGGGCCCAGCCCTGTGCTATAGCCAGGAAAACCCCTAGGGCTATCAGGACCGTGTCTCCACCATTAGGAAACCATTATGAAAAGATTCAGGGTAACAGAACCTCCCAGGGGCCGTGCGAGTAGCGTGAAGCCAGGTGGGCCCCAGGATAGGAGGGTGGCTCTGGAGTGGTAGTGTGGGATTTGAATTCCAGCACTGTCATTTCTAGCTCTGTGCCCTTGGGCTATGCTTCCCATTTCTACCTACTGCGATAACAGGAATTGCCCCCTCGAGTTGTCGGAGGACTGAATGGTCTGACGTGTGCAATGTTGTCACGTAGGCCTGGCACTGACAGTCATCAGGCAGTGCACGTGCCAGGTCTGGGCTGGAGATTAAATGGCGTCCTAGATTGGGTTCCCTCAAAAGTAAACGCTGAGGCAAGGATTTAAGTGCAAATGGTATATTTGGGAGGGGATTCCAGGAAAAGCCTGGAAGTGAGACAGGGTAGGGAAGGCACCATAAAGGAGGTATTGTCAACCAGGATACACGTGGGCAACTGGGTCAGCTTCACAGCATCTCTGGGAGCCAGAGCTGAACATTAGTTCTCCCACCTGGGGCACAGGGAGGCTGGTACCAAGCCACCAAACCCCACTCATTGTTTGTTGAGGGCCGTGTCTAGGGCCATAAACTATGTGAATGTCTAGCTTCCTGTGGGTGGAGGCCAAGTGTGCTCCTGCAGACAGAAAAAAGCCCTCCAGTGGAGAACGGCAGGTGCTCAGAGATGCAGTGCTGCGTGTGTAGGTGTGAGTGTGGAGGGGATGAGGGGCAGGGCACCTACAGCGTCTTCCACAAGAGGTGAGCAGGACCGTCATGGTCCGTCTCCCCACTGCCCCACCGCCCCCTGCCCGCGAAGTGCACGGACCAGGGAGGAAGACCAGAGTACCTGCTCCGCATGAGGCATCTTCCACTAACTCTGCCCTTTCTCCTCTGCGCTTCCCAGGACCAAATCTGTTTCCTCCATGTCAGAGTTTGAAAGTCTGCTGGACTGTTCCCCGTACCTCGCAGGGGAAGCCGCCCGGGGCAAGAAGCTGCCCAACAGCCCTGCCTTTGCTTTTGTGGGCCCCCAGCCAGTGGACCCGGAGAAGGCTGCCCCGGAACAGCCAGGGCTCTCTCCACGTGACTGCAACCGCCTGGGTGCCCTGGGCTGCCAGGAGCCGGCAGGGAGGCAGATGCAGCGCAGCTACACGGCTCCCGACAAGACGGGCATCCGCGTCTACTATAGCCCCCCGGTGGCCCGGCGCCTGGGCGTCCCCGTGGTCCATGACAGGGAGGGCAAGATCATCATCGAGCCCGGCTTCCTCTTCACCACAGCCAAGCCCAAAGAGTCCGCCGAGGAGGACGGGCTGGCGGAAAGCTCCTACAGCCGCTGGCTCTGCAACTTCTCCCGGCAGCGCCTGGACGGGGGTTCCGGGGGCGGCCCGTCAGCGGCCGGGCCCGGCTTCCCAGCGGCCCTGCATGACTTTGAGATGTCGGGCAACATGAGCGACGACATGAAGGAGATCACCAACTGCGTGCGCCAGGCCATGCGCTCGGGCTCGCTGGAGAGGAAGGTGAAGAGCACATCCAGCCAGACGGTGGGCCTGGCCAGCGTGGGCACGCAGACAATCCGCACGGTCAGCGTGGGCCTGCAGACCGACCCGCCCCGCAGCAGCCTGCACGGCAAGAGCTGGTCACCCCGCAGCTCTTCGCTGGTGTCCGTGCGCAGCAAGCAGATCTCCTCCTCCCTGGACAAGGTGCACTCGCGCATCGAGCGGCCGTGCTGCTCGCCCAAGTATGGCTCGCCCAAGCTCCAGAGGCGGTCCGTGTCCAAGCTGGACGGGGCCAAGGACCGCAGCCTGTGGAACCTGCACCAGGGCAAGCAGAACGGCTCGGCCTGGGCCCGCTCCACCACCACGCGGGACAGCCCCGTGCTGAGGAACATCAACGATGGGCTGTCCAGCCTATTCAGCGTGGTGGAACACTCGGGGAGCACCGAGTCCGTCTGGAAACTGGGCGTGTCCGAGGCCCGGGCCAAGCCCGAGCCTCCCAAATATGGCATCGTGCAGGAGTTCTTCCGCAACGTGTGTGGCCGGGCGCCAAGCCCCACGTCCGTACCCGGGGAGGAGGGCGCCAAGAAGCTGGAGCCCATCTCCCCCGCCAGCTACCACCAGCCGGAGGGCATGGCCAGGATTCTGAACAAGAAGGCGGCCAAGTCAGGCGGCAGCGAGGAGGCCAGGCTTTCCATGCTCCCCCAGATGGGGAAGGATGGGGTCCCTCGTGATGGAGATGGAGCCACGGTCCTTCCCAATGAGGTAGGTGGGTGGAGTCTGCCCTTTTTCTTGGGAGGTGAGATTGGCTTATAAGGTCCCACTCTTGGTTTTCAAACTCAGGCATGTGGTTTGTGTATTTCAAAAGGTCCTTGTGCTGCTCTGGGATGGGGGTTGGAAGGCCCCAGACCTGGAACAGCAGACCTGATGGACACACAGTCTGAATACAAGAGACTGGTGAGCGTGGTGACATACCCACCTGCTTTGCCACCACACCCCAGACGTTGCCAGCATCCCCTCCAGGGAAGAGGCATTGCCGCTCACTGCCCTCCTGCTACCCAGTGGTGTGCGGGAGCCAGCTCCTTTGGTTCATGAGAGCCAATCGTGTACATCTCTGTGTTTAGTGATGTCACCTTAGTACCTTGCGATCGGCCACCAGGGGAGGATTTACTCCTTGAAAATTAGAAATGCTGCATGGGAGGATTTACTCTGTGAAAATTGGAAATGCTGCAAATCAGGGCTTCTCCTCTTACTCCTGGGAAACTAGTCATTAAACATGTACCAGCACGCCACTGCCCTCACCGAGACTGTATCCCTAAGTGCTTCCATTTTCTCTGGGACTGTTTTGCTGCTCACCCCACTCCTGATACCAATTTCAGATTTAGTTAGGGATCATGTGCATGTTAGTAAAACGACGCATGGAAGTTAGTTTTGCAGAAAGGGAAATTGCAGAGGATCTCACGGAACCCAAGGGCAGGGACCCAAAGGCCCCAGTGGCTGCTCTGTCTCCCTCTCCTCTCTCCTGAGCTTCATTTTCTCTGATGTCCTCTTCCTCCCTCTGTCTCTGTTATATTTGAATATGGTCCAGGTGGGCTCTGCCTACTCTGCTTTTATAACATCTTCCAGTTCCAGCACCTAAGGGAGACTGACTCAAATCCCTCTGTCCCCATTCCACATTTCAGGAAGAAACGGACAAGTGGAACTTGAGTCCAGTGTAACCCCTTGGTCCAGTCAGCTGTGGTCAGGGGTGGTATCATGGTCTGCAGTGCACGGAGTGAAGGAGGGTTGTAGGTGGGGGCACAGAGAGGTGGCATGGGGTGGGATTGACCCATGTGATTTGTACATATTGTATGTTTAGCTGGTTTCTAGTTTTTCCCTATTACACGTAATGCTGTGGTGAACATCTTGACACAAAAGCATTTTTCCGTATTGCAGATTATTTCCTTACGTTTGAGTTGCAGAAATGGGATTCCAGAATAAAAGACTGTAAATTGTTAAAGGTATTTGATAAATGTTGCTAAATTGTCTTTCCAAAGACTTTGTTTAATTTCTAGAACCCCCAGGAGTGTATGGTGAGTGCCTTACCTCCCTATACTCTCTGGCTGCATTTAAAAAAAAAAAAAACCTTTTAAATATTCGTTCCTCTTTTTTTAACTTAAGAAAACCCTTTGTGAGGTTAATATACATACTGAGCATATTGTAAGAATATGGCTTATTGAATTCTCACAAACTGAACACACCCATTGTATTAGAGTTCTCCAGAGAAACAAAACCAATAGGCTTTGTGGTTGTGTGTGTGTGTGTGTGTGTGTGTGTGTGTGTGTGTGTGTGTGTGTGTGCGCGCGCGTGGAGAGAGAGAGAGAGAGGGGAGAGGGGGGGGGGAGAGAGAGAGAGAGGAGAGAGAGAGAGAGAGAGAGAGAGAGAGAGAGAGAGAGAGAGAGAAGAGAGAGGAGAGAGAGAGAGAGAGAGAGGAGAGAGAGAGAGAGAGAGAGAGAGAGAGAGAGGAGAGAGAGAGAGAGAGAGAGAGAGAGAGAGGAGAGAGAGGAGAGAGAGAGAGAGAGAGATTTATTATATTGCAAGCTGAAGACCCAGGAAAGCCAATGGTTTAGTTCCTAAGTCCAAAAGTCTGAGAACCAGAAGAGCCAATGGTATAGCTCCAGTGCAGCATATGTAGCTGATATAGTTCCGATCTAAAGGTCATCAGGAAGGAAGAATTCTTTCTTACTCAGGGGGAGTCAGCCTTTGTGGTCTTTCAGTACATTGACTGATTGGATGAGGCCCACCCGCATTAGAGAGAGCCATCTGCTTTACTCAATCTACTGGTTTAAATGTTACTGTCTTCCAAAAGCATCCTTGCAGAGGCACCCAGGATAATATTTGACCAAATATCTGGACCTGTGGCCCAGTCAAGCTGACACGTGAAATTAATCATCACACCCACATAACCACACCTACATAAAGAAACAGAGGTACAAAGCTGGCCGTACTTTGAATGTTGGTTTCACAGTTGATCCAGATGTTTTTCAGTATGTAAAATGTGCTTATTACCTGTTGACCCAGTAGTTCTCCTAGGAACGTAGCCTATGGAAATATTCACAGAGGTGGATACGTGTGTAAAGAAGTGTATTGCATTATTAATAAAAATTGCTAAGATTTATTGAATACTTAATAGGCGCTATCAAATGCTTCACATATACCTTATGTGACCCTCACAGCAACTTTGACAAAGGTATCACATCCCTCATCTAAGAGCAGGAAAAATCAAGGCTCAAAGAGGTTAAATAACTTATCCAAGTTCACATAGCTGGTAGACAGTTGGGCTGGGAATTGAACCAAGCAATTGAGTTTTACAGCAGCACTTTTTTTTTTCGAAGTATAGTTGCTGTACAATATTATATAAGTTACAAGTGTGTAATATAGTGATTCATAATTTTTAAAGGATATAGTCCATTTATGGTTACTATAAAGTATTGGCTATATTCCCTGTGCTGTAAAACATGTCCTTGTACAATAGCTTATTTTATACCTGATAGTTTGTACCTCTTAATCCTCTACCTCTATATTGCCCCTCCCCCCTTCCCTCTCACCGCTGGTAACCACTAGTTTGTTCTCTATATACGTGGGTCTGCTTCTTTTTTGTTATATTCACGAGTTTGTTGTAATTTTTAGATTCCACATACAAATGATATCCTACAGTATTTGTCTTTCTCTATCTAACTTATTTCACCCAGCATAATGCCCTCCAAGTCTATCCATGTTACTGCAAATGGCAAAATCTCATTCTTTTTTTATAGCTGAGTAGTATTCTATTGTAGATATATACCACGTCTTTATCCATTCATCTGTTGATGGACACTTAGGTTTTGGCAATTGCAAATAATGTACAGCAGCACTTTTAACCATTATCCCTGTGTGTTGGTAACAGTAAAAAAAATTAGAAACTACCTAATATCCACATAAAAAATGCATTGGATAAATAAGTCAAGCTACTTCCATGCAGTGGAATAGTATGTGGCCATTAAAAAGAAGGAGATCTGGACATACATGACAAAAAAGTGTTCATGTTTTGCAATTACAAAATAAGCTGTAGGGGGGTTGAAATCATTTGGGTAAATGCATGTGTGTGCAATGTTTTGGGAATTTATCTTTCATGGACAATGTCTACTTTCTTCTCTGTATATTCCAGAATTTATTACCTTCTGGAAGGTTCTTTATGAGCATTCATTACTGTTCTAATGGGAGAAAATAATTTTTAAAAATTGGTCCAGAGAGGGGCTATAGCCCCTGGGAACTGGTCCCTGGGCACAGCTGAGTCCAGATTCCTTGCCTGGCCACCCAGTCCCTGGGTGGGCAGTGCCTCCTGGCTCCTCCCGACTTCTTCCTCCCTCCTCCCAGGATGCCGTGTGTGACTGTAGCACCCAGTCTCTCGCCTCCTGCTTCGCCCGGCCATCCCGCTCTGCCGTCCGCCACTCTCCTTCCAAGTGCAGGCTGCACCCTTCGGAGTGCGCCTGGGGTGGGGAGGAGAGGGCCGCCCCTCCCAGTGAGTGACAGAGCAGCCGAGCTCCCCACCTCAACCAGCCCAGTCCCTGGACAGCCAAAGGGAACCCGCGGAGAGGAGACGAGGTGAGGGGCCCGCGCCCCCTGCATCTCTTGCCCAGGAGGGACAGCAGCTGCACCACCGCCGCAGAAGAGCTTTCCCATCCAGGTAAAGCGGGGCCTCCTGCTGACTGCTGGGTGGCGATCTCTGACTTCCCAGGGGAAGGCAGCGAGTGGGAGAAAGACCAAAGCTGGGCTTCAGAAGCAGCTCCAGAAAGATCCCTTGGGAGCTGATCCCTGGGTCATAAGGGAGAACCTTGCCTGGTTCTAGCCACACCCACTTCTCAGAAGAGCCAAGGAAAGGATACACTTCCGGCCATGCCCCTCAGGGAAACGGGCTCACAGAGACATTCCCTGCCAACCACATCCCTCTTCACGGGGAGGAAACACCAATGAGAAGAACAGCCTTTGCTCTAGGGCTCAACCTCGGGTTCTTGGTGGAGCTGAAATGGGCATCACGCCATCCATTTCTTCCCTCCACCGCCTCCTCCTCCCAGCCCTGCTGCTCTGGATTGCTATGGCTCTAGGGGATATGACAGGGCGGTAACCAGGGTCAAGTATCTGCTTGGAATCCTGGAGCCCTGGATCTCCCTGCCCGTAGCTTGGGTGCAGCAAGGACTAGAAGACGAGGGGCTCAGGGCTGGAGAGCCACTGGAACTGCCTTTCTTGCCAAGGTGACTTGGGGGGCCCCAACCTTCCCAGGAGACTCCTTGAGGACAGAAATAGGTAAAGTCCATCTCAAGACCTGGTGCACAGATAAATAAATGCCTAATTGCCCACTGCCTTGATCGCTGGGGTCTCTTTCCCTGGCACCCTGGAGGGGCACCGCATCTCCACTGTGATTACATCCTGCAGCTGGTGGAGGGCAAAGACGTTCCCAGTAAGAGACTCCCAGATGGCCAGGTCAGGCCAAGGAGCATTCCGAGAGGCCAGTGCCCCAGGACGTGGCAATAGACTGGGGCCTGGAAACATATTTCTTGCCTCGGGTGTTTATTTGAATTTTTCTTACTATAAATATTTAAGGTGGTTTTACTTTATTTTAATAATTTAACTTACCCCAAAGCCCCTAAGGTAATTTATTGGAGGTTGATACATGTACTCTCGCCACTGGGACAATGCAAGGCTTTAACACGATGGACAGGCGCAGGGTCCCCTGTGTGGGTGAGACAACTCAGCAGCCGAGCTCTGGGCTCCAGGTCAGCTTTGGAGGGCCCCCCAGCGAAGCTGGAGCCCTGCAGCCTGCTCCCCCAAAACTGCTGGCCCTTTGGCCTCAGAGCACCCCTTTACACTCAACACCCGGTACTTGCCCAGCCCCCAGACGTGAGTCTGTACATGCTCACAGACAGGGTGAAGGGCTGGACCGCTTCCCAAACATTTTCCATTTTTTCTCATCTTCCTCCCTCCCTCTGAAACCTTTTTTGTTTCGATGAGTCAAACACGGATGTCTAAGGCTTTATCAAGAGCATGGAGATCTCTCCAAGTTCCCCAAGTGAGAACTCACAGGAAAACAGGACTGAACTTCAAGAATGTTGTTTATTGCAGCTTTGCACATCCATCTGAGAGTGTCTGCCAGCCTGCCTCAGTTCTCACCAGCCTGCCAGCTTTTTCACCAGCCTCTCTCCTTAGCCTTATGGGCTCTCCCGGCTCGCCTCCCAGCCCCAACTCCACTGGCCACCCTTCCCCATGTCCCATGTGAGCTGCCTGAGCCATCGGATGGATTGCACCGTGGCTCACTGCAGTGTGGTGATGGGGGAGGGATACTCAGATGGCCTCCCCCTTGGTGCCAGTGAACCTGTTTTGTTTACACACATCTGCCTGTAACGGGCTGGGGGCTCAGAGTGGAAACACCAGGATAGAGTGGCTTATCTGTGAATTTGCCATTAGGAAGACAAAAAGCCAGCAGCGTGGCCAATTTGCCCCCAGGACTCAGGAGATGCCTCTGCGCTCCCACCTACCAGCTGCCGGTCTTGCCCTTTCTGGGGCACCTGGACCAGTTACCCAAATTCCTTCATCGCCATTCCCTATCGGTAGAACTTGGGGTTACGTTGGTGCAAGCAGCCACTTCCTCATGCCATAGTGACCTGTGTGGGCAGAGCAGGCAGGCTGATGGAGCCATGGGCCAATCCCCTCTAGGAAGCCACTGCTCCCACCCAAGAGGTCAGGGGGCCCCTCCGAGGTTATCTCCATGTGAGGGGATTCACACAAGGCCACAAGCCACCAGAGGCCTCTGGCGTTTCCCAGAGCTGCAGAGGGCCAGGGAGGCTGTGCTTCTAGCCTTGGGGAGAAATCCTCGTGAGACTTGAACCCTGCGGACCGCTCAGCCTTACCGTCGTTCTCATCCAAGATTGTCCTTGCATTCTCATTGTCTTAGAGCATGGCCACCCAGACCTC
This sequence comes from Lagenorhynchus albirostris, assembly GCF_949774975.1. Taxonomy (NCBI): domain Eukaryota; kingdom Metazoa; phylum Chordata; class Mammalia; order Artiodactyla; family Delphinidae; genus Lagenorhynchus; species Lagenorhynchus albirostris. Next base: position 22,649,664 of record NC_083109.1, read on the forward strand.
AGCCAGTGTCCGAGACCCCAGAGCTTGGTTTTCAATAAAGTCCCAGTTTCTGCTTCCTGCATGCCACTGTGCAAGGTCACTCATCACTGTTCCTACAGAAGCCTCTGGACGAGGGGCTTGATGGGGTTGAAAATGTTACGTGTAAATATTGGTTTGGTTTGATTTTTAGCATTTTAATTAGTAACGGTTGTGTTTTCTTTTTTGGGGTGGGGGGTTGGTTTGTAAAAACTCTCTACTCTTTTGGAATGTAATTTCTGAGTTTGTTTCTTCAAATGCCTTTTTAAGTCTTGGTAACATTCCCAAAGCAGAAAACTGCCTGGCGCTCTGTGGGGACTCCCCTGGAGCATTGGGTCCCAGGAAGGAACACTGCCCTTTCCCCCTTTCTTCCCCTTCCTGCTGCCCCTTACCTTTTCACTCCTAGCAGCTTCTTCTTCCTTCCCTTCCTCCTCCTCCTCTAGCCTTCTTTTTCCTTTCCCCATCTCTATTCTCTGCAGCCAAAGTCCCAAGGAACCCTGGGGTCCTAGTTCCCTACAGACCCCTGGGTTTGGATCCATTGTGTTGGCACCAGTTGGTTGAGGAGAAATGGGAGACCAGTTGGCATGGTTGACCCCAGACTGGACGATCTTGTGTTTCTTATGTCTGACTTCTTCCCAGAGCCAAATTAAACCCTCCTGGGGGTAATGATGTCTGTATTTGAAATGAAAGTCAAACCACTTTGGCACATCAGTGGTCCCTAGATCCTGCATGCACAAAGCATCAGTATCCAAGTCCCTGTCACCCTGGCAGCCCTTCCCCCCACCCTCCCCCCCGCTAATTCTTTCCCCACCAAAGGCTGACCAATTGTAAAAACTCTTCCAAGAGGTCTTGCTCAAAGTGGCCCCTCCCCTTGGTCCCCCCCAGGGACGCTCCTCTACCAGCTGCTCTCCCAGGTGACAAAGTTGAGGACCGAAGACTTGACCCTCTTATACCCTAATTGCCACATGGCTCCCTCGTGCCTGCCCCCATGCACCTTTCATGGTTTCATCACCCGGCCTGTTCTCCTCTTGCCCATCCAACTGCCAGGCCCTTCCTCCCTCTCCTCTCCCGTCTGGAATGTCCTCCCCACCCCAGCTTTGCCAGCCTTCCAGCCCCACCAGCATCACCTTCCCCCGACCCCGTACACCCCCCCTAGAGCACATTGCTATTTAGAAATTGCTTCCCCATGCCACATCTCCTTCAGACTCCTAAGGGCCAACTCTGGGAGGCAACCTTGGCAGGATAGGGGTTAGTGCTCCCATTTTACAGATGACGAAACTGAAGTGCAGGTCTCATCCCTGAGTCACCTAACTGGGAAGTCATCAAGTTTAGACTAGAACCTGGGTCCACTGGATCCCCCAGCCCAACACTGTCCTGCTTGCTGTGTCAACCCACTGCCCCACTGGAGGCTTTGTGTGGGTGTAGGACACCGAGAATATGCCACTGCCCAACCCAGACATAAAACCAGTCCACTCTGAATCACTGGACCGGTGTGTCCCAGAGGGTGGTGTGGGGACCCCCTGCATCAGAATTCTCTTAGGCATGTCCAAAATGCAGCTTCCTGGGACCCGCCTCAGCCTCTGGGCCAGGAATCTGCGTATCTGACAAATTCCCAGGGAGATCCTGAGTACCAGTGGCCACACAATTGATGTTCACAGCCCTGACCGTTAGGCCATCTTTTTTTAACCAGATAACCATGATGTTATATCTTAAAAAGAGCACTGAGCTGGTAATCAGGGGGCCTGGTCCTCAAGCCAGCTCTGATTTGGGTTAATTATGCTGAGAATTTCCAAAAAGCACTGGAAGCAATTTACAGTCTTAGTCATAAGGATCAGTAAGACAACAGAAAAAAAGTCAGGAACTTCCTTGGCGGTTCAGTGGTTAAGACTCTGTGCTTCCACGGAAGAGGTTACGGGTTCGATCCCTGGTAGGGGAACTAAGATCCTGAATGCCTCACGGCGCAGCCAAAAAACAAAAAGTACAAAGAAAGTCAAAAAGCAAGAGGAATTATCATTCCCCAAATCTATCTGACATGATTCCCATAATCCTGCAATTAAATTTTACTCTTGAGTTTCCTGGCAGCCACAGTAAAAAGGGAAGCACATCACGGTAAAAAGGGAAGCATGTCATCATCCAGTCATGGGATGTAACCATAGTTGCCCCAGGAGACAAACTCTTCTGCTGCTAATTTCGAGCATGTGTCCTTCCTTCAAAGTCCACTAAGCCGGTTGCAGTGTGAACCTAAGATGCAAGGATGGTTTCTATTTTTAAAATAATAATAAACGGCCACCAACTTGAATGGCCTTGGCCCCGGAGCATGTGGCTAGTCTGTACCTCAGTTCTTCCAGCTGCAAAGTGGGAGAATGTCCTTGCATGGCTGTGCTGAGGACCAAATACAGTACTGTGCCTGGGAATCTGCCTGGGAAAACATAAGTTTCTACACCCATGGGAAGTGGTCCGATCACACTCATTGTCCCCACACCAGCCTCCTGGTGCCCTGGCCCTAGGGGTGATACACCCTTCACTAGTCTTAGTGAATAGAAAGAAAAATAAACTGGACCTACCCCCTCACTTTTTTTAAAATTGTGGCAAAACATACATAAGACATAGCCATTTTTAAGTGGCTTTAAATACGTTCACAATGTTGTGTTGATACAACCATTACCACTCTCCACTTCCAGAACTTTTTATCATCCCAAACTGAAACTCTATACCCACTAAACAATAACGCCCCATCCCTCTCCCCCAGCCCCTGTAACCTCTGTTCTACTTTCTGTGTCTATGAATTTGCCTAGTCTAAGCACCTCATATAAGTGGAATCATACATACAGTGTTTGTCTTTTTGTGTCGAACCCCCTCACTTTTTTGGATGAGGAATCAGGCCCAGAGAAGGGACAGAGTGGCTCACCCAAGGTCAGACAGCAGGTTAAAGGCAGAATCAGGACCAGAACCCAGGCTTCCTGACTCCCATCAGGTGCTGCATCCCCAGTGGTGAGACACCCCCCACCTACCATTCCGTGGTCTTGGTTGAACCCCTTCCTCTCTCTGGGCTGTATGTTCGCTCCCCACTGCCCACCCATCTTCTCTTTTAATATCTTCCTCCAAAGCTTCCCCTCATCCTGCCTCCTCTTCTCCAGCCGATTCCCACCAGCAGACTGAGTGGCCCTGACCCATGGCCAGGTTTTCCTCTTCTGAGCCTCAGGCTTCCTTGTAGCACCCATGCCTCAGCCCTCCCAGAACGGCCTCCCCGGCTCCACTCGTCTCCCGTGGATTTCCCTGTAACCTCAGCAACTCCCTCCCTGCGCCCTCAGCCTCACATTCCCATCCTCCCATGTCTGTGGTCTCCCAACTCCGGAGATTTGCTTTCAGATCTGGTTGTATTCCCTGGGTTCTGTTTTATTTTGTGTTTCCTCACACCAAAGGGGGAACCTTTCCCCAATGCCTCAGGCTGGGCTTGGCCTCAGTGACCACCATCCCCAAGCCCAGAAAGACATCCCCCCATCCCACCCTTGAGCCCCATTTTCTTCTGTCCACAGCCTCCCGGCAAGACCCCAACACTCTCCACTGGGAATTGGGGGGGAACTTGGATCCCCCACTTTGGCCTCCTCTGTCCTGCCCAGTCCCACATGGCCTTGTTTGGAAAGTAGGTACAGCCTAGCTTGGGTTCTTCTCTCCCTGGCCATCCGTCCATCTGTCTGTCCATTTGACATCCCCCATACTCTCCACTCTCCCCTGGGCCTCACGGCCTCTGGAAGAGCTTGCCCTTGGCAGAACCTGTAGCCCACCCTGGCAGAACCTGTAGCCCACCCTGGCACTACCCCTTACCCCTCCCAACAGTGTTTGCGGTTTGCAAAGTCCACAGACCCAAGAACGGAAGGGGACTGGTGACATGATGCTGGGCCTGAGTCGCCTGCCCAGGGCTCTTCCCCGCCCCTCCTGCACTCTTCTTGGACCCTACCTTGTGTATCCCATCAGCCCTACTCCACTCTCTTCCTGCCCTTCACCAGCCCCCTGGACCCCAGGGTCTAAGGAAAGGAGCTTTGGTTTCCCCTAAGCATCCTTGAAGGGCCGAAGTCGTCAGGGCCTGGCCACCTTGTCACTCTCCATTCTGATACCGCTCAAACTGCTCCCATGAAAAGGAACCTCAGCCAGGAGTCTGGAGACCTGGCCCAGGAGATGTCTTAACTTCTCTGTGTTTGTCTGGTTGTATGATTTTATGATTAGCACAAGGATGGTCCTTAGGGCCCCAGAGCACCCCTCATGTTTTGGAGTCCTGCATCACCATCCTCTCTCCACTGGGCCCTGGTATCCTGGCTCCTCTCTCAGCTCCGCCGCTGATCTCTGTGCCTTAGTTTACTTCTCCGCACAGGGGGCTCACCACAAGTCTGTGCCCGGCAGCTTCCCAGATATCTTGGTGCCTCTAAGGCAGGGCCTTGCCAGCTGTGGCCCAGCTCCCGGGCACTGTCTTGGGGCACCAGGTTGCTGAGGATGTTGCCTGGAGGTTCTCAAAGAAGCGGGAGCAACACCTGGGCACTTGATAGACATGCAAAGTATTGGGCCCACTCAAGACCTATGGAACAGAACCTTGGGTGGGGGCGGGGGTGGCCAGCAAGCTGGGGGGGGTTTAACAAGCCCTCCAGGTGATTCTGATATACACAGGAGTTTGCCACCTGCTGACCTAGACCAGCAAATAGTGTGGCCTGGTGAGGGACTGAGGCTGGCCCTGACCAGGAACAGGAAACACCAACCTCATCTGGACTCCTGAGAGATTGCGAACCCTCCCTGCCCCTACCCAAAGCAAAACAAAACTATGTTCTCCTCTTCCTGGAAACTGGAGGGCTGGCAGAAGGCATACGTTTTTCCTTTCCCTGCCCCTGGCTTGGTTCCAGTCCTACCCACTTCTCCTACTTGTCTGGGTTTTACAAGAGATTGTGTAGGGTTGTGCTAGCTGGGCAGCAGGTGGGCGTCCTGGGGTGGGGGGGCGGGAGACAAAAGACCGTGAGACCGTTTATCCCTTGGAAACCTCACCATAGGCTTATGGCTTCTCTTCAAATGGAAAGAAACAACTCCTCAAAGGAAGACTCCTAAATCCCCAGCCAGCTCCTTCTCCTCTCACCTCTCACCTCTAGGGACACCTTGTAGACAAGGCCAAAAAGCAGCTCCAACCCCCAGCGGCTGGGGAAGAGAGCCAGAAGCTGTCCCTCCTCCTCCTCCTGGCCCCCCTCCCCAAACCCCACCAATACTGTGAAGCCCCCTTCCTGACCATCCTGGTTTCCTGGTGTGGACCCTGCAGCTGTGGGCCCTGAGGGTTCCCCAGGGAAAGGCCTTTGGGAGGGAAGGGACTAAGGGCATCCTTGGGCCAAACTGTCCACCTCTCCTGTCCGCTGTTTCTCCTTCCCACTCCTGTCTCCAGAAGGCTCTTTCCCAGGATGGATTGGGTGCTAGGACAACCATGGTCCAATCCGCCAGCTCTCCTTGCCCCCGTGTCTTATTTCAGACATGAGAATAACTGTACAGTGTAAACTTACAAAGCGTTTTTAATGGCTGTAGATTGGAAATAAAGTATGTCATATGAACAGTTTCCATGGACTTGGCCTCTTCTCTGATTTCTCATTTTGGGTGGGTGGGGTGCTCAGCAGATTTAAAACTTGACTCTACCCCACACCCAGCTGCCTGGGAAGGAAGGAGCCCTGGGAATGCCACAGCCAGCTGGCTGGTTTGGGGGTCACTTGGGAGGAGCCACCAGGGGTTCCTGGCTACTGACTGCTGACACCTCAGAGTCTCCCATGAAGGGTGGTATGACCACTGAGACATAAATGCAGAGTCATCAAAAATGGAATTGAGGGAATTCCCTGGAGCTCCATTGGTTAGGACTCCGCACATCCACTGCAGGGGGCATGGGTTTGAATCCCTGGTCAGGGAACTAGGATCCTGCAAACCTCACAGTGTGGCCAAAAAAAAAAGGAATTGAAACTTTCTACAAAAGACTTTCAAAAATTTATCATAAAAAAGGACATGGATTAATTATCTATTACAGTAGAATTAATTATCCCCAAACGTTTATTATATCACAGATGCTGTGGGTCAGGAATTCGGGAGCTGAGTAGTTCTGACTCAGGGTCTCCTGAGGGTGCAGTCAAGTGTCAATCAGGCTGCAATCATGTGAAGGCGTGATTGGGGCTGGAAGATCCACAAGGTGGCTCACTCATGCCTGGCAAGTCAGTGTTGGCAAGAGACCTCAGTTCCTCCCCAGGTGGCCCTCTCCATATGGCTGCTTGAGCATCCTCACAACATGGCAGCTGGCTTCCCCCAGAGCAAGTGATATATGGAAAAAGAGGGTAGAAGCTACAATGTCTTTTATGACTAAGCCTTGAAAATCATACACTGTCATTTCTGCAGTATCTTATTGCTTATACAGATTAGCCCTATTCCTTGTGGGAGAGGATTATACAAGGGTATGAAGACCAGGAAGTGGGGAACATTAGGGGCCATCTTGGAAGCCAGCAACCACATGAAAATTATACAGATCTCTTCTTTTTTGAGGGCCTAACAATAGCCAGGCCTGTGCTAGGCATTGAGGATAACAATATATGGACCTGAAAAACAGGAAAGCAAATGTCAATGGCCAGGGGGAGCCCAGGGTGCTCAGGGAGCTGGGAGGAATCAGCAAAGGCTGCAGAGGGACATCTGAACTGATACCTAAGCTTGAGAGGACCAGATGAAGGAGATGGTGGTGTGTCGTAGGCAGGAGACGGAAAGGACATGTCCCAGGTGGAGGGAACGGCATGTGTGAAAGCCTAGGAGAAAGAAGAGCAGAACTGGGAAATGGAAAGAAGTCACTGGCGTGATGAAAGAGGCTGGGTCAGATCACAGAGAGCCTTAGGAGGGAAGGGGTGTCCACATCCTGTGGACAGTAGGGAGCCACATAAGAACTGAAAGCAGAGAAGGGACATAGAGGATGTACTGGGTCTGGATTCCATGAAGCAGTAGACCCACTGTGCCCCAGGAGGGCCAGTTCTGGCTGTGTTCTGTTCTTGGGATATTGACAAGTGAGTAGTAATTGAAGGAGCAGGGTGAGCAGAGAAGGAACGGGGCTGTAGAAAGTGATATTCAAGGAATAAAGAGCAAACCTCTGCTTTCAGATGTCTGTTGGTAGCCAACATGCTGGAACCACATGGTGGAAATTTCAGGAAGGCAGATTTCTGCCTACCACCAGAAAACTTTTCCAAGGACCACAGCTGCTATAGAAGGATGACCACAGTCACGTACCAGCTGCTGCTCACCGACCCTTCTTTCAGTTTCTGTGGACTGCTTGTAATTCAGCACTTGGAGGTTTCAGATCCCAAAGGACTGCACATGCAAGGGGACATTCTGATGGCATCATGCTGGGTGCTGAAGCAGCAGTCTGCTATCTGGGAGCCCCCAAGCCAGCAAGGGATAGTGGACCAGGCACAGGTTGGGCTTCTGGGAGCACAGAAGGGGAATCTGCTTTTCAGCCTGGGGCCTCAGAGAAGGCTCTGAGAGAGATGAATCCTCAGCTGAGGCTTAAAATCGGAGAATTTTGCCAAGAACAAAAGGCTTGAAGGGCTTCCCAGGCAGAGGGAATGGCTTGAGCAAAGGAGTAGAAGCAATGGGGGATGACGAGAGGAGAGGCAAGCAGTTTGGGGAGGGGCTGGCCTGCAGTGAGTTTACAAAGGAGAGATCTTGAACTTTGCCAAGTATAGAAGGGACCACAAAGGGAGAATACGTGCTACAAAAGGACCGGAAAAAGTGTGAGAGTCATGGTCCACATTTTCAGCGTTAAGAAGATAAAAGGAGGGGTGACCACGGCCTAGCGACGGAGCAGGTATCACTGCGCACCCGCTAATGCCCTGTATTCCTTTGGCAAGTACCTCCCTGGACCTCTGTTCCCCCTCTTAGAAAGGCTCTAGGCATACTGGGCGCAAAGGATACGCTGGTGTGATGGGACCCAGTTAGTGACTCCCTGGGCGTGGCGTAGCTGAGGAGGTGTAACATGGCAAAGTCTGGGCTGGAAAGAACTTGGACAAAGCGGGCGGGGCAACAAGAGTCTTGAACACCAGTTTGCGCACGCACCTTGAGTGAAGCCGGCGTTCTGCGTGTGCGCTTGCGCGAGCCGTGGAGGCCACCGCCGGCGCATGCGCCCTCGGCTGGCGGGAGTTTCACCGGAGGCGGGGCTGGCGCGGGCGGCGGATCGCCAAACGGGCCGAGACCCGGAAGGAGCAGACGCTTTGGCGCAGGGCGTGCGGCGGTCTCCGGGGCCGCGGAGAGTGGCCTGAGGCCTTGTTTTTCGGGGACGGAGGCTTGGGGCTGGACGGGCGTCGCTCTGAGGTTAGGAAGTCGCAGACCTCTCCCTGTACGCGGCCCCGCTTACCCGCGCGCCATCCTCTTTGGGGCCGGACACCTCGGCCCAGCCCAGACCCAACCCGTCGTCACCCCCGACAGCGGGGACTAGGGGGGCGCTGCAGCCATCTCCGGGTAAGAGGAGACCCGAGGCCGGGCTGCGCCTCTCGCTCGGGGCCTGTTTGCCGAGCCAGCGGTCTAAACTCCAGAACAGTGGTTGAAGGCTGGGGGTGGGTCTCAGGCCGGGGTTGGAATTTCGCCTCTGCTCCAGGCTGGCCGCACAACAAGTTTGGGCCAGGCTTTTGCCCCTCTGAACCTCAGTTCTGTCTGCAACGTGGAATTGATGATGGTACTTACAGAGCTGTGGAAAGGATTAAACGGGATAGTGATGCAAGTAAATTGTTTGCATACACACACAGGTCCTGGCATGTAATAAGCGCTTAGCGGGCGGCAGTGATTGCTGCTATTATCCAGGCTTTCATCTGAGTGATACAGTCGTTACTGGGGCGATGTAGATCCTCGACCTACCCCTCGTCGTTTTGTTATCTTTGCCATGTTGTCCCGTCGCAGATACTCATTTCTCTTTACTAAGCACCCCGCAACGCACCGATTTCTGTTGGGGATGGGGGTGGGGGAAGCATAGACTATGTAGAGATGCCTCAGTCATGTCCCTGCCCTTTTCCAATCCGTTAGTTGTCTGTAACAGGCTCTAGAAATACAGTCTGGCCGGCGAGGCAGACATGTAAACGGACTTTACAGCCAGTGCTAGGGAGACCTAGGGGTGGAGCGGAGCAGCCAACTCTGTCAAAGAGAAGTGGTGTGAAAGCTTCACACTTGAGCTCGATTGGGAAGGATGAATAAGCTTTACAGGCAATGTGTGCAAAGAGTCAAAAGTGGTGCATGGAATGGGAGTGGCAGGAGAAAGCAGGAATGGGTACTAGTTAGGACTAGCTTCTGGAAGGTGTTGAGTACACTGGAGGAATCTCTGCTGCTGTCTAAAGAATGGTTTGGAGGGAATTCCCCAGCGGTTCGATGGTTAGGACTCCGTGCTGTCACTGTGAGGGCCAGGGTTCAGTCCCTGGCGGGGGAACTAAGATCCCACAAACGGCGCGGCCAAAAGTAAAATAAATAAAATAAATAAGAATGGATTGGAGAGGAGCAATGCTGCATGTAGGAAAAACTAGTGGAGAGACTGTTAGATTCTTGAGGGAGGTGGGGGAGAGTGGTAGAAATTATGAGATCTGAACTAAATCGATAACCGGAAACGGGGAAGAGTTGTAGAGACTGTTGGAAGTAGAATGAACAGGCCTTTGGATCTTAGAATTAATCAAGGATAATGTGATTTTTTCATGTTTTGAAGACCATGTAGATCATAATGCCATCAACTGAACTATGCACTTAGGCACTTGTTAAACACAAAATAATTGGGAAATAAGATGGGCTACATGTTAAGGTGAGTATTTCTAGAGATGAATTCTGTAGAAATTGAGAACAGGGGGTGATGAGCTGTGCAGATGTTCTCTGGAGGAGGTGGGTGAGGCGGGGTTGGACTGGGCCTTCTCAGGCAGGTAGAATTTCATGGGGCAAAGAGGGGCAGTTCAAAGAGATTAGAGAGCACAAGGCCGATTCTGGGGTAGTAAATCCCTAGCAAGACTGGGACTGAAACGTGGAGAACAGATCACCTCCTTTTCCTGTTTTCAGGGTTCTCCACCCAGGATGACTTCTAGATCAGAGATTGTAGAAGGTGAGTACTGTAGTGACATTCTTGGGTTCAGGTTCCTGAGCTTTACCTAAATACTTTCCTGGCTCCTGGTGGACTTGAAAGCACTTACTCACGTATTTGCAAAGATGCTTCCTCAGTGTTTCCATGATCTGGGGCATACATTTCCTTTTTCCACTTTTTTGCACAGATACTTAGCTGTGATGGGATTGATTCTGTATTTTGACTTTTTTATAACAAGTGCTAGAAGAGGAACCAGTGGCATCTAAGACTCATGATCATCAATTGGAATCAGATCCCAACCCTGCGGAAGCATGTGGTAATTCGTCCACCTCCCTGGAGATGACTGAAGGCGTTTCAAAGAAACAGATTCACCTTGGCTCTAGCCCTAAAAAGGGGGAAAGTTGTGATCCCAGCCACCAGGAAGGACTTCAGTCCAGGTCCCTTTATTTGTCCCCCAAAGAACAGTGTGCCCGTCATCAAGACAGGAGGCAATCCTGGCGGCGAGCAAGTATGAAAGAAACGAACCGGCGGAAGTCACTGCCTCCCTTTCATCAGGGCATCACAGGTGGGGTGCCATGTACATAAGACAATGGAGTTCCAGCTCAGATAAGAGGCAGTGAGGTATGGGAGACAGATAGACTTGACTTTGCTGCTTACTAGCTATGTGACTGAGCAAATCTCTCTGAGCTTCAGTTTCCTCATCTGTAGGAGTATCCTAAGATTATAAGTACTGATGTCAAACACCTAGTAAGTATTCAGTATCATTGCTATTTATATCATGTTATTAGCTACCCACCGTAATCTATACCATGAACAGAAAATCTGATTTATGGTTGTTCAACACTCACCTCTGCTAAGTGAATGTTCAACATTCGCCTTTGCTAGAAGTAAAGATTTCTTCCTGTGGCTTTCGGCCTCATATCCTTAAGCAGAACAGAAGGTGGATGGGTCGCTACCTGATTTTAGGCTTTATAACTGAAAATATCTCAGTTATATTTTCACATAAAAGGACACATAAAAATATCTAGGATAAAAACCTAGTTTTTTAGACATGCTGTATTTGAATGTGATTTTGTATGAATTTATAATAATAGCATCTCAGTAAGCGTTAAAGTACAAGATTTAATATGGAAAGTAACACATTTCAGGAAGACCTTACTAGCTGTGTGACCTTGAGCAGGTCCCTTAACCTCCTTTGCCTTACGGTCCTCATCAGTAAACAGGATGAAATAATACCTATTTTACGGGGTTGTGTGAGAATTAAATGAGTTGATATATAGCACAGTACTTGGCACATGGTAAAGAAATAGTTCAGGTGTTAAGCTGTGGTGATTATTTTAAAGACATCACCTCACTTCCAGATGGTCTCATGTTTAGAAGGAATTCTGGGTAAAAACAGCCATGTAGCATATCAGAAAATTGCCACCACAATTAGGCTCATGCACTTTACTCCATGGACGTGCCAAGAAGCTTCAGTTTCCTAAGATTGCCCTAACCTGCATCTCTGTTCCAGAGCATGTGGGCCTAAAGTTCTGTGTAATAGAAAATTACTGATGCATAATAAGATTTGTTATCTCCTGGTCACTACCAGCCACTTGCCAAGTTTCTTTGGTTATAGGCAGAAGGTATCCAGTTTTTCATGACTAAAAGCAAGGAGAAGTAATCTAGAGAGGGCACAAAAGAACTTTAAAAACACAGCCAGCTGAAGCTGGAGGGCAAAAAGACATGTATCTCTCCCAATTCTCAAAGCAAATTTCCTTTGCTGTATAATAGTTGATGTTTTTAAATGAACATAATCGAAAAAACAGTATCTATGTCTTCTAGTTGTTTGAGGATTCAGTGGCATAATTATGTAAAATGCCCGTTCAGTTCTGGCTGACTCACTGTGTGACCTTGGGCAAGTTACCTATTACCTAACCTTTGTCAAATGGAGTTGATAAGATACTTGGGACTTCCCTGGCGGTCCAGTGGTTAAGACTCCGTGCTTCCACTGCAGGGGGCAGTGGTTTGATCCCTGGTCTTGGAAGATCCCACATGCCGGGCAGTGTGGGGAAAAAAATAAAAAAAGATTCACCCAGATAAGATACTTGCCTCAAGTTTTAATGAGGTGTGTATAGCATTTAATAAAATGCCTTTTAGATAGCAGGTGTTCAACAAATTACTATTAATGTATCATTAGGTCATTAAGGAGAGGCAGCATGGTATTAGTGGGAAAACAGGTTTTGGTGATGGACTTGGGGTTGAATTCTGGCTCCACCAGTCTCTGGCTTCAAACGAGTTATATCCCCTCTGAGCTTCAATTTCCCCATCCGTAAAATGGAGCTCATAGTTTATAAGAAGATTCTTAAGACAGTGTATGTATGTATGTATGTATTCATTCATTCATTCATTCATTCATGGCTGCTCCACACAGCACGTGGGATCTTACTTCCCCGACCAGGGATCAAACCCGCGCCCCCTTCACTGGGAGCACGGAGTCTTTAGCCACTGGACTGCCAGGGAAGTCCCAAGACAGTATTTAAAGCACACTGCAGTGCCTGTCATAGAAATACTGAAATAATCCCACCTCCTTTCTTCAAATGATGAATATAAAACATAAAAGGAGTTAAATTTTTTTTAATCTACGTTGTTTATCAAGACAAGATTTTAATATAGTACATAAAAGGTTCTTATAACTTTTCAAAGTTAGGATGCACAGATGGGTAAATGTCATTCTTTGGTGATCTTGAACAAATTAGATGTGACTATATATGAATTCTCCCTTTAATTAGAGAAGGCTGCTTGGGTTTTCTTAAGTTGGACTGCATCAAGGGGGAGGGAATTTTTCAGTTTTTTTTACTTTGCTAACTGTCTAAGTATCCATCTCCTTCAATGCGGTGATATTTTATGTTAGAGCTCTGCAGATCCATCAGTGTCAACATAGCAGAAAGCAAACGGCTGGGCTGTCTCCTGCTTTCCAGTTTCCAGGTGAGAGTCTCACGATTGGGAAATGCTTTCTTTTTCTTTTCTTTTCTTTTTTTTTTTTTAAACTGTTAACTGTGACATCCCCAAAGGGAGATCAAATACTGTGTGATTTATCGGTTAAGGGTAAAAGATATTTCTCTCTAGTGGGATTAATTTAAAAGCCAGCTTTAATCCCAGGAGCTGATCTGTCTCTGGACTAGGCTCTACCAGTCCCATCGGTGCTGCTGTCACTGAGCACTTAACAGTCAGATTTCCCTGATCTAGTATATTTTGCTCACTGGCAGCAAATGATGGGAATTTACAGTGAGTGGAGGTCAAATCTAAGTTTAAGCAGTCATTTGAGGTCTGACTGCATTCTAAGTTGGTGTTATATGGCTGACTGGTGATCACATCAGTTTAGATAAGCAAGTCATTTGTGTGAATTAAATGACCATTGTTTTTCCTGAATCAAAAATCAAATCATATAGTCTAGGCAACAAAGAGTTTTTCCCTTACCTTTTGATTTTCTCATTTTGTTTTGTTTATATGAAAAATCTTAGGTGTAGAATTAAATCATGTTTACTCACATTTATTAAACATCATAAAATTACATGAACTCGGGACTGGCCTGGGAAATCTTGGTTGTACTGAAAATGCTTTTCTTTATTTAGTTCTCTGTTCAGAAACTTGAACCTTTCCTAAGGGGCACTGAGGGCTTCAGTCTTGAAAATTTTAGAGCCAAAGGTAAGTTACTAAGACTAGACAAGTGAGCTTTGACCTTGGTCTGTACCTTCTATGAAGGTCAATTGAAGCCCCATTCTCAGGATCCCCATTTACAGGAACTGCTGCCTCACAAAACCAGCTCCCCTCCTTTTTTGGGGAGTTGCATTAAAAAAATAAGAGTATATGTTTATGAAGTTCAGAAGGTCCAAAAGTGAAGAAAGTGAGCCTCTCTTCCACCGTGACCCCAATCACAGTTCTTTCCTCCCAGAGGCAACCGCAGTCACCAGCTTCTTGTGTATCCTTGCAGAAAGATTTATTGCATTTCTAAACATTTATCCATTGAAATCAAATGAGTAAACCACTCTACACTGTTCTTTACCTTGTGTTTTTTTAACTTAATTTATCTTGCAGATAATTCTATATCACACTTATAGAGCCATCTTGACATTTTAGTAGCTCCATGATACTCCATTTTATAAATGTACCATATTTGATTTAACCAGTTTTTTACTGATGGACTTTTAGAGTTGTTTTCAGTCTTCTACTGTTGCAATGAATGGATAATGAATACCTTTTTATACAAGCCTTTTGGCACATATTCAAGTAAAAGTAAGATAAATTTCTAGATTGGAAATTAGCTAGTGTAATTATACTGTAACTAAAAGTTTAGATTTTTTACTATTTAATTGGTGATAAAAGGTATTTTTTTGTACTTTTAATCTGTTTCTTTTTCTTTTGAAGAGGATAATAATTTTTTCATATTTTTAGAGGAGAGCCATTTGTGCTTTATTTTCTGTGTATTGTCTGTCCATATCCTTTGTTCACTTTTAAAAATTGGGATATTGGCTCTTTTATATTGATTTTGTAGGAACTCTTTATATATTAAGGAAATTAGCTGTTTGTGATGTAAGTTACAAATATTCTTTCCCGGAATCAGTTTTCAGCTTTCCAGAAAGTAGCTATTCTCCTTACAGTGTCATTACACAATCATCCAGGTCAGAAATACTCAGTGTTACCCACTTAAAAGACCTAGAAAATACATGAACTCAGACTTACTTGCCAGTTAAAGCTATTTATCTCAGAACTGCACTATCACCATAATTAGAGTAGATATGCCCAGGTTATTTTGATAGCTGTTTTAACATATCTTTTCCCCTCTGCATTCCTCACCTGAATTTAATTGTGAACTATTCCAAATTTAAGCAGAGACCTGTTTTTACCTTATGCCCATAATTCTTTATTTGTCTCCAACATTTCTCATTACACTCTTGCCCATTGCCTGACTTCTGTAATGTTCTTCCACCCAGTGCCAGCAGATCAAATCGCTTGAAAAGAATGAAATGTCCATGCAGATACATCTTTTTTTTTTTTTTTTTTTTTTTTGCGGTACACGGGCCTCTCAGTGTTGTGGCCTCTCCCGTTGCGGAGCACAGGCTCCGGACGCGCAGGCCCAGCAGCCATGGCTCACGGGCCCAGCTGCTCCGCGGCATGTGGGATCTTCCCAGACCGGGGCACAAACCCGTGTCCCCTGCATCGGCAGGCGGACTCTCAACCACTGCGCCACCAGGGAAGCCCCAGATACATCTTTTTAACTGCTTTTTCACCAGTCAAGTGTAAAAAACACTATTATAAATGTTATAAAGAGGAGTTGTCTTTCATTTTATCTATACCTATCCAAAGAGAAAAGATAAAATCTTCCTGCATATTTATACCACTTTTTTAAATGGGTGAGAATGTAACAGGGGACCGTAGAGCTGGGACCACATTAAGTACGTTATATCTTTGTCAGCAGCTCACTGTGAAAATTTGTATTCTCTTTATTTTATAACATAAAATTTTATTCTATTCTCTCTAGCATCTTCTCTTTCTGAAGAATTGAAACATTTTGCAGACAGACTGGAAAGTGATGGAACTCTACAAAAATGTTTTGAAGATTCAGAAGGGTAAGAGCAATTCCTCTTCTGTCCAAAATTATAATTGAATTAGGACTTTCTATTTATTTATTTAAAAAATTTTTTTAAACATATTTATTTATTTGGCCACACTGGGTCTCAGTTGCGGCACGCGGGATCTTTGTTGCCGTGTGTGGATCTTCGTTGCGGCATGCGGGATCTAGTTCCCTGACCAGGGATCGAACCCGGGCCCCCTTCATTGGGGTTGCAGAGTCTTAGCCACTGGACCACCAGGGAAGTCCCTAAAAAATTTTTAATTAAAGGACAGTTGATTTACAATGTTGTATTAGTTTCTGGTGTACAGCAAAGTGATTCAGCTACATATACATATATTCTTTTCCATTATGGTTTATTACAGGATATTGAATGTTGTTCCCTGTGCTATACAGTAGGACCTTGTTGTTTATCTATTTTATATACACTAGTTTGTATCTGCTAATCCCAAACTCCTAATTTATCTCTCCCCACCCCCTTTCCCCTTTGGTAACCATAAGTTTTTTTTATTTTTTCTTTTTTAAAGATTTTTATCTTTATTATTTATTTATTTTTATTTATTTTTGGCTGTGTTGGGTCTTAGTTGCAGCACGCAGGACCTTCGTTGAGGCATGCAGGATCTTTCATTGCAGCGTGTTGGTTTCTCTCTAATTGTGCAGGTTTTCTCTTCTCTAGTTGTGGTGCACAGGCTCCGGGGCGTGCAGGCTCAGTAGTTGTGGTGCGTGGGCTTAGTTGCCCTGCGGCATGTGGAATCTTAGTTCCCTGACAGGGATCAAACCCGCGTCCCCTGCATTGTAAGGCGGATTCTTTACCAATGGACCACCAGGGGAGTCCCCCATAAGTTTGTTTTCTATGTCTGTGAGTCTGTTTCTGTTCTGTAAATAAGTCATTTGTGTTGTATTTTAGTTTCCATGTATAAGTGATATCATATGGAATTTGTCTTTCTTTGTCTGACTTACTTAGTATAATAATCTCTGGGTCCATCCATGTTGCTGCAAATAGCATTATTTCATTATTTTTTATGGCTGAGTAATACTCCAGTGTGTGTGTGTGTGTGTGTGTGTGTGTGTGTGTGTGTGTGTGTGTGTGTGTGTGTGTGTGTGTGTGTGTGTGTACACACATATGCCACATCTTTATTCACCTGTTGATGGACACTTAGGTTGGTTCCATGTCTTGGCTATTGTATAATGCTGCTATGAACATTGGGATGCATGTATCTATTTGAATTAGAGTTTTCATCTTTTCTGGACATATGCCCAGGAGTGGGGTTGCTGGATCATATGGTAATTCTATTTTTAGTTTTCTAAGGAACTTCCATACTGTTCTGCATAGTAGCTGCACCAACTTACATTCCCACCAACAGTGTTAGGAGGGTTCCCCTTTTTCCACAGCATTTATTATTTGTAGACTTTTTTTTCTCACCACGCGGCTTGTGAGATCTCAGTTCCCCAACCAGGGATTGAACCCAGGCCACGGCAGTGAAAATCTGGAATCCTAACCACTAGGAGACCAGGGAACTCCCTGTAGACTTTTTAATGATGGCCATTCTGATGGGTATGAGGTGATACTTCATTGTAGTTTTGATTTGCATTTCTCTAATAATTAGCGATGTTGAGCATCTTTTCATGTGCCTGTTGGCCATCTGTATGTATGTCTTCCTTGGAGAAATAAAACTTTTTATTTTAACTAGACAGTTGTTCATGCACTCAACAAACATTCATCTAGCATCTCCTATGTACCAGGCTCTTCTAGAAGCTGGAGATAAATAGTGGTAAATAATCAAATAAGATCTCTCTTCATATACATTGTAATAGGAGAGACAGTCAAACAAATACATAGAAAATAATGATTTCAGATAGTGATAATCTAAGAAGTCAGTAAATATGAGAGTGACTTGAGGGGTGGGCACCTTTAGCTAGAGTGTTCAGAGAAGTCCTCTAGTGATTTGACCTTTGCACTGAGACCTATAAGACCTGGATGGTGAGAAGGAGCCAGCCATGGAAAGCTGAGAGGAAAAGTGCTCTTCAGATCTTCACTAGCCATGCAAGTTGGAGATAAATTTATGTTCTTTAGCTGTTGGCAAGCAAGAATATTAGGAGAAATTTTGCAGTCGCACCCCCAAACTGGTCGTTCCTCTTCAGGGGCAGCACCCACCCCTCTACCCACAGCCTGTAACACATCATGTAACTTGGGCTTACACTTTTGACTTCACAAAGGTCTACCTTTCTGTGGATCCTTAGAATTAACATAACTACTCAGGAAATGAAAAATACTTTAGTTCAACATAGCTTCTCTTTTAATACAGTATATATATATATTTTTTCCATCAGCACTCCTTTATTGTTTTTCACTGTGCGTATCTTACCATGAGAGAATTACATTTGTCAGGCAGCACTGAAGCTATTTATTCCCTTCTTATTCCATTAATTAAACTATAATACAATCGCTTGGGTTGCCCATAACCAGTCGTTGGAAGATTAACATAGGATGCTATTCTTTTTTTTTTTTTTTTTTTTTTTTTTTTACTGTACGCGGACCTCTCACTGTTGTGGCCCCTCCCCCTGCGGAGCATAGGCTCCGGACGCGCAGGCTCAGCGGCCATGGCTCACGGGCCCAGCCGCTCCGCGGCATGTGGGATCTTCCCGGACCGGGGCATGAACCCGTGTCTCATGCATCGGCAGGCGGACTCTCAACCACTGCGCCACCAGGGAAGCCCTAGGATGCTATTCTTTAGCTCATATTTGACCTCTGCGTGGTAATGAAACAGCAGTAAGGTTTATATCCCCATAACTTAATGCAGTATATTTAAGCCACAGGCTGCTGCATGTCAGCCAGAGGTGATAGAGGCTGTTTCTCACAGGCCTTGGTAGGAAAACACGAACGGTGACACAACTGATTTGCTTTTGCCAGGTAGAGTACCAAGTACATCTGCAAAATTTTGGCATTTTCAATGCCTCCTGCTTTTCCTTTAGGATTGATGGCCCTACAGAGCCGAGGCATTGGTTTAAGTAAAACATATCCAACCAGTAGCTTCAGTTTAAGTGGGAAGACAAGATGGTTATATGGAAAAGTATTGTTGGTTCTTAAAAGATATTAAGATTTTGATTAGTGGGAAGGGAAGAGGCTAAAAAACGGCGTGAACAGAACTTTGGAGATTGAAACCCTCAGATGTTTGATGCTGAATGGCATTATATGAGACCAAATAGATAAAGGGTAATAGGAATCAAAGTTAATGAGCTGGACAGAACCAGAACCTTAAGTGAACCTTAAGTGCCAGGTTAAGGAGTTTTGGGTTTTCTTCTGAATGTAGTGGAGGGTCACAGAATTTTTAAGCAAGGAAAAAAATTAAAGGAATATTTTAAGAAAGGTTAATCTGGCTGTGTGCGAATTAGAATTGGTGAGAGAAATAGATGATGAAGAGACCCACTGAGAAAGCTGTTACCTGGTGCAAAAGTGAAATAGAGCCCAAGAATAAATATTTGTTGAAAGATAAATTCTGGGACTTCCCTAGTGGCACAGTGATTAAGAATCCGCCTGCTGGGCTTCCCTGGTGGCGCAGTGGTTGACAGTTCGCCTGCCGATGCAGGGGACACGGGTTCGTGCCCCGGTCCAGGAAGATCCCACATGCCGCAGAGCGGCTGGGCCTGTGAGCCATGGCCGCTGAGCCTGCGCATCCGGAGCCTGTGCTCTGCAACGGGAGAGGCCACAACAGTGAGAGGCCCGCGTACCGAAAAAAAAAAAAAAGAATCCGCCTGCCAATGCAGGGGACACGGGTTCTAGCCCTGGTCCAGGAAGATCCCACACGCCGCGGAGCAACTAAGCTCGTGCACCACAACTACTGAGCCTGTGCTCTAGAGCCCGTGTGCCACAACTACTGAGCCCATGCGCCTAGAGCCCGTGCTGTGCAGCAAGAGAAGCCACCGCAATGAGAAGCCCACACACCACAACAAAGCCCTTGCTCAGCGCTACTAGAGAAAGCCTGCATGCAGTAAGGAAGACCCAATGCAGCCAAAAAAAAATAAAGAAAACTTTTTAAATAAATAAATAAATTTAAATCTTCAGAGAAGTTTTTTTTTTTAAAGAAGGATAAATTCTGAACATGTTTTATTGCCATTAAAATTATGTAAGGTGTCCATAGCAAGTGCTCTTGGAAGGTTTGTGTTAATCTCATCATCCTGTCTGTATTCTAGAAGAGCACCAGATTTGTCTCTGGAAACATCAGTGGCTGAGATGAAGGAATATATAACAAAGTAAGTGAAAATGAGTGAACCTTTGTTGAAAAATCTAAATCCATCTGGGGAAAATAACTAAACCTGGGAAAAAGGAATAGTAAACATCCTGTTCAGTGTGTCAATACTAGTGTATCCCCACTGGAAGTTAGACAGCTGCACACTGGGATTTTATGGGCTGTACTGATGGCCAGTTTCATAGAATGGAGTCTAGAGACTAAAGATGTGGATTTGCTATTAAGAACTCATGTTTGATTTGATTAAATTAATAGCCTCTGAATTGGTCATGCTTTCTCATCCTTTTATGACCTTTTTATTCATATCTTAGGACCAGAGTAGACACCTAATACACTTATTGTTGCCCTGAGTGATTCAGAGTGAGATGATCAAAAATTAACTGAATTTTTTTCTGTTCCTATAGGTTTTCTTTAGAACGTCAGAGTTGGGATCAGCTCTTGCTGCGCTACCAGGAGGAGGCTGAAGAGATCATATCCAGGTTAAATCTGTGACAGGAAATAGGAAGCTTTAACCTTGTGGAATTTGATTTGAATTGATTTCAGTTCTCTTAGCACAAATTGAACGATGAACCCATTCTTAGAGGCCAATCAACTCATCAGATCTCTGTAATGTGTACATTAGCACTTTGTAAATGGAGAGTGAGGGGGAAGGGAAGGAAGAGTTGTCACTATTTTCAGTCAAAGAACAGAATTGCCTCTGTTCTGTGTCCTTGGCTGCCATTCCACATCCTGGGGGAGACAGGCACATTTCTGGCCTGTACCTGGCAACCTGGGGCTGGGCCAAGAACAGTATCAAGGGACTTCAATGAGCACATGGCCTTTGAGCTGCAGGTATGGGAGAGAACCCTGGCCAGGCCTTCATGGAGATACAGACATGAAATGGGTAATGGAAGATGAGGTGTAGGAGAGAGAGGATCTTTGTCTGGGTCTTGAAGGCATAAGAAAATGGGTAAGTGCTAGATTTTGATTTCATTTTACCATCCAAACCAGTGATTTTAAGCTTTTTTTCCCAAACAGAATCTTAGCTAGAAATGGAACTATAAAACATTAGCCAAAATAGTAATTGCAGAAGCGGCCTGTTAGAGACGTGCTTTGAGGAACACAGTTGGAGAAACGCCCCCAATCTCAGCATTGATGGTTATTAGTTACTTTCTTCACCCTTTAAATGTTCCATTTATGAAGATAGATAATGTATAAGATGGCAGTTTCAGAATAAAAACTTTTGATGGGGCATAGCTTAATAGTTAAGAGGAATGCTTCTGGAAGCAGACTGTCTATTCAAATCCTGACTACTCCTTACTTCTGTGACCTTGGGCGATCTGAAGTGCCTCATTTGAAAATGGGGATAATATTAGTTCATACCTCGTTGGGTTATTATGAGGGTTAAACAAGGTTAAATGGAAAGTGCTTAGCTGTGTCTGGCACCCAGTAAGCACTCAGTACCTTGTAGTCACTGTTACTAAAGAGTCATCGTCAGTTTTCATGAATTGTCCAGTATATTCAGTTTGTGGTTGGGGTTTTTTGGCCACACACCGTGCAGCTTGCAAGACATTAGTTCCCCAGCCAGGGATCAAACCCACACCCTCGGCCATGAAAGCCCGGAGTCCTAACCACTGGACCTCGAGGGAATTCCCTATATTCAGCTACTTTAGATAATTGAAGTGGGCCAGCATCTCTTTGGTAAAAGATTATAGACGTTGACTTCAGGATAGCAGGCTTTGGCTTTACCCCAAGTGTAGTCCTTTTTGTAAATGGACCTTACTGTTAGGTGGAGTCAGCTAACCTTCTAGCATTTCCTGGAGTCCAGGGGTATAAAAATATTAATATTGGATAATGATCTCAGAATCTCCTGTTAGTTAGAGAGCCTGTACTTTCAGTACAGGGTGTAAGAATATTGATTGAGGTTAATAAAGCCTTCTAGGAGGTTTTTCCCTAGGTAATCTTTACTGTTTTCCCCAGAAAATGATTGTAAAATTATTTGAAAGCTCTTTTGTTTTGTGTTTAGAGGATCAACTGAAACCAAAAATACTGAAGTTGAAGTGGAACCTACAGCATATCTTGGGTCTTCCCAGAGTGAAGTTCTTAATACAAAGCCTGACTACCAGAAAATATTACAGAACCAGAATAAAGTCTTTGATTGTATGGAGTTGGTGGTAAGTTGGGTCATGTTTCTTTTGTTGAGTTATCCAGCTTTGCTACCTTGTCATCCTTGGAAATTAAAAGACGTGGAGAATGTGCGTAATTAGATGAGATAAGAGTATATTCAGCTCTACCTTGGGGAAACATGGAGAGACAATGGAAGAAAAGAAACGAATAAATGGTGATAAGTGTTAATAAATCAGGTGGAAGGAGGGCTGTAGGTTGCTATATAGAGGGGTTGAAGGTCCTGCTAAGGTTCTACTTTAATAAGACTTGAAAGAAATGAGGAATGATCCATGAGGACATTTTGGAGAATAGTAGTGTATCAACCCAAGTATTAACAGGAAGCACATGGCATTTGATATAGGATAATTCAAGGAGAGTCTGTTTACAGAGGGGCTAAGTACAAAAGTGTGGGTTTCAGGAAACCAAAAGTAATCTGGGGCTTAGGGGCAGCTGAGCTGTTACCTGTCGGCTGGAGGGAGGAACAGTTACTGTGGCACCTGGCAGGGAGTCATATAGTGAGTGGGATGCTTTGAGAGAGCCATGACGTTCAGTTGAGAGACACAGCTAACTCGAGATGACCCTTCTGGAAGCAGGCCTGGGTAAAATACCCTGACCTCATTCAGCTCCCTCGCACTTGGCTCCCTCTTGGCCAAGCCCACCCAGAAACCAGAGGACATGGGATCTTGTTGGAGGTTGTGCAGGTCAGCCTGCTGGGGCATGGAGCGGTGTGGAGAAGAGTGGAGTGGGGAAGTCTGGCATAAGCATTCCAGGTTGAAAGAACAGCAAAAGCAAAGCTGAGCAGGAGCTCGCCTGACATGTTTGAGGAGCCTCAAAGACGCCTGGACCCTTACAACTGACAGCTGTCTTTTGTCTGCAGATGGACGAACTGCGAGGATCCATGAAGCAGCTGCACGCCTTTATGGAGGAAAGTACCCAGTGCCTCCAGAAGGTGTCAGTACAGCTCGGTAAGCCTGTCTTAAGGGGACCAGAGCTTGTACTGTTTTATGTCTCATAGCCCTTCGGATGCACACTGCCCTTCAAAACATATGGTCTCAGAGGGTAAGGCCTATATCTGGTGGGGTTTCTTTTCCCCTCACAATAACTATTACGTTGTGGGTACTCAAAGTTGATGGGAAATTTGTAGATGTAAATTCCACAGAAGCACAGGAAACTGAGAATTAAATCTCCACAAACTGTGTTGTTTGGGTAAATCCAAGACTTAAGAAATACCCATTCCTTTTTTCCCTTTTCATTCTTCAAGAATCCACTAAGTGACACATTACTTATCCGTCACTTTTCCTGACCACCTCCAGCCCTAAATTATGTGCTATACATACCTTCATTTCATCATTCATTGGATGGTATTGTGGTTGTAGTTGCAGCTGGCTTTCCTACCAGACTGCCGTCTCGTAGAGGGCGTGTGCTCTCATTTGTTGTTGGGATGCCCTTCTGTGTGTCTGGCGCAGTGTCCACACAGTAAGTTTTCAATAAATGGTGTTTGAATTCAATTGAAGTTTATTTTGTGGCTCCTTTTCTCTGCAGGGAAGAGAAGCACACAACAATTAGATCCTTCACCAGCTCGAAAACTGCTCAAGCTTCAGCTGCGGAAGCAACCTAGCACACGTTGCTCTAAATCTTGTCAGTGACCTTATGCAGCTTTTCTGCCACAGGACGCTCCAGAGGAGAGAAACAGGAAGAGTGCCCCAGTGCACGGCAACTGCACAACGGGCTAAGCTGTGACATCTGCCCTGTTGCCTTTGAAGATAACTGGCTGACTATAAAGCACTTCGATTTTTTTCTTAAAATGATGGAATTAATGCATCTGAAAGAATGTCATATAGAAACTTTTTCCACGAATGTGCAAAATGCTTGAGACTTCTGCTTTGGAATGACCTTCAGAACTAGTGGCCCATTCTTTTAAACGTCCTTCGTGATCAGAAACCTTCCTCTTGTGAAGATGTTTTTCAGGTTTTGAAACAACGCGAAGTCATTCAGGGCCGAATCCAACAAACATTTTAGGGGTCGTTCTGGTTGTAAAGGGAATGAGACTGACGCCTAGTGTGGCTTCGAAGGTGATTTTAGGTAGAGGAGTTGTGAGCATTGCTAGCATCGTGTGGATACATAAATCACATCACAACATGTCCAGATTGAAGGAGGTTCCACTCATTCTCTGTATCCTGATGTCTGTAGTGTGCTTTAGCTTTTAATAGTGAGTCGACATCCTAAATCCTGGATTCATGGCAAGAAGGGGTTAAGTACCTCTTTTTATTGTTCTCCATGTTTGTTAATAATCTGCGGTATAAGATGGCGCATACTTAAAAGCTTTCCCTTGTCTCTGTGTATATTTTGAGTGTATAAAAAAATGAAAAGGCAGGGAAGGCTCAGCAGAAAATAGGATTCTTTGCCAGGATCTGGAAGTGAACAGTAGTGTGGAGATATGCCTCAGCATTAACTACCAGTAAAACACCAACTAATTTATTGTTGGTGTCTCTTATTCTCTGATCCTCCTATTAGGACAAAATCCATTTCACGTAAATACCCAGTCATTATCCTAAGTCTTAAGCCTTCGCCTAAGCACCAGTTAGTGAGAGGTGATATCTCCTTGCTTTGACCTACATTCCTTATTCTTCCATAGATTTGCAGAGCCCCTGCTGTATGCCACACACAGTTGCAGGAACTGGGAAGAGAGCAAAGAACAAAAACAGACCTAGGACCTCCTTTCATGATGCTCACAGTCTAGTGGGGACAAGGGAACAAGAAGACACGGAACAAGAAGAGAGCCCTTTTCCACAGAAGTGATGTTTTCGTTAACTTGGGAAGGAGAAAGGAGTTAAATAGGGCAGTTATTTGAGGTAAAAGGAGCAGCATTTACAAAGGTCTGAGGCGAGAGAGAAAAGTGTAAGAGCCACGTGAGACAAAGATAATCGAAAGTCATTGGAAGGTTTTGAGAGAGAGAGAGAAAGGGTCAGAGCTTTATTTTTAAAAGATCAGGGACTTCCCTGGTGGTCCAGTGGTTAAGACTCTGCACTTCCACTGCAGGGGGGCGTGGGTTCAGTCCCTGGTCAGGGAATTAAGATTTTGCATGCCACACGGCAGCAGCCAAAAAAAATCACTCCAGTTGCTGTTTGGAGAACAGACAGAAGCAAGTATGTGTGGGTGTGAGAAACCAGTTGGGCTATTGTAGTCATCAGGTGGGGAATGACAACCTGTGCTGGGAGTTGGCAATGGATGAGTGGGGAGTCGTCCACAGTGTCTGGAACATAGCAGGCGTGTCACCTACGTGTTACAAACGCCTAACTGCCACGTATTAACTGACCGAGAAAAAGTTATTTAACCTCTTATTTGTAAGGTTGAGGGAATGATAGAATCTATATCACAGGGATGCTATAAGGGTTAGATTAAATAATGTAAGTTTAGAACAGTGGTATGAATATGATGGAGGGGGTGGGTAATAGAGCAGATAATGAGATGGGAAAGCTTGCAGTTCAGTTTGGGATGCCAAACATGTCAACTAGAACTGTTGGATATACAGGTGGAAAACTGGGTAGGAAAACCTGGACTAGAAATAAAATTTGGAAGTTACTGATACCCAGTTATTAAAGCCTTAAGAGTAGATAATATTGTCCAGAGTAGAGCAAGAAAGGAAACTGGACAGACCCGAGGAAAGCTTTTAAGAATCAGAGGAGTGGTGTGAATTGCCTTCTCTCAGAAGCAGAATAGTATAGTGGAAAGAGTGTAGAATTTGGAGTGAATCTTCATCCTTATCCTCAATTTCCTTTCTGTGAAATGGGGAGAGATCACCTCTCTCCAAAGGTGATTGTACCTCCCCAGCCCCATTTTATCTACTGCATCGTATTACATCTTTTGTTGATAAGAATTTGTTTAAGCCCAAGTATAGGAAGTATGTTTTTGTGTCTTCAATAGCTATGCAAGATAGAGCACAGAAAAAGAATATTTAATAAGCTCTGAGTATTCTATACACATACAGACCCAACTTTATGAGATAACTTCTATTTCTGTCATTATAGATGAGGAACTCAGGCATGGAGGGGCTTAATAATCTAACCAAGAACATATATATAGGAGTGGAGGGTCAACTAGACCCCATGTGGCACTCAGTAAATGTTAACAAATAAACACAAATCATAATAAAAGGCTGTGCTCAGTATTAGTTTTCCCTCTCCCCAAATTTGGTTCAGGAATTGCACTTGATGAATACTATAGACAGTTGCAGCCCTTTAGATGTTTGGTAATATTCTTCCGTTTGCCCTACTTTAGTTACTAAAGAGAATATCTTGCTTTTAGTCAGTGATACTTAACACTAAAGAAATAATAGATCACATTATAAGCTCTTTCAAGGAAGGGAGTATGTCCTGTACATTTTGGTGTTTTTTAAATTTGGGTGTAATTAAGCTTAATGTAATTCTGGGGGGAAAAATTCCATTTCTCATGTTGCACTCTAAAAAGGAGATGGTGTGGCGGGTGGCTGTAGTAAAGGTGATACAGTGGAGGACTAGGAATTAGGAGCCCTGTCTTGGATTCTAGTTTTTTTTTTTAACTTTTATTGGAGTAGAGTTGATTTACAATGTTGTGTTAGTTTCTGCTGTACAGCACAGTGAATCAGTTATACATATACATGTATACACTTTTTTAGATTCTTTTCCTATGTAGGTCATTACAGAGTATTGCGTAGAGTTCCCTGTCCTATATCTAGTTCTTAAGTTACTGGTCCATTCACCAAAAACTTACTAAGCCCTTTCCTCATGCCAAACCCTGTGCTAGGTGCCATGTGACCTTGGGTACCTCTTAGGGTCCACGTCAAAGGAGGATGCTGTGCCTTGTAAAGCAGGGGTCTCTAACCCACAGGCTGTGGACCAGTACCGCCTGAACCATCCTCACCCCCCAGCCCCCCACCGTCCATGGAAAAAATTGTCTTCAATGAAACCAGTCCCTGGTACCTAAAAGGTTGGGGCCTGCTGCTGTAAAGAGCTCTTAGGGGCTTCCTAAGTGATGCAGCTCGGCAGAATGGGAGAAGCCAGCCAGACACAGCCTCAACTCCCCTCCCTCTGAGCAGTTCTAGTTTAAGGTTCTCCAGGGAGACTCCACAGCAAGAAAACTACAGTACTGCCCCCTTAACCGAGGGGGATACGTTCCAGGACCCCAGTGGATGCCTAAAACTGCAGACAGTACCAAACCCGACATGTGCTAAGTTTTTTCCTATATATACACACCTACAATAAAGTTAATTTATAAATTAGGCACATTAAGAGATTAACGGCAACAATAACAAAACAGAACAATCATAACAATATACTGTAATAAAAAAAAATTTTTTAATTCAAAAAATTTTTTGACTGCACCATGCGGCATGTGGGATCCTAGTTCCCCAACCAGGGATCGAACCTGTACCACCTGCATTGAAAGTGTGGATTCTTAACCACTGGACTGCCAGGGAAGTCCCCTGTAATAAAATTTAAGTGAATGTGGTCTCACCCTCAAAATGTTGTATTGTCTTGTACTCACCCTTCTCACAGATGATATGAGATGATACAATCCCTATGTGATGAAGTGACATAGCATTAGGCTACTATTGACCTGACCATACATCAGAAGGAGGATCATCAAGCCATGATGATGTCAATGGTTGGACGTCAGGAGCAGATGACGTTGATGGTTGGGGATCCACGATAGATAGTTGAAGGGTTCTTTGCTGAAAGCTTTTGGAAGAACATTGTGATTGGAGTTGCTGTCTCTTTAACTCATCACAGTGTTGCTGCAGAGTTTGTAACCCTTTGGTGATCATGAATGGCTACAGTGCTTCTTTTCATCTGAGGATCATATTCCATAATTTTGAAATTGATTGTGAAATTCGAAACACTTTGGCAAGTTTCAGTAATGTCCACATTGCTGATTCTGCTTCAGGTTCTTCACCTTCCTCTTCCTCTGTAGATGACTCCACAAGTTCTTCCAATAACTTGCTTGTTAACGCTTCTCGGTGGCCTTCAGTATGTTCTTCCACTTCTTTATCAAGCATGTCGGCAAATTCTTCTCCACCAACTTGTCTTGCTACGTGAATGAGTTTCCTAACTTCTCCATCGAGCCTCAGTAAACTTTAAAGTCATTCACGACTTCATAAGTTATACCAGCAGGCATTTACAGTTTCTGGTTTTAATTCCTTCACAGCAGCTTTGATGAACGTATTGCGTTGGCAATAGCGAATGATTTCCAGCACTGCTTTATGTCCAAATGAAAGTCTGCGTTCATTGCTGACTAAATGTGATCAAATATCAGGCAGGTGTACGTGGCCTTGACAAACCAAGTGACGCCTTGCCAAGTGGCTGAAGCAATGAGGTTGTATTTGAGGTAGAAATACAACTTTGACATTTTCATTTTCATAGCAGATTCAGGATGGCCAGGTGCATTGTCTATTAGTAATAGGATTTTAAATTCCAACCCTTCCTTTTCCAAATGTTTTTCACTTCTGGAAAGAAGCATTGGTGGAACCAGTTCATAAACAAGATAACTTTCACCTGATTATGTTGTCAGAATATGGGCACATAATTCCTGGTTTTGTTTCTGAGAGATTGTGGATGCTTCATTCTGTACACAACTCCTCCCTTTAACATATGCCCTGCAGCGTTGCCAACAGTAACAGAGTTAGTCTGTTCTTCCATGTTTTATGACCTGGCGCCTCCTTTGCACTTCTATGAAGGTAGATTTGTTGCCGAATGCAAGTGTGTGTGCCTGACACACAATAAGGCCAAACAAACCCAAACGTCCGAGTTTGGAGCAGAGAAAGTTTTATTGCAAGGGCCAAACAAGGAGAATGGGTGGCTCATACTTAAAAAAAAAAAACAGAACTCCCAGATGGTTTTTGGTTCTATTGGGCACCTTCTTCCAGAAAAGCCCAGTTTCATCACATGAAGACTTGCTTTGGATGGTATCCTTTCTCTTCAATCAAATTCTTCAACTCTGCTGGAAATGTGGCAACAGCTTCTGAAGCTGAATCCAGCCTCCGTACCCTGACACCAAATTAATTCTCGGAGACAGAGTTTTGGGTGAAGTAGAAAATAGCTTTATCGCTTTTCCAGGCAAAGGGCCACAGTGGGCTAATGCCCTCAAAACTCTGTATCTCAACCTGGAGGGGGTAGTGAGAAGTTTTATAGTAATGGTTCAAGGAGGGCATGATCAGCTCGTGGACAATCTTCTAAGTAGTTGGTGGTGAGGTAAGTGGGAGTCAGCATCATCAACCTTCTGGTTCCAACCAGTCTGGGATCTGCACGCTTGTGGGCAGCATACAGTTGATTTCTCCCACCTGGTGGGAGTTTCAGTATCTGCAAGATAGCAGGTAACAAGATATTGTTACATATATCCCTTGAGTGGGAAACAGGACCCTGCCCCAAGGCTGCATTATTGTTGGTTTTGACTGTCCCTACCTTGTCTCAGCATCCCATCCCTTCCCTAATTAGTAACTGTTTGAATCTGCTTTTGCAACTCAGGAAGGTCCTGGAGGCCGAAAGAAGCCTATTTCCTGTAACCAAGAAATGGCGTGAGTGGGTGGGGGAATTCCCTGGCCGTCCAGTGGTTAGGACTCCGTGCTTTCACTGCCAGAGCCAGGGTTCAATCCCTGGTTGGGGAACTAAGATCCCTGCAAGCCAAGCAGTGTGGCCAAAAAAAGAAAAAAAGAAAAGAAATAGGGGACACAGAAAGGCTCTTGTGCCCAGGACCCCCACAGGGTCCTGCTCAGTCTCACTTCTTCACTGGCAGACTCAGTCTCTCCGGCAATTTTTCTATTTTTCTGTCCAAAATACTCCTGAGTCTGTGTAACAATCCCTTATTTGCAGTAAATGGCTTGGTGTCACTCCCTTCAGAGGAGCCCTTGCTGAAGTCTTTATATAGGCTTGAAACTGAGCAGGACCCAGTGGGGCCCTCCTGGGTACAAAAGCCCCTCCATGTCCCCGTTTCTTGTCTGTGGAAAGAGGCTTTGGTCTCCTAGGCCCAGGTGGAGGATGGTGACTGCATGCTGACCACAAGCAGTAGATCCCAAACTGGTTGGAACCAGAAAGTCCATGATTAAGATTCCTGAAACATCACCCTGTTACCTCACCACCAACCAATCAGAAGAAAGTTATGCACCCTGCAGCCCTCACCCCAAATGTTGCCTTTAAAATTTCTTCCTTGAAAGGGTTTGGGTCATTTGAGCACCAGTCCATTGTTCCTTGCTTGGCCCTGCAACGGATCTTTGTCTGCTCCGAACTCCAACGTTTTGGTTGGTTTGGCCTCACTGGGTGTCAGACACATGAACTTGGCTTTGGCTCAGTGCTTTCTGGGGCAACACGTTGTCAACAGAATATGTATTTTGTTCGTGTCTTCCACAAATTTAACGCCTTTTCACTCTCAAGCACTTTTTATGCACTGTGGCCCTAACTTTTGCAGTTTGAGGTACGAAAGCAAAGCTGGCAGAGATTTTTTTCCTGCAGTTTCACAGAAAATTCATTCTTGCTGTAGATCTTAGCAACCTCAGCATACCGTTGTTGTTTTTTTTTTCCTTATTGAGAACTTTCACCTGTTCACCTAAAGGAAGCCCCTCACAGCTTCTCTTTCGCTTATCCACATCACTAGCCATACTACTCTTGCACTTTGGGGCCATTATTAAGTAAAGTAAGTTTGAACACAAACACTGCCGTATGCAGACAATCCATCTGGTGAGAGACCGTCACGAAATGATTAAGGGGGCAGGTAGCATATACAGCGTGGATATGCTGGACAAAGGAATGATTCACTTCCCCGGGGGAGGGAGCAGGACAAGAGATTTCGACACACTGCTTCGGACAGCACAGCAATTAAAAACTTACGAATTATTTAGTTATTTTCCATTCAGTAGTTTCAGACCAGAGTCGGCCAAGCGGAACTGAAACCACGAAAAATCAGGCAAACTACTGTACACGGAAAATGGCGCCAGCTCAGCCACCATCTTCTCCGTAGGTCCCGGGGCGGGCGGGCACAGCGCATATGCGCCGCCTGGCGTCCTCAGCGCGCCTGCGCGGGCGCAGAGCCTCCTCCCCACCTCCCCACCCCCCGCCCCACTCCCGCCGCCGCGGCTGCTGTGCTGACGGCGGGTGCCGGAGCTTCGGGTGAGTGTGAGCGCCTCAGCCCGGCTGGCGGGGGGCGCGCCATACTGCATGCGGGGTCGTTCCTCCTCTTGCCTTCTCCTTCCCCGCCTCATCACCCCAGTGCGGCCGGGCACCGGGTCAGCGCTGCCAGCCTCGTCTAGGTGTCCGGGCGCCCTCCGCCCTCCTCTCCTGGGGACCCGGGGGCAGCCCGGCCTCCCTCGGCCGCTCCCCACCTGGGCGGCGGGGCCCAGGGCGAACCCGCCAGCGACAGCGTGCAGGCGGCAGCGGCCGAGCCTCTGGGTGCCCAACAGCTCAGCCTCAGGGACCCACCGCAGGCGCGACCCCCTTTCCCGCTCCTGCTCTGCAGGCGGCGGAGCTCGGTGGGCCTCGGGGTCGGGCATTCGTCTGCCCCGTCCGCCCGGCGGGGGGCCTGGAAAATGGGCCGGGAGCTCGCCTTGCACCCGTGCGGTGCCGGTGCCGCAAAGAGTACCCTCTGGCTGGACCCGGCGACGACCATGCGAGGGAGGGGCTTCTTAGCCCCACGTTACAGATTAGGAAACTGAGGAAACTGAGGCACAGAGCGGTGAAGTGCCCTGCCCAAGGTCACGCGCCAGACGAGAGGCAGGAATGGCTCTTGAATTCAGGGTCTGGGGCTGTCAGGCTAGTGCGGTTGGAATTCGACCTTGTCCCTTTAAAAAAAAATCTGAAATGCACTTTCATCTCTGGAGTTGCTTCTTCGACGTCGTAAAAGTAGGC
This sequence comes from Lagenorhynchus albirostris, assembly GCF_949774975.1. Classification (NCBI taxonomy): domain Eukaryota; kingdom Metazoa; phylum Chordata; class Mammalia; order Artiodactyla; family Delphinidae; genus Lagenorhynchus; species Lagenorhynchus albirostris. Next base: position 22,681,635 of record NC_083109.1, read on the forward strand.
TGCAAAAACAGCATTTTCTTGTTGTTGGAGTACAATTGAGGTGTTACTGTAATAATGGTAATAGTAATGTTATTAATTAGGGGCTCATGTTCATCCAACGCTTGCTGTGTGCCAGGGCTCCTGCCAAGCATTTTAAGGTTATCTCAGTATCTCAGCGCTTCGCCATCGGATGCGTCCTCCTTCCTTTTCATGCAGCTTTTTTTCTGCACAGCTGGCCTCCCTGTCACAGATAAACTAGGCTTAGGAGGCAGGGACGCTCTCAAGGTGGCTTACTGGCAGAGCAGGGGTAAGCCTTGTCTGCCTGAGTCCAGATTTTGTCCCCAGAGGATATTATTAGCCTTCCTTTTCTGGCTGCCAGGAGTGCAAGACTGGGATAGCTGGGCTGGTTGAATTTGGAGGTGACAGAGCGAATCTGGCGAGCATTCCCCTTATCCTGGGGCTTTCTGGCTGTATTCCAGTGCTGGGCTTGAACATCTCACTTAAGATGAAGTAAAAAGAGAAGGAGAGCATTGACAAGGTAGTGTTGCATCTAAGAAGCCTCACCGATTTAAAGTCCCAAAGGAATGGCTGTAAAAATATGCGAATGTTTCTTCCCCAAAACAACTAGCTCAAACTTTTTTTTTTCTTCCTTAGCAAACCCTCCTACACACTTCAAAACTCCATTAACTTACCACCTCTTCTGTGAAGCCTTCCTTGCTTGATTTTCCCAATTAGAATTACACACACATACATATGTATATATGTATATATGTGTGTGTGTAGGTAGGTAGGTAGGTAGATAGGGTAGAAGCTTCAGTCTTACCCTTTGGACTGTTAGCCATCTTTGCAGCCCCAAGTGACTGGCTCATAGTAGGCCCTTGGTAAAGACTCAGTGAATTTCTGTTGCTCCTTTTCATTACTTAAAGGTGATGTTTTCCTGCCCTTCTGTTCCTCCTTCTTGCCCTTCAATTTCTCTTAGCTGTCCTTCTCTTTAGTTTCAACTTCTGGTCATCACTGGCCACTCAGAGGTCTCTAGTCCACCCTGTTGTGTCTGAAAATTTGCAGAAAAATGTCCTATGTCAAGAAGCCTGTTTATGCCCAAGAGTGGAGTTGGTATATGTCACCTAAGTGTACAGCACTGTTTTTATTTGCATGTTGCACTAAGGTAGCCTGAGGCTTATAGCTTTTTAGTCTATTCCTAAATACATGTAAGATTCATTTTTACATTCTTTCGCCTTACGTGGCTGACTGCCCCAGTGTTATCAGAGTAATCACAATTTTTACCATAAATCATTTCATAGTATTTATAACAATAAATATTTGAAACGGCCCTTTGGGAGGCAGTAGGTCTGCCAAAGTACATAGGTTCGCTACATAAATGAAACTTCTAAAATAATTTTTCCGAATAATCTTCTGCAAATAGATTGAGCTGTTATGCATAAGGCATGGTGCTGGGTATGGTGGAAGATTCTCATAGTTCTTGTTCAAAGAGCTCACTAGCAAAGCGATATGAGTCTAATGGTATACGCAAGTATAATGGAATAAGATATTCCAATGTGAGACATTTCATAAAGTCATACGTCGCTCAAGGCTGAAAGGAAGTGTTAGGTCATTGAGTCCAGCTGTCTTGCTTTTACAGACTTCATCCTGAGAAGTGAGCTTGTCCAAGGTCGCAGAAGTGGTGCTACAACTTGAATGTAGACTTTTTATCCATCAAAAGTTTATCAGTATTTCTCTCGGTGAATTTATCCTTAAAGACCGGCAACTTTATTAAAATTTGTGCTTAGAACAGGGGTGAGGAAGAGGTGACAAAAATATGATTCATGTCTTCAAGGGAAGAGTAAAGAACTGTTCTCTATCATTGGAGACAGTGCGTACCTAATTGTGAAATTGTATGGTAGAGGAGCTAGGTATGTCATAGGAGGGGGAGGAGCAAGAGAGATCAGTAAGAGCTGTGGTACTGAGAGCACTTTGGGGAGGACTGAGGACTTTCTGGGCTTTAACAGATTGGTATGATCAGAATTAATCAAAAGGACAAGAAATGCATTTTGAAATAGGGTGGTAAAACCAAAACAAGATTACAATGCCTGACAATATAATGTTTAAGGGACAATAAAAATAAAAAACCGGCTTGGGGCTTCCCTGGTTGCACTGTGGTTAAGAATCCGCCTGCCAATGCAGGGGACACGGGTTCGAGCCCTGGTCCGGGAAGATCCCGCATGCCGCGGAGCAACTAAGCCCATGTGCCACAGCTACTGAGCTTGCGCTCTAGAGCCTGTGAGCCACAACTACTGAGCCCGCGAGCCACAGCTACTGAAGCCCATGTGCCTAGAGCCCATGCTCTGCAACAAGAGGAGCCACCGCAATGAGAAGCCTGCGCACCACAATGAAGAGTAGCCCCCACTCACCACGACTAGAGAAAGCCCGCAGACGAAGACCCAATGCAGCCAAAAAAAAAACCAGCTTGACCAAGGTGGCTTGACTGTTAGAGGAGTGGTTCTCAACCATTAGTGTGCATCTGAATTACCTGGAGAGTTAATTAAAACACAGATTGTGGGGTCCCCACCTCCAGAGATTCTGATTCAATAGGTCTGGAGTGGGGCCTGAGAATTTGTATTGCTAACAAGTTCCCAGATGATACCGATGCTTCTGATCCAGGGACAGCACTTTGAGAACTTGAGCTGGATTAGAAAGTTGAGAAGCGGGACTTCCCTGGTGGCGCAGTGGTTAAGAATCCGCCTGCCAATGCAGGGGACATGGGTTCGAGCCCTGGTTCAGGAAAATCCCACATGCCGCGGAGCAGCTAAGCCTGTGTGCCACAACTACTGAGCCTGTGCTCTAGAGCCTGTGAGCCATAACTACTGAGCCCGCATGCCACAACTACTGAAGCCCACGTGCCTAGGGCCCATGCTCTGCAACAAGAGAAGCCACGACAATGAGAAGCCCACACACCGAAACGAAGAGTAGCCCCCTCTCGCCACAACTAGAGAAAGCCCGTGCGCAGCAACAAAGACCCAACAGAGCCAAAAATAAATAAATAAATATATTTATTAAAAAAAAAGAAAAAAAAGTTGAGAAGCTAGAGTCAGAAACTGTCAAGGAACTTGTTCCAAAAAAGTGTAAGAGAGAGAGAGAGAGTGTGTGTGTGTGTGTGTGTGTGTGTGTGTTATATACCAGCATAGGAAAGTTCTGGAAAGATACATTCCAGATTGTAATAGTAGTCATTTCTGGGAGTGGGATTTAGGAGGTTGGAGAATTCACTTTCACTCCATACCTTTCAATACTATTTTTGCATTGTGCACATATGGCTTTTGTATTTTAAAAAGGGAAGAAAAGTAAGAGTCCTTTTTGAAGATATGCACTAAAATATTTATGGATTAAAAAAAGAGCTTGCTAAAGTAATCTAGTGTCATACAACAAACATTTTTAGAGTGTCTGCTCTATGCCAGTTGCTGCTGGTTCTGGAAATACAAAGCCTTTGGTAAAGCTTGTAGTCTGGTGATCGAGATGGGTAGATTGCAGCTCTACTGAGTATCACGTGAGCTTCCTAAGCTCAAGGACAAGGGTCTAGCTCTGTGCGTGGCAGATAATAAGCACTTGGTAAATGATGAATGAATGAGCAAATACAGGCAAGAAGTGAGGACAGTCAGAAAGAAAAGGAAAGGGCAAATGGGAGATTCTGGAAGAAAAATTGACAAGCCTGAATAGAGATGATGAAAAGAAAGGGTGTATCAAGGACTTTCAAGTCCAAAGATTGATAACATTTGGATTTACTGCAGAACTGGATGTCCAGTCATCTATTCTGAAAGACCTTTTTAAACCATCCCCCCCAGTCCCACCTTTTTCTTTTTTTAAGAGACTGCTTGAAAATAGCACGCAAAAACTTAACTAGATTTAGTATGAGTATTTACCAGGGCTTTCTTTGGTAAATGAAACTTTTTTTCTTTAATCACAGTGCTAATTCTAATGTATTTATAAATATTTATCTATCTATCTATTTAGCTGCACTGGGTCTTAGTTGTGACATGCGGGATCTTTTTAGTTGAGGCATGCAGGCTCTTAGTTGCGGCACGCATGCAGGATCTAGTTCCCTGACCAGAGATGGAATCCAGGCCCCCTGCATTGGGAGCACAGAGTTTTAACCACTGGACCACCAGGGAAGTCCCTTCTCTCCCACTTTTTTTTTTGTGTGTGTGTGATACGCGGGCCTCTCCCTGTTGTGGCCTCTCCTGTTGTGGAGCATAGGCTCCGGACGTGCAGGCTCAGTGGCCATGGCTCACGGGCCCAGCTACTCTGCGGCATGTGGGATCTTCCCGGACTGGGGCGCAAACCTGTGTCCCCTGCATCGGCAGGCAGACTCTCAACCACTGCGCCACCATGGAAACCCTCCCCCACTTTTTGTTTGGAGGTGCTACTTTTTATATTCTTCAGAGATTCAATATAGAAAATTAAAATTAATTTCCCTAATAGAGGAGTTTAGCTATATCATTTGATTGTAATCCCTTTACCACCTAAAAATGCCCACAGTCTACAGTTTGAGTTTTCAATTGACCAAATATAAATTTCTGATACAGCCACTCTTCATACTTGATTTTATTACTAATTATTTTAAGGTATTTTTGGTTGTTATTTTGCAGTATCTTTTTAAAGGTAATGCTATTTCAGGTTTGGAGCTAGTTATGTTTGTGAGTGTGATGGCCCAAAAACTCATATATCAGGATAAGGAAAATTTAGCTCATAAAAACTTGCTTCTCTTTTCTAATGATAACTTAAGAGAAGTCATGTCAGCTTTTCATTTAATTGGTAGTTGTCATATGATAATCTTTCCAGAAATACCATTTGCTTTCAAAAGAGACACAGTTGTTTATTAAAAATGACAGTTTTATCCTTATCTTTTAAGCCTGAACTTTCAACTTGAGGATAAAAATGAATGCTTTTTGAAATTGTGAGATTTCTTAGCTCTAAAACCATTTAATTTGAAACCTAATAATTGGCAGAGAAAGGAGAAGAGAGGAATCAGGCTATTATCTCTTTATCCCTGTAGTTGAGAAAGCTCTGGGGACCAGGCTTTCTAGGACCCAGGTTTTTAACCAGGATGTTGACTAAAGTGTAACTTAGGGTGATTAGACAGTCCACAGGGTAATGGCTTTTCAAATACTTCCAGATTGGTGCAGGTCTGTCCTATTCATTGAAGTAATAATGAAGATAATAATAATACCTAAACTTTGTTTGGTGCTTCTCAGTTTTCAAAATTCTTTGATCATTAAGATCCTGGTAGACTCCAGTAGCCAAAGCTGAAAAAATAAGTAGAAGAATTAATGGTCAGTTGGCATTAAGTGGAAGAGTCGTTTATAGAGGCCTGCCCAAGCTCTAGCTGCAGGTGCTCAGGTGCAAATCCTTATTCTGCCCCTTGCTAGCTGTGTGACCTTTGGCATATTACAGAACCTCTCCAAGCCTCAGTTTCTTCATCTGTAAAATGGGGAGATTACAGTACTATCTTATAAGTGTGTGGGAAAATAAAATGGAATAATGGATGAAACTGCTTATTCTGGTATCTGGCATAGAGTCTGTGATCAATATCTTATGAGCATCAAGTTAGTATGAGTATTAAGTATTGCCTCTTAGGGCTCTTATTTGTCCTTTACCTCCACGCACGTTGTCTTAAAGAACAGATTGTGTTCAGGGATTCTATCTTATAGCTGGTGGGAACTTGGAACCCATCCCAAGAGCACGTACCATAGCCTTGCCAGCAGTAGCTTTCCTGGTGTCAAGAGTTGGAGACAGAGGGTAGTGCTTCTGCTTCTAAAGTGACTTTAGTATGACCCCCTTGTTAGAGCTTCAGCTGGTTGATGGGTGTCTGGGATTAACAAGAACTCCCCTAGATGTGTGTTGCTTTGTTCTAATAGCTATCTGTACCAGTACCCTGGGATGAATACAATGGTTATACAAGCAGACTCAGATCCCCAGCTTGGCAGTCTCTGCAGACCTCCCGTTTACCACCTGCTGCCAGAATCCTGGAGGGACACAACAGGAAGGCGGGCCTATTGTGAGGGGTGCTACTCTTTTCCTTTCAGAAAAACACAAGGTGCGTGGAACAGCCCTTATCCAGGGCTGAGGACTATAGAGAGATTTACTGTTAAAATGAGGGTCTGGGGCTTCCCTGGTGGCTCAGTGGTTGAGAGTCGCCTGCCGATGCAGGGGACACGGGTTCGTGCCCCGGTCCGGGAAGATCCCACATGCCGCGGAGCAGCTGGGCCCGTGAGCCATGGCCGCTGAGCCTGCGCGTCCGGAGCCTGTGCTCCGCAACGGGAGAGGCCACAACAGTGAGAGGCCCGCGTACCGCAAAAAAAAAAAACAAAAACAAAATAAAATGAGGGTCTGTGGGCATGCTTCAGCAGCTGCCTTTGATCACTCTCCCCGTCCCCCACCTCTGCTTATGGCGTAGCATCTCTGAAAGTATTTTCCTGGTGAAGAGTAACCCAGACTTTCCTTTATGCAGTGCAAAACGTCAGTGAGCTGTATTTTAAAAAGTCATTGTTTCTTCCACAGAGCTGGGGGTTTGGCTTGTTTATCTGGCTTTCTGGGGAGTCTCCTGAGACCCTTTCCTTTCCTAAGGGCCCTCAGGAGACAGCAATGAAATCAACATCCATTACCCTAGACACTTGAGAGGATGCTTAAGTTAATAGTTTTATGATACGATTAATTCAGGCTTTAACCCTGGCAAAACTTAAGAGGCAAGTCATCAGATTGTGCCTCTTAAAGACTGAAGTATGGAATCTAGCCCAGGACTCTGTGGTGTCTTTCAGAGCCTGGAATAGGAGTCCAGATGCCAGTCCCAACCCTACACCCAGCCGACTATGTGAATCTAGGCAGACCACTTAAATTTCTAGGCCTCTCTTCTCATCTGAAAGTGACAGCATGACTGTAGACCAGTGGTTCTCAGTTGTAGCTGCGTGTAAGAATCACCTGTGGAGCTTTAAAGGCAATACCTGGGCCCTGTCTTAGCCCGATTAAATTGGATCCTTAGGGTTGAGGCCTGGGTATTGATGTTCTTCAAAGCTCCCCAGGTCTTTCTAATGTGTAGCTAAGAGAACTGCTGGACAAGATGCCGCGTTTTAAACAACTGTGTCATTTTGTTCCTCAGAAACCCTCAGTGATTGTCCAGTGATGTCTGAGTCATGTGCTCTGTGTTCTGACCAGCCTTGTCTTCTTTCCCAACTACGTTGTTCTTCCTGGTGTCTCTTGTATATGTTGTGTACATTTATTTCTTTCCCAGCTCAAATGTCCTCACCTGGAATGTCCTCTCCTCCCTTCCAGCTATCCAGAACATATCCATTCAAGGCCCACCACTCAACTCCTTTGGGAAACTCCTGACCATCCCAGTCCTTAGTTATTTCTCCCACTTCTGCACTGGTTCCGAGCTTCGTTTAACTCTGGCTAAACGTAGTGAACACTAGATGCAATGTAAGACATGATACCCAGGCAACATTCTGTCCTCCTGGGTAGGTGGGACACATGGAAATACCACTGGTTTGACTTGTATACTGTTAAACATCTGTGTAGTATCTTGTATTGTTGGCTCTTTCATTATGGTGTGTATCTTGTAACTGTTAGTTGATGGATGGCTCTCTGTGACCTGACTCCAGTGGACATTTTTAGCTTTATCACCTATTACCAACAGCAAGCTTCTGCTCTTGCCAAACTGGAACGTTTTCCAGCGGTGCTTTCTCATCATCTTGCTTTTTTGTTCTCCTCCCTTTCTGGCATTCCTTCTTTTATTCTCTCATCCTGACCTATAGGAATGGTATCTGTTCTTCAAGGTCCAGTTCAAATATTACCTCCTCCATGAAACTTTTTCTCAGCACCACAACCTGCATTGAGTGACCTTTGCTGTAAACCCCTGTAACCCTTAGAGCAGTGGTTCTCAGCTGGGGCTGATTTTGCCCCCAGAGGACATTTGGCAATACCTGGAGATATGTTTCGTTGTCACAACTGTGGGAGGAGGGTGCTGGTAGCATTCAGTGGGTGGAGGCCAGGGATGCTACTAAACATGCTACCCAGGACAGCCCCACAACAAAGAATTATCTGGCCTGAAATATCAGTGGTGCTGAGGTTGAGCAAATGCCTTCATAGGCTCATGCTTATCCTGCCTCGAACTGTAGTGATTTGTTTATAGACTTAATCTCCCCCACTCAATTGAATTAATGGGTGAAGGCAGACTCCAGTTCCAAATCTGGGCTTTCTTGTTATTAACTTCATATTAAGGTTTAATCCTAGAGCCTGTGGCCAGATCCTAACTGCACAGTGTAACTGAGGACCAGAGATAAAGCGGTCCTTAGTGTGGGATGGGCGCAGTGAGGCAATCAGCTGAATTTCTCTCCTTTTTACCTCCAGGTCTTTCCATCTGTGATAACCTGGGAGGAACTGTGGTGCAGGGCATAGAGTAATAAGCATTGGGGATCAGAAGAAAATTGGATTTTGCTTCGAGCCATTGCATTTATTAGTTGTGTTTTTTGGTCAGTCCATTTCACCTCTTTAAGCCTCAGTTTCCTCATCTCTGCGATAGAAATGATGCAGTGCCCCAGTGTTTTACCTCACAGTGCCATTGTGATAATCCAATGAGATGGTAGGTCTTTAACCTAAATTGTAAAGTGCTGTAATAATCATTTAGCCAGGGGTTTATAGGTAAAAAGAGAGGACGTGAGTCAGCTTGCTGTAGGAACACCACTGTCCACTTTCCCAGCCAGTCCTCTGGCCACTTCCTGCAGCTTTCCAGTCATAACTGCTTCAGCACCAGCTCCAGTTGACCCCTTCCAGCTCAGTCTCCTTAGTGTGCCTCCCTCGTTTGCTGCCTTCATTTTGGTTTGGTTATCTGTCTGCAGTCTTGCCAAAACCAAAAGTGACTGATTTTGCCCTTAGAATACAAACTAGTGGCCAGGTGTCAGTACATCCTGGCAAAGGATGATGAAGGCCAAACAAATTACCTGGGTCATAGGGAAAAGCTACAAAATAAGACAGTGTAGGGCTTCCCTGGTGGCGCAGTGGTTGAGAGTCTGCCTGCCGATGCAGGGGACACCGGTTTGTGCCCTGGTCCGGGAGGATCCCACATGCCACGGAGCGGCTGGGCCCGTGAGCCATGGCCGCTGAGCCTGCGCGTCCGGAGCCTGTGCTCCGCAGTGGGAGAGGCCACAGCAGTGAGAGGCCCGCGTACCACAAAAAAAAAGTAAGGGGGGGGGCATTATCTTTTTTTTAAAAAATAAATTTATTTATTTATTATTATTTTTTATATCTTTGGCTGGGTTGGGTTTTCACTGCTGCGCACAGGCTTTCTCTAGTTGCGGCAAGCGGGGGCTACTCTTCTTCGCAATGAACGGGCTTCTCATTGTGGTGGCTTCTCTTGCTGCGGAACACGGGCTTTACGCACGCGGGCTTCAGTAGTTGTGACACGTGGGCTCAGTAGTTGTGGCTCATGGGCTCTAGAGCGCAGGCTCAGCAGTTGTGGTGCATGGGCTTAGTTGCTCCGCAGCATGTGGGATCTTCCCGGACCAGGGATCAAACCCGCGTCCCCTGCATTGGCAGGAGGATTCTTAACCACTGTGCCACCAGGGAAGTCCGGGCCATTGTGTTTTGACAGGGAAAGTCAATGGCATTAAAATCTAGAAAAAATAAGATTCAGTACTCCATGCTAAAAAGCCCATGACTATGACTTATTAAACATCTAGAAAATGACAGTTCTGAATTTAAGTGCAAGCAAAAATGACCAAGAGAGGCACCAGTGTTCTTTGATACTCAGAGTCAGCACTGAGAGGGCCTTTAAAGATCATCAAGATTACTGACTTTTAATTATTGCACCAAAACCCTGATTCTTCTAGTCATGGAAAGAGCGCATCAGATGTGGACTCTAGACCTAGGTGGGCCCCTACCTAGCTGAATGGCACTAGGCAAAGCACTTCTCCTTTCTGGACCTCAGTTTCCCCATCTGTCAAGAGAAAAGGCTGAGCAGGATGACATTTTAGGCCCCTGATAGGACTGACATTCTGTGACCCAAAAGCTCCCTGTGAATGTAGTACTTTACATGTTCCCCAGGGTAAGCACTCCCCTATCCTCTGCTTCATAGGGCTCTTACTATAATCCTACGAGGTCACCCAGTTATCAGTCTAATGAGGTTCAACGATTAGCTGAAGGTCACTCAGCAAGTCAGTGGGAGGCTGCCCTTGGCCTGATTCCAGGGACATGAGGGGCTCAGGCTTTTATCTTACTCTACACTGTTTATTTAGTCAGAAAAACTCGCTGAGATTTCCAGGGCTTAAAAACATTGTTTTGCTACTTTAAAAAGACAATAAGGAACTATACATAGTATTGGCTTTCTAAACTATACACTGTATTTTTTTTTTTTGGAGGGGGGGCGGTACGCAGACCTCTCACTGCTGTGGCCTCTCCCGCTGTGGAGCACAGGCTCTGGATGCGCAGGCCCAGTGGCCATGGTTCACGGGCCCAGCCGCTCCGCGGCATGTGGGATCTTCCCGGACCGGGGCGCGAACCCATGTCCCCTGCATCGGCAGGCGGACTCTCAACCACTGCGCCACCAGGGAAGCCCCCCCCTTTTTTTTTTTTTCGTTTTTTGGCCATGCCGCACAGCTTGTGAGATCTTACTTCCTGAACCAGGGATTGAACCCAGGCCCCCAGCAGCGAGAGCGTGGAGTCCTAATTACTGGCCTGCCAGGGAATTCCCGCTAATGGCCCTTTCTTAGTCCTCCTCCTCTTTTCTGCTTCAGCATTTGACAGTTTCCCTTCCCTTCCATGTAACTTGGTCTTCTTCCTTGGCTTCTTTGACGTTGTATTTCTGCTTTTCCTCTTGCATCTCTGAGCTTTTTTTTTTCGGTTGTGCCAGGCCTTAGTTGCGGCATGCGGGCTCCTTAGTTGTGGCATGCAAACTTAGTTGTGGCATGCACGTGAGATCTAGTTCCCTGACCAGGAATCGAACCCAGGACCCCTGCATTGGGAGCACGGAGTGTTATCCACTAGGCCAGCAGGGAAGTCCCTCTGAGTTTTCTTTTTCTTTGTTTCTTTTCCGTCACTGAGCTGTCTTTCAGAAGAACCCAGGGCCTGCAGCTCCTCCTTGTCTCTGGTTTGGTGAGCGCCTACAGATTTTCCTCACTAATTCTGACTCCTACCTGTGTATCTCTTGTAAGGCCAAATTTCAGCTCTGGTTCAAAAGTGTTTTTTTCACCAATTTCTCAGTTCCCCCATTTCCGTTAACAGTGCCATCATTTTTTTATCCCTAGAAACCTTGGCAAAATCTGGCTCTTCTCTGATCTCAGGCTATTTTTTACCAACCATATACCCCAGATCTCCCTTTTTCTTTCTTTTTTTTTTGAATTTTATTTATTTTTTATACAGCAGGTTCTTATTAGAATAAGAATCTTCCAATCTCCAAATTCATCACACCACCACCACCACCCCTACCGCTTTCCCCCCTTGGTGTCCATACGTTTGTTCTCTATATCTGTGTCTCTATTTCTGTGCTGCAAACCGGTTCATCTGTACCATTTTTCTAGGTTCCACATATATGCGTTAATATGCGATATTTGTTTTTCTCTTTCTGACTTAGTTCACTCTGTATGACAGTCTCTAGATCTATCCACGTCTCTACAAATGACCCAGTTTTGTTCCTTTTTATGACTGAGTAATATTCCATTGTATATATGTACCACATCTTCTTTATCCATTCGCCTGTCGATGGGCATTTAGGTTGCTTCCATGACCTGGCTGTTGTAAATACTGCTGCAGTGAATATTGGGGTGCATGTGTCTTTTTGAATTATGGTTTTCGCTGGGTATATGCCCAGGAGTGGGATTGCTGGGTCATATGGTAGTTCTATTTTTAGTTTTTTAAGGAACCTCCATACTGTTCTCCATAGTGGCTGTATCAATTTACATTCCCACCAACAGTGCAAGAGGGTTCCTTTTCTCCACACCCTCTCCAGCATTTATTGTTTGTAGATTTTTTGATAATGGCCATTCTGACTGCTGTGAGGTGCTACCTCACTGTAGTTTTGATTTGCATTTCTCTACTAATTAGTGATGTTGAGCAGCTTTTCATGTGCTTCTTGGCCATCTGTATGTCTTCTTTGGAGAAATGTCTATTTAGGTCTTCTGCCCATTTTTGGATTGGGTTGTTTGTTTTTTAAATATTGAGCTGCATGAGCTGTTTATATATTTTGGAGATTCATCCTTTGTCCGTTGATTTGTTTGCCAATATTTTCTCCCATTCTGAGGGTTGTCTTTTCGTCTTGTTTGTAGTTTCCTTTGCTTTGCAAAACCTTTTAAGTTTCACTAGGTCCCATTTGTTTATTTTTGTTTTTATTTCCATAACTCTAGGAAGCAGATCAAAAAAGATCTTGCTGTGATTTATGTCAAAGAGTGTTCATCCTATGTTTTCCTCTAAGAGTTTTATAGTGTCCAGTCTTACATTTAGGTCTTTAATCCATTTTGAGTTTATTTTTGTGTATGGTGTTAGAGAGTGATCTAATTTCATTCTTTTACACGTAGCTGTCCAGTTTCCCAGCACCACTTATTGAAGAGACTGTCTTTTCTCCATTGTATATCCTTGCCTCCTTTGTCGTAGATTAGTTGACCATAGGTGCATGGGTTTATCTCTGGGCTTTGTATCCTGTTCCATTGATCTATATTTCTGTTTTTGTGCCAGTAGCATATTGTCTTGATTACTGTAGCTTTGTAGTATAGTCTGAAGTCAGGGAGTCTGATTCCTCCAGCTCCGTTTTTTTCCCTCAAGACTGCGTTGGCTACTTGCAGTCTTTTGTCTCTCCATACAAATTTTAAGACTTTTTGTTCTAGTTCTGTAAAAAACGCCACTGGTAATTTGATAGGGATTACACTGAATCTGTAGATTGCTTTGGGTAGTATAGTCATTTTCACAATATTGATTCTTCCAATCCTAGAACATGATATATCTCTCCATCTGTTTGTGTCATCTTTGATTTCTTTCATCAGTGTCTTATAGTTTTTTGAGTTCAAGTCTTTTACCTCCTTAGGTGTTTATTCCTAGGTATTTTATTCTTTTTGTTGCAGTGGTGAATGGGATAGTTTCCTTAATTTCTCTTTCTGATCTTTCATTGTTAGTGTGTAGGAATGCAAGAGATTTCTGTGCATTAATTTTGTATCCTGCAACTTTACCAAATTCATTGATGAGCCCTAGTAGTTTTCTGGTGGCATCTTTAGGATTCTCTATGTATAGTATCATGTCATCTGCAAACAGTGACAGTTTTACTTCTTCTTTTCCAATTTGTATTCCTTTTATTTCTTTTTCTTCTCTGATTGCTGTGGCTAGGACTTCCAAAACTATGTTGAATACTAGTGGTGAGAGTGGACATCCTTGTCTCATTCCTGATCTTAGAGAAATGCTTTTAGTTTTTCACCATTGAGAATGATGTTTGCTGTGGGTTTGTCGTATATGGCCTTTATTATGTTGAGGTAGTTTCCCTCTATGCCCACTTTCTGGAGAGTTTTTATCGTAAGTGGGTGTTGAATTTTGTGAAAAGCTTTTTCTGCATCTATTGAGATGATCATATGGTTTTTATTCTTCAATTTGTTAATATGATTGATCACATTGATTGATTTACGTATATTGAAGAATCCTTGCATCCCTGGGATAATTCGCACTTGACCATGGTGTATGATCCTTTTAATGTGTTGTTGGATTCTGTTTGCTACTATTTTGTTGAGGATTTCTGCATCTATATTCATCAGTGATATTGGTCTGTAATTTTCTTTTTTTTGTAGTATCTTTGTCTGGTTTTGGTATCAGTGGGATGGTGGCCTCGTAGAGTGAGTTTGGGAGTTTTCCTTCCTCTGCAAGTTTTTGGAAGAGTTTGAGAAGGGTGGGTGTTAGCTCTTCTCTAAATATTTGATAGAATTCACCTGTGAAACCATCTGGTCCTGTACTTTTGTTTGTTGGAAGATTTTTCATCATAGTTTCAATTCATTACTTGTGATTGGTCTTTTCATATTTTCTGTTTCTTCCTGGTTCAGTCTTGGAAGGTTATACCTTTCTAAGAATTTGTCCATTTCTTCCAGACTGTCCATTTTATTGGCATAGAGTTGCTTGTAGTAGTCTCTTAGGATGCTTTGTATTTCTGTGGTGTCTGTTGTAACTTCTCCATTTTCATTTCTAATTTTATTGATTTGAGTCCTCTCCCTCTTCTTCTTGATGAGTCTGGCTAATGGTTTATCAATTTTGTTTATCTTCTCAAAGAACCAGCTTTTAGTTTTATTGTTCTTTGCTATTGTTTTCTTTGTTTCTATTTCATTTATTTCTGCTCTGATCTTTATGATTTCTTTCCTTCTGCTAACTTTGGGTTTTGTTTGTTCTTCGTTCTCTAGTTCCTTTAGGTGTAACGTTAGATTGTTTATTTGAGATTCTTCTTGTTTCTTGAGGTAGGCTTGTACAGCTATAAACTTCCCTCTTAGAACTGCTTTTGCTGCATCCCATAGGTTTTGGATCATCGTGTTTTCATTGTCATTTATCTCTAGGTATTTTTTTATTTCCTCTTTGATTTCTTCAGTGATCTCTTGGTTATTTAGTAACGTATTGTTTAGCCTCCATGTGTTTGTGTTTTTTACATTTTTTTCCCTGTAATTGATTTCTAATCTCATAGTGTTGTGGTCAGAAAAGATGCTTGATATGATTTCAATTTTCTTAAGTTTACTGAGGCTTGATTTGTGATCCAAGATGTGATCTATCCTGGAGAATGTTCCCTGTGCACTTGAGAAGAAAGTGTAATCTGCTGTTTTGGGGTAGAATGTCCTATAAATATCAATTAAATCTACCTGGTCTATTGTGTCATTTAAAGCTTGTGTTTCCTTATTAATTTTCTGTTTCGATGATCTGTCCATTGGTGTAAGTGAAGTGTTGAAGTCCCCCACTATTACTGTGTTTCTGTCTATTTCCTCTTTTATAGCTGTTAGCAGTTGCCTTATGTATTGAGGTGCTCCTATGTTGAGTGCATATATATTTATAATTGTTATATCTTCTTGGATTGATCCCTTGATCATTATGTAGTGTCCTTCCTTGTCTCTTGTAACATTCTTTATTTTAAAGTCTGTTTTATCTCATATGAGTATTGCTACTCCAGCTTTCTTTTGATTTCCATTTGCATGGAATATCTTTTTCCATCCCCTCACTTTCAGTCTGCATGTGTCCCTAGGTCTGAAGTGGGTCTCTTGTAGACAGCATTATATGGGTCTTGTGTTTGTATCCATTCAGCTAGCCTGAGTCTTTTGGTTGGAGCATTTAATCCATGCACATTTAAGGTAATTATCAATATGTATGTTCCTATGACCATTTTCTTAATTGTTCTAGGTTTGTTTTTGTAGGTCCTTTTCTTCTCTTGTGTTTCCCACTTAGGGAAGTTCCTTTAGCATTTGTTGTAGAGCTGGTTTGGTGGTGTTGAATTCTCTTAGCTTTTGCTTGTCTGTAAAGCTTTGGATTTCTCCATCGAATCTGAATGAGATCCTTGCCGGGTAGAGTAATCTTGGTTGTAGGTTCTTCCCTTTCATCACTTGAAGTATATCATGGCACTCCCTTCTGGCTTGTAGAGTTTCTGCTGAGAAACCAGCTGTTAACCTTATGGGAGTTCCCTTGTATGTTATTTGTCGTTTTTCCCTTGCTGCTTTCAATAATTTTTCTTTGTCTTTAATTTTTGCCTATTTGATTACTATGTGTCTCAACATGTTTCTCCTTGGATTTATCCTGTATGGGACTCTCTGTGCTTCCTGGACTTGGATGGCTGTTTCCTTTCCCGTGTTAGGGACGTTTTCGACTATAATCTCTTCAAATATTTTCTTGGGTCCTTTCTCTCTTTCTTCTCCTCTGGCGCCCCTGTAATGCAAATGTTGTTGCATTTAATGTTGTCCCAGAGGTCTCATAGTCTGTCTTCATTTCTTTTCATTCTTTTTTCTTTATTCTGTTCCGCAGCAGTGAATTCCACCATTCTGTCTTCCAGGTCACTTATCCGTTCTTCTGCCTCAGTTATGCTGCTATTGATTCCTTCTAGTGTAGTTTTCATTTCAGTTATTGTATTGTTCATCTCTGTTTGTTTGTTCTTTAACTCTTCTAGGTCTTTGTTCTTTAATTCTTCTAGGTCTTTGTTAAACATTTCTTGCGTCTTCTCGATCTTTGCCTCCATTCTTTTTCCGAGGTCCTGGATCATCTTCACTATCATTATTCTGAATTCTTTTTCTGGAATTTTGCCTGTCTCCACTTCATTTAGTTGTTTTTCTGGGGTTTTATCTTGTTCCTTCATCTGGTACAAAGTCCTCTGCCTTTTCATCTTGTCTATCTTTCTGTGAATGTGGTTTTCCTTCCACTGGGTGCAGAATTTTAGTTCTTCTTGCTTCTGCTCTCTGCCCTCTGGTGAATGAGGCTATCTCCCTTTTTATCTCTGTGATTCCAATAGCATGGTCAGACTCTTGTCATCTTTCAGCTGTATTTCTGCAGCAATCTTCTCTCTTTCTCCAATGTATTCTCCCTCTAGTTGGTCTGGCCTGTTGAATATTTTAAAAATCCCATCTAATTTATTGAAATCATTTTTGGTTGAAGGCAGGATGAAATTAGATTAACAGAGTCTCTCTCTACCCTGCCCTCATCGTCTCTATTAAGGATTGTTGCTAATAATCAAGCCCTTCATTTCTTCACCTTCACCTCAGATGATCCCCACTTCTCCTCAGCTGATGAGGTCATATATTGGACTGTCATTGCTCAAAACTGATTATACCTGAGATCCTAAACAAGATCCCCAGGTGATTGATTGTACATTAAAGTTTGAGGCTCATAATACTGAAAACAAGCAAGAAATAGCCCTCTTTTCAGAAACTGGGTACCAAGTAATAGCTGGGATTTTGCTTCACTTTTCCCTACTCATTTCTTGTTCTCCTTGTCCTCAGCTAACTACTGAGATAATGAGAGTTCTTGTCCTGGTGTGATGACTCAAACCTTCAGTCTGAGGCATCTGAGTCATTGGTGGTATAGGATTGCTCTGAGTTTCTGTCACCTTTATTTCAAGGAGGTGCCTCTGTGGGGAGAGTGGAGGAAACCTGCCCAGGGTCCTACAACCAGTAGATGGGGGTCTGGCGTAGACATTATGGTGTAGTGGGAAAAGCAAAGGTTTTTAAATCCTTGCCTTGTTACTTCCTTAGATGTGGATATTGGAAAAGTCACTTAACTTCTCTAAGCCTAAGTTTTTTGCTTATAAAGTAAGAAATGAAGCTATCTGCTTGGGAGGAGTGTTAAACATAACTTCTGGGAGGAGGAGAGTTAAACATAATGTCTTTAGGTTATAATTTCTGGCACAGTATACTTTTCCTCGTTCCCTTTCTAGCCTTTTGATACGGGGTTTGCTTCCTCAGTTTGAGGATGGCTGTTTTTAACTTGTCACTCTCCCCTCTATCTCATAAAACTGGAAAAGAGTTCTTATCTACTACAGTTTATAAAATCCCTACTAGCCTCTTAAAAATATTAATAGCTCTTAGTTCCAGGATGGGAACTGGCAGCCATGTCATTTGTGCAGATGAGGGCACTGCAGGCCTTAGATCCCCAGGAGGGAGCCAGTCTGTGGAGCTGAGGGATCTGGAGATGGAGTTTTCCACCATGTGATCTTAGTTTTCTTATAGGTGTTATAAAACTGCTCATTGGCAAGGGTTCAAGGGCAGTGAGAACTGAGCAAAAATTGAGTCTCCTCTGAGTCTCTGGAAGAGCATGTTGGGTCCCCTGTGATGTGGAAGGTGAACATCTACTGTCCTGTTGCCAGTTCCTAAGTCACAGTGTCCTGCCTTGACTGCATTGTGCCTGGATGACAGGGACAACCTTCTCACTTAATTTGTGCCCTTGCTTAAGTGTTTGTCCTGGCACACGCTGCGTATTTCTTCATCTTTAAATAATGCATGGGAACACTAGGTGAATGCGTCACTTTGGAGGCGCCGCAGGCTTCCCTCTGTCCCTGAGGCTCCTTGACAGGCCTGCCCCCATGGAGTCACATTTGAAAAATTAACATCTTGCGGTGCCCTGCTTTCACATGAGTGAATTAAAGTAAGGAATAAAGAGGTGGGTTGGAAAAACAGTTGCAGGAAATCACCATTTTACATGAGGGGAAAATGGAAATAGACTAAAATGTTAACAGTGGTGGTTTTTAGAAGGAAGGGCTGTGAGTAAAACATCTTTTCATTATTCCATGGTTTCCGCATTTTCTAAAGTGAGCCCACATTACTTTTAAATAGGAAGAAGAAGTTTGAAATTGCCATTTTAAATTACTGATAAGTAGTGAAATCCAAATGAAAAGTAGCCACAATTTATAGTGTGATTAAAAAACAGAGTGAGTAGGTCCCAGTTAGGCCAATATTTTGGGAGTTAACTGGGTTGAAGTGGGGACTATAAAAGAGAAATTTTAGATGCTGGCGGAAATTGGTGATCAAACGTTCAAGCCGTCTCATCCCGTTTTGAAGTGTGACTGACAATGAAAATAAAATAAAATAAAAATTCAGTTTCTGGGCATTCAGTAGCTCAATCAAGTTTATAGAATACCTGGGATCTGAGAAAAGAACCACGTCCTACAGGGGGGTTAATATCGGGCTTGTGCTGTCTAACTGGCACAAATGTTTGGGGTCCTCATGTTGGCAGGTGGGGTCCATAGTTTGAGCAGTGGTCCCTGTTGGCACCCTCTGGGTTCTTCAGAGTAATGGTAGAAGAGGTTTTGTTAGTCAGCCTTAATGTAGTCATAGTTGAGAGCAGGGTTTATTTTGGTGTATTGGTCATTAATAGTTAAGAGTTTGCCTGGAACACATACCCTCTCTATAGCTAACCAAGTCAAAGCCATACCTCCTACCTCTGGAGGGAAAAACAGAAAAGTGGATTAATATAATAAAGTAGTATCTTGTGAAGGATTCCCACCAATCAGAAGTAATTGCTCCTCCTTTGAACTCCTCTGGCTCTTCTTCTTACTTCTCATTTTGTAGTTAGCTTTATAGATAGCTGTCGTCTCTACTCTTTAGTAAGCTCCTGGAAGGCAGGGACCTTCCTTATATCGTCCATAATGCTTTGCACAGTGAGTACTCAATAAATGGTTGTTGAATGTCTGAATTCCCAACTCATGAATTTAGCATTTTTCCTGCAGGGCCAAGGCAGAGGAGATGAAGCCTAGAGCTTTGGAGTCTGGGTGGGAATCACTTGCATGCGGTATCCAGTATCTGCAGCCTCTGCCCATGGCTTCCTGTACAGTAGGACGGAGGCTCTGCCTCTCTATTCCAGCTTTCCCTAACTTCTCCCTCTTTGTGTTAGTTATCTATTGCTGTGTAATAAATCACTCCAAAGCAAAGTTATATATTATGTCTCATGGTCCTGGGTCAGGAATTGGGGAGCAGGCTGGGCAGGGCAGCTCAGGATCTCTCCTGAGGTTGCAGTCAGATGTCTCCAGGGCTGCAGTCATCTGCCGTCTTGACTGTGGCTGGAGGATCCATTTGCGAGGTGGCTCACTCACATGGCTGGTAGGTTGGTTCTGACAAGTTGGTTCTCTTCCCCAGAGGGCTATTTGAATGTCCTCACTATATGGTGACTGGCTTCCCCCAGAGCTGATGAATCAAGACTACAGTGCCTTGAAACAGAAATTATAATGCCTTTTATATTGTCGCTTCAGAAGTCACATACTGTTGCTTCTGCCATATTCTATTACTTACTCAGGCCATCCCTGATGTTTTTGGATGGGAGATTACACATGAGTGCAGATATCAGGAGTCAAGGACCCTTGGGCTCATTGGAGGCCATGGTGGAGGCTGGCTACCATACTCTCCATCTACTGCTTTGGTTCCCCAGGTGAAGGCTGGTGAGCTTAGCCTTGGTTTATCTGTTTATCCTAGGCTACAGCATTAACCTTCAATTTTTGTTCTCCCTTAATCCACCCTCCAAACTGTTGCTTTCTGAAGTGTAACTGTGAGCAGTGTTGTTCTCTTACTTATGCAAAGTAACTAAAATGGATTTTCCACGAGGGCAAAGGCTATTGTATTAAGTATCTGTTGCTGCATAAAAATATTACTGCAACCTTAGTGGTTTAAAACAACACACATTTATCATCTCAGTTTCAGGGGGTTGGGATTCCAGCTGGGTTGACTGGGTCCTCTGCAAGGCTGCAGGCAAGGTTCCGGTCAGGGCTGGCTTCTCATCTGAGGCTCGACTGGGGAAGGATCCACTTCCAGGCCCATATGGTTGTTGGCAGCTGTCAGTTCCTTGCAGGTGGTTGGACTGAGCATCCCAGTTTCTTGCTCTTTTGGCTGGAGGCTGTTTCTTACCGCATGGCCCTCTCACAACACGCCAACTTGCTTCTTCAAAACCAGCAGGGGAAAGTGTGTCTCTCCACAAGACAGATGTTAAATATTTTTGTAATGTAATCATACACAGATACTCATGTACATTCCATCACTTTTGCCATATTCTAATGGCTAAAAGCAAGCCATGGGTCCCACCCACACTCAATTGGTGGGGTGGGAAATTATGCATGGGTGTGAATGCTAGGAGGTACAGAGATCACGGAGGCCACTTTAGAGTCTGTTTGCCCTAAGCGTCTAGTCTAATGTGTCTTCAGCACCCTGAGCCATGCATGACACGTACTAAGCTCTAATATTTGAATGAATGGATGTAGTGTGACTGTTATGTTTCCAGCTCCTGGTTTAAGCTTTTTGCTTCACTTCTCTTCTGTTTCAGAGTTACTGATTTATTCTTGAGAATCCTCTACTCTAATCTGTCCTCATGGATGAACTTCAGGATGTTCAACTTACAGAGATCAAACCACTTCTAAATGATAAGGTAAAGACTGCTGTTGTCACTAAAATATATGTAAGTCTTTTCTTCTGTGATTAGATCATTTTCTATGTTATCTAAATAGTAACTAACTCAAAACATATTTAACTTGACTTTCTATGGAGAGAATACTTTAAAAAATATATTGCTTAACCTTCTTCTTGATGTCTTGCCTCCCTTTCTTCCTACTTTTGTTTCCACTGGCCAAATTCAATCAAGTTATCCTTGGAATTTTCTTGTTTTACAGATAGAGATGTTAAGCAGAGAGTGTGAGAGTGGGTTTGACTTGGAATCCAAGTGTCTTGACTTTCAATTTCTGTAAGGAAAACTTAACATCCATGGCTGGTGATGTACACAGGCTGCAGTGCTCTCTTTAAAATTTGTCAAGTCTGTGATGTGACCTTTCTGTCTACGTTGAGGTTTTCATCAGGGATGCCTGGATGTTGGTAATACACCTCATTTTTATGTTCGTGTCAGAGAACTACACAATAAGCATCATAGTTAATAGCCACCAGGATTCAGCAAGTAAAGAGTGCTGTGATGGTGGGAGTTACCAAAAAGCTAAGAAAGGCTTATCTGCTCTCCTCTCCCTCTCCATTCAGTAAATGCGCCTGAAATTCTGTCTTTTCAGCCCTATTCTTTTGGTTTATTGTCATGGTCCCCTATTAAAATACTGTTCTAGCTTGGTGTGGTTGAGTCCATGGTATCCTTTCCTGAGGGAAGTATTGTTGGAGAGTAAGGGTGAAGATGGGTGAGGTCAGGATGGAGGCAGGGGCTATACCAGAAGATGCTGTTGCCTGTTATCTCTTTTGCCCAAAGCAAGGCCCTTCACCTACAACTTCTGGGGCCGTTGACTTACTGTGTGTTCGTTAATTTGCTGTTGAAACCTGTCAACCCCGTTTTTCCTCCCTGTGACCTCATCTCCAACCCCACTCCCACTCCTTCCTTTATCTTTCACCAGATTTCTTGCTCTCTCCCTTGGCAAGCTGCACACTTTTTTAAAACCCCCATTTGGTTTCTTCTGCTGCTTCCCTTCATGTTTTCAGAAAACTCTCTCCTTTAAGCAGTGTCTTTTGGTGCATGTGAAGAGCTGTCCCCAAAATGATTTGCTACAAAGAGGAGGAAGGAAATAAAATCTGCAACTGTAAAGCTTATGTATAGCCACAGAAATGAATCGTTACAGGGCAAGTGGGGGTAGGCAGTTTAGCTTCAGGAAGGTAGTAACCTATCCTAAACCTGGCTGATAGTCAGAATCAGCTGGGGAGTTGCTTAAAAATACGAAGTCCTGGGCCCCACTCTAGAACAACTAAATTGGAATCTGAGGGGAGGGGGACAAGACACACACACTTCTCTATAATCAGTGGTCCTCAACCCTGGCAGCTTATTGGAATTACTTGGGGAGATTTAAAAATGACCGATGCCTAAGTCCTACCTCCAGAGGTTCTAATTGAACTGGTCTGGGGTGAACTTTTTTAACAGCTTCCAAAATTGAGAACCACTCCTACAGTGATTGTGATTAGACAATGTTGGAAACCCATGACCTGATGGATCTCAGACATTTGAGGACTAGGACACAGATAAGAGGAGGATTCTTCGTTGACCCCGGAAGTCCACAGGATGCCTGAGACACCTCCATGAAGAGTTGCAGGAGAGACTTCCCTGGCGGTCCAGTGGTTAAGACTCTGCACTTCCACTGCAGGGGGTGCGGGTTCGATCCCTGGTCGGGGAACTAAGATCCTGCATGCTGTGCAGCGTGGCCGAAAAAGAAAAAGAGTTGCAGGAGTTAATTGACTGGATACCTCGTAGAGAAGGCAGCTGGAAAAGAAAAGATTTGGTGGCCATAACCACAGAAAAGCATTGAATTAACATCTGGGTCCTCATCTCTGAGGCCATAGTGATTCCTCAGCTATGTCTGATGTGTGCCCAAGTTCTCTGAACAGAATTGTGTCCCC